>NW_026893729.1:0-300000 GCF_032452875.1 Bos javanicus
TCAGTTTCAGAAGCTGAAAAAGTAAAGGATAGTGGTAATGACATACAAAGGTGACTGTACTTAATGCCACTGAACTGCACACTTAAAAATGACTGGAATGGGGGAATTCCTTGGTGGTTTCAAGGTTAGGACTCTGAACTGTCACTGCTGGGGACTGGGTTGAATCCCTGGTTGAGGAATTAAGATCCCACAAACTGCATGGCATGCCAAAAAACAAACAAGAAAAGATTCAAATGGTAAGTCTTGCTAAGTCACTTCAGTCATGTCGAACTCTTTGCAACACCATGGATTGTAGCCTGTCACACTCCACTGTCCATTGGATTCTCCAGGCAAGAATACTGGATTGGGAAGCCATGCCCTCCCTCGAGGGGATCTCCCCAACCCTAGGCTCGAACCCACATCTCCTGCATTGGCAGGCAGTTTCTTTACCACTAGTGCAACATGTATATTTTGCCACAATTAAAAAAAAATTCTGAGTACTATTATCTATAAGTGCTACTATGAAATAGCCAGGATATATTGTTAAGTAAAAAAAAAAACAAGGTAGAGAAAACAAACAGTATGACACTATACCAAAAGAGCGTGGAAGAATATATAGCTATACACAGATATTATATAGACATTTTCTACAATTACTATAACTTTTAATGGAAGGATAAACAAAAAGCTTTAAAAAAAAACAACTACCCCCAAGGGAAGGAAAGAATAAGGTTAGGATTCAGCTGGTAAAGAATCCAGCTGCAGACTCCGATTCAATTCCTGGGTCGGGAAGATCCCTTGGAGAAAGGATAGGCTATCCACTCCAGTATTCATGCCCTTCCCTGGTGGCTCAGATGGTAAATAATTTGCCTGAAATTCGGGAGACCTGAGTTCAATCTCTGGGTTGGGAAGATCCCCTGAAGGAGGGCATGACTACCCACTCCAGTATTCTTGCCTGGAATCCCCACGGACACAGGAGCCTAACAGGCTACAGTCCATTGGGTCTCAAAGAGTCAGACACAAATGAGGGACTAAGCACAAACACAGTCCAGAAACTAGACTCCTCTCAATGTACCTTGTCATATATATCAAGTTTTTAAACATGATTATAAAATAAATTTAAACAAAAAATATTTTTAAGTCGTTCCTCAAAATCAAAATGAAAAACAAACCTACACTGTGTATTGAGTTAAACCAAACAGAGGAGTGCTTAACTCTAAAACACAGCAATCTGACTGCACATCCTTGGTGAAATGCATCCTAAGGACATAAGAAATACAAAGAAACCTTACAGTGCTTTCAGTAATGATACTGATATTATTCTGAAATTATGTAATGTCTGTATATCATAAGGTTTCGGTATGAGAAGAAACAAAAATTCTAAAATTTTAAATAAAAACTCTCCAATAATATTTCATTACAAGTTATCAGTATAAACTCATGCTGAACTTTTTTTTTTTAAAGTATTTCCTAGCTCCATCTTTGAAGAGACCTATCAATTACTAACCTAGTATCAATAAGCATAGCACCCAGAGAGCAGTCTGTAAAAATCCGTGAAAATTCCTTCCAACTAAAAGGAACCAGCGCTCACAAAAGAAACTGATAATTCAACTTCTGAGGCAGAATTTTATGAAATGAGGTTGGATCATACCAGAAAGCAAGGAAGCAGTCAGAAACCACTAGGATAGTATCAAAAACACTTAAGAGCTATCTTGAAGAGGTGCTCACTGCCAAAAGCAGAACAGACTGAGCCACAACAAAATAATAACTGCAAATGGACTGAAACACATAAAATATGATAAAAATCCATGACTTCATAATGATACTTGAAAGGAGAATGATGATATTTGAAAGGAGAAACATCTCATTAGTCACTTTTGAAAGATTCTTATGAATCAATTTATTATCCTAAAAACTAACAAAGGAGAACAGTTGCATATTTACTGTCTTTTTTATATAAACTGAACACAAGAGTAACTCAACAGTCCAATAATCAAAATGAGGAAGTTTCTGTTTATAAAGTATTCTAGCTGAGAAACGAAGAATGACAGAATATCACCATTTTACAAACCCCTAATAAAATTCTTGACCTAGGGAAAGATCGACCCTGCTAAAATTATACAGAGTAACAAGCAGATATTACAGGGCCTTGGAACTATTCTTTCAAAACAAAAACAGACAGAGGAACATGGTCAAAAGCATCACAGGGATGCAAACAGCAAAATAAAGTCTGAGACAATCAGCAGGGCAAATGTGTTATGAGAAAAAAGGAAGATGGGAAAGGGAAGGAGAAACTATAAATTAAGAAGCATATCAGTTCAGTTCAGTAGCTCAGTCATGTCCAACTCTTTGTGATCCCATGAACTGCAGCACGCCAGGCCTCGCTGCCCATCACCAACTCCCAGAGTCTACCCAAATCCATATCGATCGAGTCAATAATGTCATCCAACCATCTCATCCTTTGCCGTCCCCTTCTCCTCCTGCCCTCAATCTGTCCCAGCACCAGGGTCTTTTCCAATGAGTCAGCTCTTCGCATCAGGTGGCCAAAGTATTGGAGTTTGAACTTCAACATCAGTCCGTCCAATGAACACCTAGGACTGATCTCCTTTAGAATGGACTGGTTGCATCTCCTTGCAGTCCAAGGGACTCTCAAGAACCTTCTCCAACACCACAGTTCAAAAGCATCAATTCTTCAGCGCCCAGCTTTCTTTATAGGCCAACTCTCACATCTATACATGACCACTGGGAAAACCATAGCCTTCACTAGACAGACCTTTGTTAGCAAAGTAATGTCTCTGCTTTTTAATATGCTGTGTAAGTTGGTCATAACTTTCCTTCCAAGGAGTAAGCATCTTTTAATTTCATGGCAGCAATCACTATCTGTAGTGATTCTGGAGCCCCCCAAAATAAAGTCAGCCACTGTTTCCACTGTGTCCCCATCTCTCTGCCATGAAGTGATGGGACCGGATGCCATGATCTTCGTTTTCTACATGGTGACCTTTAAGGCAACTTTTTCACTCTCCTCTTTCACGTTCATCAAGAGGCTCTTTAATTCTTCTTCACGTTATGCCATAAGGGTGGTGTCATCTGCATGTCTGAGGTTATTGATATTTCTCCCGGCAATCTTGATTGCAGCTTGTGCTTCTTCCAGCCCAGCGTTTCTCATGATGTACTCTGCATAGAAGTTAAATAAGCAGGGTGACAATATACAGCCTTGACGTACTCCTTTTCCTATTTGGAACCAGTCTGTTGTTCCATGTCCAGTTCTTCCTGACCTGCATACAGATTTCTCAAGCGGCAGGTGAGGTGGTCTGGTATTCCCATCCCTTTCAGAATTTTCCACAGTTTATTGTGATCCACACAGTCAAAGGCTTTAGTGTAGTCAATACAGCAGAAATAGATGTTTTGCTGGAACTCTCTTGCATTTTCCACGATCCAGCGGATGTTGGCAATTTGATCTCTCGTTCTTCTGCCTTGTCTAAAACCAGCTTGAACATCTGGAAGTTCTCTTTCCACATATTGCTGAAGCCTGGCTTGGAGACTTTTAAGCATTACTTAATTGCCAACATCTGCTGGATCATGGAAAAAGCAAGAGAGTTCCAGAAAAACATTTATTTCTGCTTTGCTGACGATGCCAAAGCCTTTGACTGTGTCGACCACAATAAACTGTGGGAAATTCTGAAAGAGATGGGAATACCAGACCACCTGACCTGCCTCTTGAGAAATCTGTATGCAGGTCAGGAAGCAACAGTTAGAACTGGACATGGAACAACAGACTGGTTCCAAATAGGAAAAGGAGTATGTCAAGGCTGTATGTTGTCACCCTGCTTATTTAACTTCTATGCAGAGTACATCATGAGAATCGTTGGGCTGGAAGAAGTATAAGCTGCAATCAAGACTGCCGGGAGAAATATCAATAACCTCAGATATGCAGATGGCACCACCCTTATGGCAGGAAAGTGAAGAAGAACTAAAAAGCCTCTTGACGAAAGTAAAAGAGGAGAGTGAAAAGTTGGCTTAAAGCTCAACATTCAGAAAACGAAGATCATGGCATCCGGTCCCATCACTTCATGGCAGAGATGGGGACATGGTGGAAACAGTGTCAGACTTTATTTTTCTGGGCTCCAAAATCACTGCAGATGGTGATTGCAGCCATGAAATTAAAAAACGCTTACTCCTTGGAAGGAAAGTTATGACTAACCTAGATAGCATATTGAAAAGCAGAGATACCACTTTGCCAACAAAGGTCCGTCTAGTCAAGGCTATGGTTTTCCAAGTGGTCATGTATGCATGTGAGAGTTGGACTGTGAAGAAAGCTGAGCGCTGAAGAATTGATGCTTTTGAACTGTGGTGTTGGAGAAGACTCTTGAGAGTCCCTTGGACTGCAAGGAGATGCAACCAGCCCATCCTAAAGGAGATCAGTCCCGGGTGTTCAATGGAGACTGATGCTGAAGCTGAAACTCCAATATTTTGGCCACCTCATGCGAAGAGTTGACTCATTGGAAAGACTCTGATGCTGGGAGGGATTGGGGGCTGGAGGGGAAGGGGACGACAGAGGATGAGATGGCTGGATGGCATCATCGACTCGATGAACATGAGTCTGAGTGAACTCCGGGAGTTGGTGATGGACAGGGAGGCCTGACGTGCTGTGATTCATGGGGTTGCAAAGAGTCGGATGCGACTGAGCGACTGAACTGAACTGAACTGGAGTGTGAGATGAGTGCAATTGTGCGGTAGTTTGAGCATCCTTTGCCTTTGTCTTTCTTTGGGATTGGAATGAAAACTGACCTTTTCTGGTCCTGTGGCCACTGCTGAGTGTTCCATATTTGCTGGCATATCGAGTGCTGCACTTTCACAGCATCATCTTTTAGGATTTGAAATAGCTCAACTGGAATTCCATCCCCTCCACTAGCTTTGTTCGTAGTGATGCTTCCTAAGGCCCACTTGACTTGACATTCCAGGATGCCTGGCTCTAGGTGAGTGATCACACGATCGTGATTACCTGGGTCATGAAGATCTTTTTTGGACAGTTCTGTGTATTCTTGCCACCTCTTAGTATCCTCTGCTTCTGTTAGGTCCCTACTATTTCTGTCCTTTATTGAGCCCATCTTTGCATGAAATGTTCCCTTGGTATCTCTAATTTTCTTGAAGAGATCTCTAGTCTTTCCCATTCTATTGTTTTCCTCTATCTCTTTGCACTGATCGCTGAGGAAGGCTTTCTTATCTCTCTTTGCTATTGTTTGGAACTCTGCATTCAAATGGGGATATCTTTCCTTTACTCCTTTGCTTTTCCTTCCCGTCTTTTCACAGCTATTTGTAAGGCCTCCTCAGACAGCCATTTTGCTTTTTGCATTTCTTTTTCTTGGGGATGGTCTTGATTCCTGTCTCCTGTACAATGTCAATTGTACATTGGAGACAACTGTACTGTACCGTGTACTTGGCAATTGAGACAGTTCAAAACAGTGTGCCAAACTCAGGAATGAGCAATCTTGTTTCTATCAAAAGCCACAATACTCGGGGAAAAGACAGACATCAAGTTAAGAACTTAAGAAAAATTTAACGTGTGTGTTTGTGTATAAATGCACGTTTTGTAAAGAGAAATAAACATACTAACATACTAACAAGGATCTTTTCTCCAATTTAATAAATAAATTTAATAAATTCCATTTATTAATTTGAACCACATTTATTTAAACATGTTCCAATTTCCATCGAAGTATTGAGGAGGAATTCTCTCTACCCAATGAAAGAACACCCAGCTTGTTGATTGTGAACAATAATAAGCAAATTTGAAATAACCCAAATTCTGCAATTTCTCTCCTGGCATCCTTAGCTCAATACCATATATTATTTCACTCGAAGCACTCATTTTGATTTCACCAAACATCAGTACAGGAATGAACCCAAGGCAGGCTTGAAGCCTGGGTCTGCTGAAAGATGCTTTACCTAGAAAATGTCTTTCAACTCATCCAGTCCCACAAAGAACACTCAAGAATGTGCTGGGGTTACCTGCTCCAATTATTTGCTCCCACTAAAAGCTGGCAAGCTGATCCAAAGTTCCTGGATCAGAGACAGGAGGGTGTCATCAGCAGACAAGTCCTTGTAAGGATCTAAGAATCCTTACTTCTATTTGCAAGTGTGCTGTGTTGATTGCTGAATTTCCATATCCTTTGCTAGTACAGAAACTTTACACTCTCAGACTGTCAGGAGACTCTGTCAGTGGCATCACTGGCCTGATATGACAACCAAGCCAACTATCCCCGACATCACTTCATATCACCAGAGCTTTCTCTTACACATCTAGGTGCTCTCCCTAGAAGGAGTGAAATTCAAAAAGATGCAGTCTCACTGCAAGCAAAATGTCTAGCCTATATGGGCATGTTTGAAGAGAGGACAGAGACAGCTCACCATGCCACCATTATGAAAGCCCCAGGAGCCCACAATGAGAGATGCAAATTCATATGAAACAAATACATCGTCTTTCTAGTACTTTCTCTCTAGGGTCACTTAGAAATGAAATGTGGAATAGAAGTAACACTTCTGGACCATCTATTCTGCATCATGCATTGTGCTAGCTACTTAAATCTCTCATTTAATCCTAATAGCCATTCAAAGTATTTTTGTTATTAGTGCCTTTTCACAAATGATTTTCACAAAGATGTTGAAGTGAAGTGAAGTGAAGTGACTCAGTCGTGTCTGACTCTTTGCGATCCCATGGACTGTAGCCTACCAGGCTCCTCTGTCCATGGGCTTTTCCAGGCAAGAGGACTGGAGTGGGTTTCCTTCTCCAGATCACAGAGATGTTAGGTTACTTAATTTCAAAGTCTGAAAGCTACTACGTGAAAGAGGCAAAAGTTAAACCCAAATCAGTATATAAATCTTTATGACTTATTTCTGACAACTCTATTTGCTTTCCAAAGGAGTTATACTGACTTAAAATGATACCAGAACCAAAGATAGTCCTCCTTCATTTTTTTGGTGAGAGAACTGGGTAGTTTTAACACCCAACAGGGACTACCATGCAAGGAACCAAATTCCTGTGTTAAACCAATAACCATTTTCATATACCCAATCTAACAGTCTATACCAAATCTCTCCTTACCAGTTAGACTGTGTGTAGTCAGCGGAAGAGCAGAAATATTTTATTCAACCTCTACAATATTTTCAAGTATTTGGACTATACAACTTGCCCTCTACGTTTCAAAATCTATGAATAATCATCTTTCTACAAAATTTCCCAGATTTATGCTAGTTTACTTGGAAGTATTAAATCTTTGAATTTTACAATAAAATGAAGATTCCAAAACAAGTAGTATTCGATTTGCTGAAAGCACTGTAACAAAGAATTAAAGACTAAAATTAAAACAACAACAACAACAACTTTAAATTCTATGTACTATGTAGCTACATTAATCTTACAATATGAGAAAACGGTAAAAGCTATCACTTTAACAGAACTTACTCCAAAAGTATTGTGCCAAATACTTTATAAACGCTTCATTTTGTATCTTCCAAAGTGTTAATTCTATTTTACAAGCAAAGTGACAATGGTAAGAAAGCCCAAGTAACTTGACCAAAGTAATACAGGCAGAAAGTGGTAGCTGCTGCTGCAGTTTATACAATTCCAAAGCTTTTACCTCTTGTTGTCACAGTTTACTGCCCCCTAATTCCTATCTGGTAAACATATCTTTGTCCACAATTCTAAAACCACTGTCGAAACACATACAAAATTATTTAAACCTATTATTAACTGTATCCATTAATTTGTCATAGCTTCTAAAGTAAAATAATTAAAAAGTGCCTAAAGATGGTAACAACAACCCTGTATGCGAGACAGCAAAAGAGACACAGATGTATAGAACAGTTTTTTGAACTCTGTGGGAGAGGGAGGGGGGATGATTTGGGAAAATGGCATTAAAACATGTATAATATATAAGAAACGAATCGCCAGTCCGGGTTCGATGCGGGATACAGGAAGCTTGGGGCTGGTGCACTGGGATGACCCAGAGGGATGGTATGGGGAGGGAGGTGGGAGGGGGGTTCAGGATGAGGAACACGTGTATACCCGTGATGGATGCATGTTGATGTATGGCAAAACCCATACAATATTGTAAAGTAAAAAATAATAATAATAATAAAAATAAATTAATTAATTAAAAGTGCCTAAAGAATTATCATTAGAAAAATTCAAGTTAAGGCAACAGATTTTCATGACGTATTGAGAGGTCAAGAACAGATAATTCACACAACAAAACCTCTATCACTGCTTGGGAGTTACTGTTCTTAAATTGATGTAAAGATAGTAAGACCAGGATACCATCTTAAGTATTTAAGACAATGTAAATACTGTAAACCCACCAGCCTCAAGGCTGAACCAAAGCACCCATTTTCAAAATCATGTTACCTTCAATATTTACTAAGTGAATTATGAATATTATTATTATAGTCTGCTCTTTAAAGTCTTATTATCAAATAACAGAAAAGATGTAACCATAACTTGGACAATTTAAACTTCTGAAAAGCTATTACTTCCCCAGTTCCAATGTTTCAAAGTTCTTCATAAAAGAATAATATCTGAAAACTAAGATAAGTAACATCCCCCAAACATGAAATCTTCAATCTATCAGAGTCTGAGCCTAAATACATAACTTTTTAATGTACAAGATGCAGTTAAAAATAACATGTTAGTTGTTCCTGTTGTTTATCAAACACATTCATTAGACTGATTAAAAGGGCAATACAAGAATAATTTTCTATGATATGCCAAATAATAGATGAAGTCTTACCTCCATTGCTAAAACTACCATCTGTTGGTCATAGTGATTCAGAAGATTGGGCATGAAGGCAGTGTTATAAGGCAAATCCTGGCACATCCTCAAGGTAATAGGCTCAAAGACAATAAACTGTGCCACCGGTTTGGCCCACAAACATAGTCAAGGGCCACAGTTAAAAGATGATCCAACTCATAGCCACGCCTTCTTGATTGAATGGGATTCAGATGATCAGGCCTACTCAATATGTATTTTAGATCTTTGTACACCTACAGGTCTCAGCTTGAAAGTACTTCTTCTATCTTACTGTTAAGTTCTTCAAACAGAATTACTCTGCACCGTCAGAGGTTTGTTAGCTTGGTGTCACAAAAGGCATTTGTTTTTGGTTTCACAATATGGGAAAATGACATCATCTTGCCTCTTCTTTTCATTTTCTTACATCGGGTACCATGTGGCCAACGTGTCAACTTGATCAACCACATTCCCAAACAACAGGTTCCATCTTAGGAGAAGAGCTATTTCTTCCTTTGACTGAAGTATCTGAAAAATAATTGAAAAAAAATGGGTGAAATTAGCAATTTCCTCTTAAAATATTGCAAGCTTGATATTAAAACTTTGATTAGCTCAGTAAAGTTGCAGGATACAAAATCAGTATACAAAAATCAGTTGTGCTTCTACAAACTAACAATCAGGTACTAGAAAGAGAAATTTTAACATACTGCCTTTGGGACTTTCTGGTGGTCCAGTGATTAAAACTGCACACATCCACTGATGAGCTCCAGTGTACTCCCTGGTGGAGAACTAAAATTCCAAGTGCCAGGCGTGTGGCTAACAACAACAACAATCACAAACTTTGACTGCCTTACAGAGAAAATACATGGATATTTCAGAAAAAATACGACAGTTTCTCTACCTTCTCATTCTTGCTATAGATATACAAGAGAATCCATAAACAGCATTTAAAGGAAAGCACTATTTCCTCCCTCAGTTGTTTATATAACATATAGTTTAATTTCCCATCTACAGTGGTTGTTTTTCATTTGTCACAAGACATAATTGATCCATTTTGAAAAACTTGCATGCTGTTGTCCTAAATTTTATTTAAATATCTGCCACACTTCATAACAAGTTATTTAAATGTTATTATATACGTTTTAATCATTACATGATTCAGCAGATGGTATCTGTGAAAGGTGTAAACTATAAAGAAATCAAAAGATATGGATTGAAGCCTCTTTCCAACTATGTGAATCACTTAACTTCTCTGAGCTCAGAATTTTCCTTTCTAAAAATTGCACCTCCCTATCAAAGATGTATGAGTGAATTATAAAATAATGCACTCTATAAAAGGTAAAGCAACATCAAACTTTAGGTAGTTTTATTACTGAATGACAGCAGATACAAAGACTTACTTCTATCAACCAATACTGAACTGGCAAACAGAAGATTCTAAAAGTAGTATCAGGACATTTTCACAACAATGCTTCATCCTTTTAGATAGTGCAAAAATTCAGTACATAGATGGAGAAAACGTTTGACCAACAAATGCTTCATTATACAGAGTCAGGCTGCAGAGAAGAGTCAACTCTAGAAAGTTACAGCATGGAATATGAATGATTTCCAGTGAAGAGTTTCTACCAAGTTTCAGAGTTGGATTTGACACTGCCTTTCCTGGGGGCTTCCCTGGTGGCTCAGATGGTAAAGAATCTGCCTGCAATGCTAGAGACATGGGTTCGATCCCTGGGTTGGGAAGATTCCCTGGAGGAGGAAATGGCAACCCACTCCAGTATTCTTGCCTGGAGAATGCCATGGACAGAGGAGCCTGGCAGGCTACAGTCTGTGGGGTCGCAGAGAGTTGGATGCAACTTTCACATTCACTTTTTTTTCTAGGGACAAAAATATGCATCTCTTTTGGGGCTGGAAGGGTAGGTAGAGTGGAAGGCAGGATTGGTAGGAAAAAAGCGTATTCTAAAACTATCATACTTCCATTTGGTTTTGTAATGATGTTAAGTCTGCTTTTACTTTATTTTTGCTTCACAGATGTCAAATATTTCTGTTTGAAGTACACAACCTCAGCTGGGAAAACATGAGAAAGTCAGGTTCAGAAATTCTCAGAGACCCAGGTTAACAGGACAACTCAAATAGATATTAGGGCCTGTGACAGAGAACTTGAACCGTCTTGGCTAAAGCAGAAAAAGAAACTGTCCTTTGCACACTACCAATGACAGGGCCCTCTGAATCCCAGGCTTTCATTACTGGGCAGAAAGAACTATTTGGAGAAAGTCAAGCCATGGCTGAATCTTCCCAATTTCTCCCCCAAGCATATGGTCTTGAGTAGAAGAAGAGAAAAGTAAAGTCTACAACCTTAGGAATTAGAGACACCAAAGTTACAAGCAACCTCTGCCCCAAACGTTTCATCTCTCTAATACGGAAATCTCTAAACCAGAAATATTTGTTAAAGCTTCTTGGCCTGCCATATTTTTTCCTCCTTCAAGCTGGGCCCAGAAATGTGATGTCTGGCTATGGAAAAGAGATATTGAACACAGTCATGTATATTTAAGCTTAATTATCATGCAGCACGGTAACAATTATGCATATCATTAAATGTGTCAAATAAGCCCTGAAAGCTTTATTTGGCTACAGTATCAAACATCCATAGAAGTTCCATTTTTGTAGTTTGGTCCTTATGCAGCATGTTCATCTGCTTGCAACTTAAAAAAAAATTAAAGGGAACATTGCTCCCTACTGAATATGTGTATAACAATGAGAATTTCAAATTTTTCATTTAGACTATTATTCAAGCTGTATGGGTTCTAAATTGACGGTTCAAAGAAGATGACCACACAAAACTTGAGGAAGAAACAAAGTAATATTGAGTTTTTTAAACTAGATGAGAAACCCCCTTATACTTCTGTCTACTCTATTTTACTTGGTTTTCCCTCAGTTATTCCTTTTGCCTCATTTACAAACAATACTTCTCACAGACTTACAAAAGTGCTTTCCTGTATGTACTTTAACATTCAAATTTCCATATATCCAAACATTTTGGTAAAATTATTGTTAAGGTGGGATAGGATAAAACCTTAATACATTAAGACTGTAGTTTATGATTATTAAGATAAATAAGAAAAAACAGTAGAATGCCATGAGACAAGAAGAAAAATAGGAACAGTAAAAATATTATGGAATTCATATTTCTTCCAAATTAGAGGTTTCCTAATTTTAATGTGCAGTAGATTCATAGAAACCCCACGGGTCTAAGAAATCCGAACCTCTGGAAAATGAATGATATACATGCATTCTAACGATTATCTCTGTACTGTTACAAGTGATCTATAAGTCATATTTTGAGAAGTGCTATCCTAAAATAGAATAACTTAAAACAGTACAGGATATTTGCACATAATTATGTGCTTAGCAAAAGTAATATCTAAAGTGAATTTTTTAAAAAGCAGATAAAGAATACTACCTTAATAGAAAAATCGAAAAAGGACATAAATTTACAAATGGCCAATAAACATATGAAAAGATACTCAACTTTACTAATAAAAACATACAAACATGATATTTAACATTTTTGCCAATCAGATGAGCAAAGTAAGAATAACAGAACACAGTATAGGAGAGGGAGCAGAAAAAGGAATATATTCAACAGTCCAACACTTGGAAGTACTTTTTTTTTTTTTTTGGCTGTCCCACACGGCTTGCAGAATCTTAGTTCCCCAAACAAGGACTGAACCCGGGCCAGAGTAGTGGAGTGTTTAACCACTAGACCGCCAGGAAATTCTCCATTTTCAAATACTACTGGAGGAAAAGCAAACTAGTTGGTATTTCAAAAAAAATAGCTATGGACATCAAAAACCCTTAAAATGTATATAATTTGATTCAGCAGACCTATTCTACAATTTATGCTAAGAAAGTAAACACAAGTACACATGATGTATAACTGAAATGTTAGTTCAAAAACCCAGAGACAATCTGAAAGTCTGACAATAAGGAATTGGTTAAACTAAGGTACAACCAACATATAACACACTCACTAAAAATGATGAGCAGGATCTGTATATACTGACTTCAAAAGACAGTAACAATACAAAAACTGAAAAATAAAATTTTAAATGGTTTCCAAAACAGCATATAGTCTCCCACTTCTGTCAAAAATATACATACACGGAACAGAATAAAATTACCTGAACTGTTTAAAAATACAATATTATAGGGACTTCCCGGCAATCCAGTGATTAGGACTCCACACTTCTATGTCAGGGAGCTCGAATTTCATCACTGGTCAGGGAATTAAGGTCCCACAAGCTGCACAGTTTGGTCAAAAAACAATAACAAAACAAAAAAGTAGTAAAGTATTATAAATGCTGCAATGTTATTTTAAAGTCTGTCGCATGTTATTTATGTATGGGAACATTAAGTGCTAAATCTATGAATGTGTGCTGACAATACTACTACTTGAATCAATGATTTACTGGCTGTTGATTAAATAACAAGCCAAGGGACACAAAAATACCCTACTACAGGTAGCAAGAAAAGCAAAAATAAAAATGATGATAAATTTAGAATGGGTCAAAAATTGGTTTTGAATACTGAAAAAAATCAGATCACCTCTCAGCTGAACCAAATATTATGCACATTAAAGAAAAAAAAAAAACTTTTGATATATATTCTAAGTTGCTTTTCAATAACATAATGAAATGAATGCTTCTAATCAGGATCACGTGAGTATGCATAGCAACAGTCCTTTTTCCTAAGAGAACCATCCTCGAAGAAGCTGTAAGTTTCAGAGAGGACACAGAAGATTGAGGAAACCAGGAAATACTGACCAAATACAGCAACTGATCACATAAAGGTTAAAAGGTTTTTTCCATTCTTTTTGATATTATATCTTTTACTATAGCAATCTGCAGAATCTCAGTTGAATAAAGGGAATTGGTGGATTAACTGGAGGGAACAGTCTCAGGCATCAAGGACCAGTAAAAAGTGAGGGGTCTGGCAACAGTTTTTCATGCCCTAACCCTGAGCGAAGACATTCACTTCTTTACAGAGCAATATATGTGAAAACTAATTTCCAATTAAGTGACCTGATGACTATTTCATCAGAAAACAAAAAGGACTAGATACATTTAACCCTACATTTTAATTTTTATCAATGTGTAACATCAGAAATCTGATATTCCCCAATTTACCAGTTCTCTTTTGATGATAAAAAGTTCAGTTCAGTCGCTCAGTCATGTCCGACTCTTTGCGACCCCGTAAATCACAGCAAGCCAGGACTCCCTGTCCATCACCAACTCCAAGACTTTACCCAAACTCATATCCATTGAGTTGGTGATGCCATCCAGCCACCTCATCCTCTGTTGTCCCCTTTTCCTCCTGACCCCAATCCCTCCCAGAATCAGGGTTTTTTCCAGAGTCAATTCTTCGCATGAGGTAGCCAAAGTATTGGAGTTTCAGCTTCAACATCAGTCTTTCCAATGAACACCCAGGACTGACCTCCTTTAGGATGGACTGGTTGGATCTCTTGCAGTCCAACGGACTCTGAAGAGTCTTCTCCAACACCACAGTTCAAAAGCATCAATTCTTCAGCGCTCAGCTTTCTTCACAGTCCAACTCTCACATCCATACATGACCACAGGAAAAACCATAGCCTTGAATAGACGGACCTTCGTTGGCAAAGTAATATCTCTGGTTTTTAATATAGTATATAGGTTGGTAATAAATTTTCTTCCAGGAGTAAGCATCTTTTCATTTCATGGCTAAAATCACCATCTGCAGTGATTCTGGAGCCCCCAAAAATAAAGTCTGATACTGTTTCCCCATCTATTTCCCATGAAGTGATGGGACCAGATGCCATGATCTTCGTTTTCTGCATGTTGAGCTTTAAGCCAACTTTTTCACTCTCCTCTTTCATGTTCATCAAGAGGCTCTTTAATTCTTCACTTTCTGCCATAAAGGTGGTGTCATCTGCATATCTGAGGTTATTGATATTTCTCCTGGCAATCTTAATTTCAGCTTGTGCTTTCTCCAGCCCAGCGTTTCTCATGATGTACTCTGCATATAAATTAAATAAGCAGGGTGACAATATACAGCCTTGACGTATTCCTTTTCCTATTTGGAACCAGTCTGTTGTTCCATGTCCAGTTCTGTTTAATTTTTATCAATGTGTAACATCAGGAATCTGATATTCCCCAATTTACCAGTTCTCTTTTGATGTTAAAAAGTAAAAGCCCCTAAAATAAGTTGAGTATTTGTCCTGAAGAGCAGCAATAAAGGGCATGCAATCTTGGAAGACTGTCTTCAGAGGCTGGCTACAAAGCCAGACCCAAAGAACTCAGGTGGGAAAAGCAAGAGATGGCAACTGTGAAGAGGAAAGAAAGCCGGCAGAATCTCAGAAGAGACAATGACAAGAGTGGGCCCTGGGGGCTTGTCAGCAGGGCCCTGCAACAAAAGATACTAGCAATTCTATTCCAATTCACACTTTCTGTACAGAAAGTGATTCCTTTCATCTTTCTCAGCTTAGATTTACTTATCTGGACACACTATACATATACATAGCATTTTGCGTTTCCAATTCACAAATCAAAGGTTGCCTCAAACACACTGGCTACAATGGGAACTGGAGTATATTCTTTTGTCTTCTTTCAGAGTTTTCCAAGACTGCATTATAAGGATTAGCACTTACTAACCCTGAAGCTTCTTCTCTCAAGGAAATCATCATCTTGTAAGAGAGCAAAGTACACACTGAGAGCATATCACTGCTCGAAGTGCTAGATTCCTTTTCCTAAATCTCATGTGGGTTTTGGCCTTTTGTTTTCCATATCTTGTTTAAAAAATAAATTCATTCTCAGGATACTGTTTTCTGGTTGCTAAAGCATCAGTTCAGTTCAGTCGCTAAGTCGTGTCCGACTCTTTGCGACCCCATGAATCGCAGCACGCCAGGCCTCCCTGTCCATCACCAACTCCCGGAGCTCACCCAGACTCATGTCCATCAAGTCAGTGATGCCATCCAGCCATCTCATCCTCTGTCGTCCCCTTCTCCTCCTGCCCCTAATCCCTCACAGCATCAGAGTCTTTTCCAATGATTTAATTCTTCACATGAGGTGGCCAAAGTACTGGAATTTCAGCTTTAGCATCATTCCTTCCAAAGAAATCCCAGGGCTGATCTCTGTTCCATATTTAATTCATCGGAGAAGGCAATGGCAACCCACTCCAGTACTCTTGCCTGGAAAATCCCATGGGCGGAGGAGCCTGGTAGGCTGCCATCTATGGGGTCGCACAGAGTTGGAAATGACTGAAGCTATTTAGCAGCAGCATATTTAATTCATAGGGCCTAGATTCTTACGAATCTCTAGGTATCACTTTGCTACATTATCTCATTTTTAAAGTCCGTCTAGTCATCTACTGATTACAAAAGATAATCTAAACTTCCAGTGTGCTGAGTGACGGGGCTTAAAAAAATACAGGAAAAACAAATAAAGTTCAAAACTAAAATGAATAGTAGGCATCAAAATCCAGTCCATCTTACAAGTTATATATACTTTTAATTCTAGAGACAGCAGAAGCAGAAGATCTTTTAAAACTAAAACTGGAAAGTTAAAAGATGGCCAGAAGTGAAGTGAAGTGGAGTCTCTCAGTCGTTTCTGACTCTTTGCGACCCCATGGACTGTAGCCTACCAGGCCTCTCTGTCCGTGGGATTTTCCAGGCAATAGTACTGGAGTGGGTTGCCATTTCTTTCTCCAGGGGATCTTCCCAACTCAGGGATTGAACCCAGGTCTCCCGCATTGTAGGCAGACACTTAACCATCTGAGCCACCAGGGAAGTCCTAAAAGATGGCCAGAGTCTGGACTTAAAAAAAAAACAAACCAGGTTGAAATTCCAGCCTCGTTTCCCTGTTCCATTAAAATGTGTTCAGGAAATGCTCTAATATCAAGCTCCTGATTTTTTTTTTCCCCTTTAGCATGGTTGCATGTTTTAACTATAAAAGTAGTTTAATGAGATAAACTTTGAGGACCAGGATTTTTTTTTTAGGCCTACTAGCCTAGTTGTTTGGAGAAGGCAATGGCACCCCACTCCAGTACCCTTGCCTGGAAGATCCCGTGGATGGAGGAACCTAGTAGGCTGCAGTCCATGGGGTTGCACAGAGTCAGACATGACTGAAGTGACTTAGCAGGAGCAGCAGCAGCCTAGTTGTTTTTTCTTAAACTTCATTCACAGCGCATTCCTTGGATCCCCCAAAACTGTTGCTAGTTCTCAGCATAACAAATTGTAACTCAAAGACAGATTCATCATTTCTGATGCAACAGTCAGTTAAAACAAATTTCTACTCAAAGAGGAGCTGGTACTCTTCAAACATTCATTTCTAACCTTCTGGAAATGCCACTATTAAAAACCTTCACTTCTTTCCTTAGGACGCTGCAACCCTTCTTCTCCCAAATCTACACTGAACAATTCCTCTCATACATATTTCAAAGTTTTGCTTTTAATTTGCACTACTGCTCTTTTTGTGGGCAGCTGCAGCTTTAAATGTCTCTAATTCTAGAGATTTAGAGGTTAAAAAACGCTTCAGGCCAACACTGCTCTTCCCTGTGAAAGAAGGTAAAGATGCAGTAAGAACTGTTTGCTAGCACATGTCTCCTGAAGAAAATAAAAGTCAACAGCAGTCTAACATCAACAAACTAACATGCTCAGAATAAGTTTTCAGTATGAAATCTCACAGTTTTACTAACACTTACGAAATTTAAGTTGGGGAGAGAGATGTTTTGCCTGTCAAGTGGGCAACAGAGGACTTACAGTGAGTTTTAAACCCCCTCTCTTTGCCCAGTGATGACGCGCTCACAACACTGTGCTATACAAACAAAGAACGTGCACTTTACTATTTAGCTTCCCCGGAGAAGGCAATGGCACCCCACTCCAGTACTCTTGCCTGGAGAATCCCATGGACTGAGGAGCCTGGTGCACTGCAGTCCATGGGATCGCCAAGAGTTGGACACGACTGAGCGACTTCACTTTCACTTTTCACTTTTATGCATTGGAGAAGGAAATGGCAACCCACTCCAGTGTTCTTTCCTGGAGAATCCCAGGAATGCGGTAGCCTTGTGGGCTGCTGTCTATGGGGTCGCATAGAGTCGGACACGACTGAAGCGACTTGGTGGCAGCAGCAACAAGTCTCCCTACTTCAAATATCTCAATCGTGGCTGGGATCTCTCTAGAAAAATCCACCTAAATGGTCAAAGCACAAAATAAAGGTCAGAGGAATACAGTACCTAAGATGAAAAGAGGGATCAAAGAACCTAAAGTCCTTTCTTCCTCTATTAATAGGGCACTGGTAGATTTAGGAGAGATGTAGAGGCAGGGAATATTAGTGGAAGAGAAAAAGAAAAAAGAAAAAAATGGAGGAGGAGGAAAGAGAAGGTAAGACGATAGGCTTTACTAATTGTTGAGGTCCTTTAACGGACCAGACCCTGGTGGTCCAGAGTCGACGATAAGAAAGTAAAGGAGAGAAAGAGGCTGATATTCCTTGGTTTATGCAGAAAGCCAAGAAAGCCCCTGGCACGGGGCTCGCTCAGTTCATGGAGGCCTCAGGCTCCCTCTCGATGCGGTGAAGGCACACAGCGCCTTCTCAAGAGGGTCTTAGAAGCCTGGGCAGAAAAGTGAATTCAGAGGGCTTCTGTGCTCCAAAGAAATAGCCTGATAGAGAGAGAAGAAAGACATGGAGATCAGAGCTCTGATGGAGCAAAGGTGTTTTAATGAACATGGTGTGGGCATATAGACTGTCTTACATGGTAGTTATTCTCAGCAAAGATAAAGATTAAAATTCCAGACTTACAAAACATAGGCGATCCATATCAAAGAGAGAGAGAGTTGTAAACAATCACTTTTACTGTATGGTTCACAAGAAGGAGAGGGTACTTATCTCCATATAGAAAATCTAATGAAGGAAATGCCTGGATTCCTCAGCCCCCGGGAGACGCTTGAGTATTTAGGGATTAATAAGGAACAGAGAATTTCTGACAGATCCAAACAGCACACAGGAAGCCTCCTGTTAAATGCTTCCTGAAAACTAATTACCTTATTTTCCTGACAGTTTCAAAGCATTTGGGGGGAAGGGAGTAGAGGAGGAACCTCTTATTTCACTAAATAAAAGGCAACACTGTAAGAAGAACTGCATCTCAATTATCTTTTATTTTCAGCTACATCCTTGCAAGCCTGCCCACTTAAACTTTTACATCACTTTCCTATCTTATTACCTCTATGTTGTGGTTTGGTACTTCAAACAAACACTTTTTTTTCCCCTTCTTCTTATGGAGGAAAAAGATGGTATTGATTTGCTTAAAAGTACGGATGGGTTAAAAAAAAAAAAAGGAGGGAGGGAAATCATTATCTTGAGGAGTAAATGGTTCTTAATAACAGAACTACGGATTTATCCGTCCCTTTGACTGTTAGCATGCCACTAAAGGCTTCAGAAGGCTCAAAAGGGAGGTTAACATCCCCCTTGTCAAGTGTTTGTTTCCTTGCTCCTGTGGTATTGGCTTTGCCAAGTAACCCAATTCCCGTATATAAACATTACAGGTCTCTCCAAACTACTTCTATAAAATAAGATATTGTTTGACCAATCTTATAGAGCAGTCATTTATTTCTATAGCTGCTGGTCTGCTCTGCTGCTCTGTCTGCCTACATTCAGAAGGGAACAAAAATTCAAAATTTCATTTATTCTGGGCCCAAAACCAGACCTTTTGTCCTTCCTAGATATTTTGCAACTTCGAGTTGACTCCTCTGCCTAAATTAGTGGCATATGTTTTTGTTAAGAAAAAAGAAAGAAAGAAAAAACCACCCCTTATTCTCTTATTGAGGAAGGCAACTAATTCTGAAAAAGGCCTCTAGGAAGATGTTAAAATGTCTTGAAATGTTTAACAGAACCTTATTTCAGAGGCTATGGATGAACCTCCCCGAGGTACCCCAGGGCAAACACACGGAGCGTCCAAGGGGGCAGAAGGGAAAGCCTCGAGGAGGAATATGCAGACTTTGCAAAACTGACGGGAGGGAGGAGAGGGGACAACTTTCAGGACTAGAAACAGGAAGCAGCCCAGATGCTGCGATGCCGCCCGCACCCCCGCACCCAGCCCTCCGTGCATCGTCCTCCCCGCCAGCAGCCGCATGCTCCACCCACAGCCCCCAGTGGCCCGGGAGCACCACATGCCCCTGCGGCGCCGACCGAGCCCCAGGGCTGGGCCGAGGGCGGCGTGCAGGGAGCGTGGGCCACACTCGACCAGGTTGCTCGGCGCAGATTCAGGACTGAGAGGGTTAATCCAGTCAGCGCACACAGTCCGCCCAGCCCCAAACTCGGGCTCCCCCACCGGCCCGCCACCCACCCCGAGAAAGCCCGGAGACACCCCTCCACAGCACAGCGCCCAAGGCTTTTGTTTTGTCAGAGACGAGAATAACGATCCTTGAGGAGGAGGTGCCGCAGCTGCTCGTGGCTCTGGCACAGGCCTAGACCGAGGCGCGGGCAGCCGCGGCGGCACCTCCTAAGTCCCCACTCCCAAGTCCTTTTCCCGCTGAGCAGGACGGGAAGGGGCCTGCATGACCCGGGGCTCACCACACCTCGGGGCCGGGCTCCCGGGGGGCTGCGGCGCCGGCCGGGGGTGGCCGAAGGTCCCTCAGGTAAACGGAGCTAGCGAGGACCACCAGCGTGCACCTCCGAGCGACCGAGAGCTTTCGCGATGGCCGTGGCACATGCTCATGCACGTACGGTGCAGGCGCGCTGTGCACGCTCTCCGAGCGCTCCTATTTTGAGCCCAGCTTCTGGATACCCGTCTGCAGGTTTTGTTGCTCTTTACCTCGCACCGAGGCTGATGCCTGGCCCTGTCCTGCTCCAGCGGAGTCGTTCGGCGCTCTGGAAGCTTTTCTTAAATGCCCTCAGTCCCCTTTGCAAAGCTCTCCCTCCCTTCCCTGCTGAGACAGTGCAGCGACTCTCATCACTCAAGCCTGGAATGCTATTATTGAGAGACCACCAAAACCTGTTTGAGAACCAGCGTACCCCCTGGGAACCCGGGGATTGGAATTGATTAAGAGGTGGGTGCTGAGAGTGGTACTGGGTGCAGATAGAAGTAGTCAGCTTTCATATTGCAGAGCTCCAGGCTGAAGCAGCAGAGCAGATACCCTCTTTACCGACACCCACTTTAGTCAGCAGGTGGGGCTTGAGGTTATTGGTGGCATTCCCATCTTCTGTTCTTTGAAATGTTTCTTCTCTCTTTTTCTTCATAAGTGATTTTATTTTTTTCTACATAAGCTATTTCAGAACTTAAAGATTCCTTAGAAATCATCTAAACCTAACCTCTCATTATTCAGACGGAAAGAATGGTCCAGTAAGGTTAAAAAGACTTAGCCAAAGCCAGGCAGCGTTTTAAGGCTGAGTCTGGATTCACTCATTCAAGCCAAAGCTGTTACCTTTGCCTCTATCATTTTACCTACCTTCCTTTCTCTTCCTTTCCCTCCCTTTTCAACCTAGACTTCACAGGCATCATTTTGTTCTATGGTAGCACACAGGACTTAAAGAAATACTTTGATCTTGTAGCATAGTATGACTGTACTTAACGTTCTTCAACTGTACACTTGGTTAAAATGGTGTATTTTAGCATAATCTTCTGTCTGAATCTTTGCCACCCCATGTTAGGAGACTGACCAAAAACAGCTATATAATCTGTGGTTTGTCCAAACCCTTGGGACACATCTCTGTGGCATCTTTAATTATAGGCAACTGTTTTATACAAAGAAAAGTGGAAGTGTTAGTCCCTCAGTCGTGTCCAACTCTTTGTGATCCAATGGACTGTAGCCCACCAGGTTCCTCTGTCCGTGGACTTCTCCAGGCAAGAGTACTGGAGTGGGTTGCCATTCCCCTCTCCAGGGGATGTTCTCGATCCAGGGATGGAACCCAGGTCTTCTGCATTGCAGCCAGATTCTTTATTGTTTGAGCCACCAGTGAAACAATCTGTTTTAAAGATGCTCCCTAAATGATAATAAATACTGAGCTTAGACAGTCATAAATATCATTTGATGTCAGAAGATGAGCTATGCCAATTGCACCATAAAAGGGATCTGAAATGACATTTTCAATGTCGTTAATAAATACTAATGCAGTAAAACTTTTTTTTAAAAAAATAACATTGATCCATAGGCTGATTCTTATCAAGTCATTGTGTCTTGTGGAGCCAACACTGCCTCTACTGAAGGTGAGTGAGTGAAGCTGCTAAGAGCATTTATGAAAAGCAGTATAGACCTGCTTCAGGTACTTCTAGATCCCTTGTACCTTCAGATCCTCTAGAGATGTGCTGCTCTCACATTTTTATGCAATTTACAAACGGTCTTGTGAAAACTGTCAGGCATAGAACATATCTTGGCTCCTAGTGGGAGGTGGGAATGATGTAGAAATTATCGTTGAATGTATCAACATGATCACATCTCAGAAATAGACCACTGAGTGAACGAAGCGAACTACAAAGTATGTAAATTATGATAGCTCTTTAAAACAGTCACACTGTTTACAAGGCCAAACATGTATATATAATAAGCATAAAAAGTGGACAAGTAGGCAGCACACTAAATTTTATGACAGTGGATGCCTCTAGGCAGGCAGGGTGGGAAATGAGATCTGGGCAGCATGTAAAAGAGGCTTCAACTCTTAATCACACACATGAAGCAAAATGTTAACATTTTAAAAATCTCTGCAGGGAGAAAGGGTGTTTCTTAGGCAAGTCTGTAAATTTTTCTTTATGCTTGAAATGTTCCCTTTAAAAATAACGTTGAGGGCTTCCCTGGTCGTCCAGTAACTAAGATTCCACCCTCCCAATGCACAGGACCTAGGTTAAATCCCTGGTCTGGGAACTAGTGCAAGACAGGAAGCCTGGGTGCAGCAGTTGATGGGGTTTCAGAGTCACACACGACTTAGCGACTGAAGAACAACTGGGAACTAGATCCACAAACTGCAACTAAAGATCCAAGATCTTGTGTGCTGCAACTAAGATCAGTGCAGCCAAATAAATATTTTTAAAAGGAATTAAAAAAAAATTTAAATGAAAGTAATGTTAAATTTTCGAGGACATTGAGCCAATGCTCACCATGAACACAATGTGAAGGGCTGAACAAGGAGAGGTCAGAGGATGCTAGTTGAGAGGATCAATGAAAGGGACCTTATTTTCAGGGATAAAAATATTCAGATCTAACAGGGATAAAGTGTCAGGCTCTCTTTAATCCCATCTTTCTTTCATTCAATGTTATAACCACCAATAGAAAGTCTTTAGGGCTTCCCTGGTAGCTCAGGAACTTCACCGAGACCCAACACTCTCCCAGGGAGTTGTTAAAACGTCTCTTTCTGGATGAACCCATTTTGAAACCATCCATGTTAACCGGTAATACATGGTAATTTAGTATTGCATCTACTTACCTCCCAGGCCTCCACCCCTGCAAAGTCTTTGTTTATTCATTTTACATACAACCTGATCATAAAACATACAACCATACTTAAAACCACGGGGATGGAATTCAGACAACATAAGTTTCGATGTGGCCACTTACTGATCCTTTGTCAACTCTAAAGAAAGCAGCAACCTCTATGAGCTTTACTTTTCATTTTCTTTTTAAATGGGAGATATACGAATGCTGCCTATTTAAAACAATGAAACAATATAAACATAGGGTTTACATTTATTTACCTTGGAAAGTACATTTTTATGTATTTTAGAGAAAGTGTGATAATGAGAAAAGTCTTCTTTTTTGAATTTGGTTAGCTGCTGCCCATAAGAACTGTTTTACACTTCAGATGTCCCTTCTGAAATGTTTTTCTCTAGCATTAGTTTATAGTTCTATACCAGTAGTTATTTCTACATTGTACTTTCAAATCCTCATTAGATTTCTTTTTATTCTTGCATTCTCACTCTGCCTCTCATTACATGGTAGATGCTTCATAAATTTCATTAATGAAATTAGACCAGATCAGAAAATTTCCCAAATTTGGAGTTATCCTTATTCAGGCATGCCATCTGCTGGTTCCCTGGTGTATCTGTTAGTCGGCCTGAATTCCTTAATCCAATAAATTACAATTCATGTTGAAGCATTGCTGAGTTTGTGTGTTGAGCAATTTTCCCACGTTCTTTCCCTTCCTGTGTGCAGGTGCTATTCTTTCATTGAACCTCTCCAGAATTGTTTTTCCTGCAACCTTCTTTTACCTGTTGGCCACTCTAAAAACCCGGAGAAACGGGTTTACGTTTGAACCCTGGAGTGACAGAACGATATAACTGGGCATGCTCAGTAGGTTGGCCTGATTTGGAACATACTTACAGCTTGAATGGGGGCATTTAATGCTGTTTGTTTCAGGATTGGCTGCATATTCATCCTAGCCCTCTATTGAGAGATGGCAGCCTTTCACCCTCTGGGCCCTCCCACTTTTCCATTTTGT
Organism: Bos javanicus; assembly: GCF_032452875.1. Taxonomy (NCBI): domain Eukaryota; kingdom Metazoa; phylum Chordata; class Mammalia; order Artiodactyla; family Bovidae; genus Bos; species Bos javanicus. Next base: position 24,212 of record NW_026893729.1, read on the forward strand.
CCCTGTGCCCATATTTGGAGCCAGCTGCCAGGATCTCCCAGCCAATCAAGAGACCACACATTGTTGCCTAAGAGACCCCGGATGCCAAGTGCATTTATAGGTAGTGATTGGCCTACTGGAAGGGGTGGGGCTATACGGAGTCACAGAAACAGGAGCTATGGCAACACCAGCACTTAGAGGCTTGAGGAGAAAGACTTGAAGAGAAAGACTTAAGAGGTGAGAGCAGTGATCACTGCATGAAAAAGATGGAGACTCTTTTGAGAGCTCTTCTCTCAGTCCTCCTGGGCTTCTCACGAGCCTTGGTGGCCCTGGGAATTAATTTGCTCTGTATTAGCAGTTTAATGACCAGGTGCATCATAATATAAAATTAACAACCAACAAATAATTACTTCTATGCTTATCAAAGCACTAGGTCTTTGCATTGTCTTATAGTTTCTCTTTGTTTCCACCTAGTTGAATATAAGATGAATTCATTTTAAATCAGATCAGTCAGATCAGATCAGTCACTCAGTCGTGTGCGACTCTTTGCGACCCCATGAATCGCAGCCATGTCCATCACCTGTCCATCACCAACTCCCGGGTTCACTGAGACTCACATCCATCGAGTCAGTGATGCCATTCAGCCATCTCATCCTCTGTCGTCCCCTTCTCCTCTTGCCCCCAATCCCTCCCAGCATCAGAGTCCTTTCCAATGAGTCAACTCTTCGCATGAGGTGGCCAAGGTACTGGAGTTTCAGCTTTAGCATCATTCCTTCCGAAGAAACCCCAGGGCTGATCTCCTTCAGAATGGACTGGTTGGATTCCTTGCAGTCAAGGGACTCTTAAGAGTCTTTCCAACACCACAGTTCAAAACATCAATTCTTTGGTGCTCAGCCTTCACAGTCCCTATACATCCGTTAGCCTATTTCCTGATCATTTCCTGGTAATCTCTATTTCCTTCTCTGATGATACTGCAGCATACAATGGGTGAGCTGTGTGTTAGTGGAGAAACTCAACCTTCTGCTCTGTAAACTCCCTCCCAGTTATCTTAGTCTAACCCCAGTGCTCGGTTCCTAATGTTGAGTTGTACCTTTTTTGCCACTAGCTTTAATCCTTAAACCACTCACCTCCACTGTTGTGTTCATTCATTCTGCTGATTGAGACAAGGTTTTTCAGAATCCTGTTGTGTACTACTGAGTTTAGGATTCAGGTGAGCACATTCATAAAAACTATTAGCAGAGAAGCACCAGTTTTACCACATTCTCTGATCTAAGTCAGTGTGTCTGTACAGATAGTGCATGAAGGGAGAGGAAGGAGATGAACCAAAAAGTAAATTCATGTGTACAGGTAGCATGCTAAGATTCTGTAGCCATTATTGAGTCTCTGAAGGTTTTTGAGCTGAAAAATGACTAACAGACCTTTTTAAAATACTTCCCTGAATAGAGTAGTGTTAGCCAAAGTTGGGGAGAGAGTGTGGAGATATTGATCAAAGGGTACAAACCTTCAGTTATAAAAGGAATAAGTTCTAGAGACCTTAAGTACAGCATGGTGACTATTGGTGATGTGGTAGTTTAATCCTAAGTTGTGTCCCACTTTTGCAACCCCATGGACTGTAGCCCACCAGGTTCCTCTGTCCATGGGATTCTCCAGGCAAGAATACTGGAGTGGGTTGCCATTTCTTCTTCAGGGGATCTTCCTTCCCAGGGATATGGTGACTATTGTTAATAATAATATATTATATACTTGAAATTTGCTAGAAGGTAGATCTCAAGGGTAATCACACACACAGAAGCACACACATGCACGCACACACAGTGACTATGGAGGTGATGGATATATTACATAGTTTGATTGTAGGCATCCTACAATGTGTACATATACTAAAACATCACCTTAAATATATACATTTTTTTTGTTGAAAAACCCTCTTGTAGTAGACTGTAATTTCCATTATAGTCAAGATATCTTTATACCTGTAATACAGACCTAATAAGTCTTGAGTGAAGTTGTGCAATGGTGACAGTTGGAATGGCTTGAAGATAGGATTGGAGGTGTGTTCCACTGACTTTACCAGAGGACCTATCCTTGCCTTTAAGCATGACACTAGAAGCCACCTGGAGGTAAGGGTCCCTTTTTCTTGCCCTTTATCCAAGGAAAAATAAAGGAGAACATTAGGACAGCCATTAAGGGGGAAAGAGGTCATGAAAAAACAGCAGCAAGGTTTGTATTAGCAGGAGGGAAGGCAACTTGCTTTGTCTTATAATTTTGTATGTTGTATGAAAGCGTCTGAGTGGTATACTGTGAACCAGTGTGGACATGCAGATATACACACTGCCCATCTTCTAAAGTGGACAGAGGAAAAACTGTAAAGGATAATGACAAAAACCAGGGCAGGATACCTCCATTTGCCTGCTTCAGGAAGACTATTAACAAGAGGGCTCTTTGCTAGCCAGGCCCATCTCCAAAATCAAACTTTATTCAAATTGATTTGAAAAAAAAAAAAAAAAATTCAAATGATTTCTAGTCTGAAGAACCAGGAAGGAGAAAAAAGCAAAACCTTAGGGAGGACCTGGAAAAGCTACTTTGTCCTAATCAGAAATCGTGCTTAGAATCTGTCAGATTGTTTTCTACTCAAACGAAAAAGAGTTTCTGAGCTCACAACAGAAGTTTTTAACCTGGTATAAGCAAAATGTAATGTTAATATGCGGAGAAAGCAATGAAAACTCCAGACTGTGCCAGGAACCCTTGGATGGAGGAGCTTGGTGGGCCTCAGTCCATGGGGTCACTAAGAAGTCAGACACATCTGAGCGACTTCCCTTTCACTTTTCACCTTCATGATTGGAAAGTAAATGCAACCCATTAGTGTTCTTGCCTGGAGAATCCCAGGGACGGGGAGCCTGGTGGCTGCCATCTGTGGGATCCAGGAGTCGGACATGACTGAAGTGACTTAGGAGCAGCAGCAATGTTAATATAGATTTTCTAGGAGAAGATTCATAGTTTTCATCATATCCTCAAAGAGTTTTATAGCCCTGTAAAAATAAAATAAAAGATTGAAAACAATTGGTTTAAAGAATTCCCTGGCAGTCCAGGGTTAGGACTCTGTATTTTTAGTCCGAGGCCAGGGTCAATCCCTAGTTAGGGACTAAGATTCTGCAAGCCGAGTGGCTTAGCCTAAACAGATAAATAAAATTAAAACACACAGGACACAAAAAACTTCAATCAATTTAAATAGAAGAAACATCAAACATGAATAAATAGCAATAAAAAAGGAAATATTGATTTTTAACTGAGCAGATCTAGACTCAGTGACCAGCTTTATATATTTGCCTGCTCATGTGTATTTTTATAGCAGCAATTAATAATCATAATGAAATCATTTATTACATCTTTGCAACTTAGCTGTTAGGAGCTAAGAATGTGAGGGCTCATCTGAACCTCCTTTTTTCCCCTTATTCCAGTAGAGTGGTATCAGCAGGCAACTGCAGGAAGACATTATCTATGGTTTAAAACCCTGAGGTTTTAAAACTATTGGCTTTCTCTGCAGCTCTAATTTAAACCTGAGAGGGAATATTAAGTATAAGAGTCACAAAATTCAGACTAGCATGAGGAATCCTCTGTAAGTCCAAAACTTGGGTTAATTCCTTCTTATGTCTCTTTGTTTAGTTCTTTGGCTGGAGCCAGATCTTGGTTGTGCCAGGGATCAAAACCTTGTTGAGTGACTTCCCTGTGCCAGTGGAGTGGTTCTAGCCCTACAGGGAACTGGTTCCACAGCCCTAATAAAGTCTCTGGCTTTCCTTTTAATGACTCCCGTTAATCTTTTTTTAAAGTTGTTACAGGTTTGGAGATCCTGGGATCAGGGGGAAATCCTGTGCAAGATCCAGAGATTACTACCCTTTTGATAGGAGAGAATCTAGTGAAAGGACAAAGGGAGGAAAGGAAGGCCTTAGGGAGGTGAGTTTGGAGTTCATAATGACACTTGAGAGAACTCCTTCTAGATGACTTCAGTATATTTGCCCTGAAAAGAGATAAGATCATTATTGCTCCAGAGAATCCTGGAGGTGGGAGGGAGTGCTAGAAGTAGGGGAAACGACAGCCCCTCTGAGTAACTCTTAGGCATCAAAGATATATGTTGTGCTGGTATTTGTTATTCAAATTAGATTAATTTGAAAAAGGAGGCATTGACTTTTTTAAAGATAGCTGGTTCTTTGAAAGTTGTTTCATAGAAATCCTTTGAAGCATTCACATGATGTACCAAACCAAACTAAATTTTGAAGCCAAACAGATTAATAGGGTTCATTCCCTAAATGCTAGAAATACTTGTAATAAATACTACACTGATTTTGAAACATGCAAGATTTTTAATTTCTAATAATTCCATGGCAATTAAATGTAGTATTTCCTTTTCACTATCTTTAGTGCACTCCTATGTCTGACTTACCAGTGTCCTAAGATCCCCCTAAAAACAAGACACTAAAACTGAATGGATTCAGTGTCAAGGATGAGTGTGAGGATTCTGCTCGGTACTAACTCTGCATGAATGTACAGCTGGCTTTCATATTTACATGTAATTAATTTTGTGTCCCTTTTTCCTTTTAGATTCTCCTGGAAAATATCCTAACGTAAAGGTAAAAAGGTTTATGATTTTATCTTGAATTCTGAACTGTGGATCGTCTCCTATGTACATTATTTAGTAATCAACTTGTTTCCAAACCCAATTCAGCCAGCAGTCAGAATGAAAGAGTCTGTTGCTAATAAAACAGTCAGAATGAAGGATTTACAAACATCCAGTTGAGGTAAATTTTGCAGTACACAGTTAAGTTTGGAAAGAGGGACACTGAACTATTTGAAATGCTCAGTCTTCATACTTCTAATATTTTCTTTGCAAATTTAATTGATGAATTTGACATACACAAAGCAAACGTTATTGTTGATACCTGTGTCTTGAAACAAAAGATATTTACAAGGATAAGAACAAGAAAATTTTAAATTGTAAGCTTCAACTCAATATGTTTCTGTATATGCTTCGACACTCTGAAGTTCTCAGTCTGGAATCTCTATACACCTCAGGAACTCTCCAAGATTAAATTTTAGACTCTAAGTTTTTTCCAATGTCCAAAAATCCTTGTTTGAACTCTAACCTTTCCCTAGAGTAAAACTTCACTTGCTAATATGTCAGTTGTACTTCAGCTTATAATTGTTTCATTATAGTATTGTTACACAGATGAATGTAGGCCAATTGGATGTTTTGATGAGCAGGCTGTGTGTGTCTATGTTTGTATGTGCATGTGTTTGTGTGTGTGTGTGTGAGTTTGTGTCGTCTTTAATTATTAGAAGTAGGGGAAGTAATCATACTTTAATGACTATTGGATAGACATAATCTTTTGAAACATTGATTCTGAAAATTGTTGGCTTTAGGATCCTATTATACTTCTAAAAATTATTGAGAATTACAAGGAACTTTTGTTTATGTCTATTGATGTTTACTATATGGAAGTTCATTTGAGTTCAGTTGCTCAGTCGTGTCCAACTTTTGTGATCCCATGGACTGCAGCACACCGGGCTTCACTGTCCATCAGAACTCCTGGAGTTTACTCAGACTCAAGTCCATCAAGTTGGTGATGCCATCCAACCATCTCATCCTCTGTCTTCCCTTTCTCCTCCAGCCTTCAGTCTTTGCCAGCATCAGGGTGTTCTCCAGTGAGTCAGTTCTTCACGTGAGGTGCCCGAAGTATTGGAACTTCAGCTTCAGCATCAGTCCTTTCAGTTAATATTCAGGACTGAATTCCCTTCGGATGGAGTGGTTGGAAATCCTTGCAGTCCAAGGGACTCTCAAGAGTCTTCTCCAATACTACAATTCAAAACCATCAATTCTTATGTGTGCAGCTTTCTGTACAGTCCAACTCTCACATCCATACATGACTACTGGAAAAACCATAGCTTGGACGAGACAGACTGGTGTTGGCTAAGTAATGGCTCTGCTTTTTAATATTCTGTCAAGGACGGTCATAGCTTTTCTTCCAAGCAGCAAACGTCTTTTAATTTCATGGGTGCAGTCACCATCTGCGGTGATTTTGTACCCCCCCCCCCAAATAAAGTCTGTCACTGTTTCCATTCTTTCCCCCTCTATTTGCATGAAGGGATGGGACCGGATGCCACGATCTGAGTTTTTTGAATGTTGAGTTTTAAACCAACCTTTCCACTCTCCTCTTTCACTTTCAAGGCTCAGCTTTAGCTTCTTCTTCAATTTCTGCTATAAAGGTGGTGTCATCTGCATATCTGTGGTTATTGATATTTCTTCCGGCTATCTTGATTTCAGCTTGCACTTCATCAAGCCCGGAATTTTGCATGATGTACTCTGCTTATAAGTTAAATAAGCAGGCTGACAATATACAGCCTTGACATACTCCTTTCCCAATTTGGAATCAGTCTGTTGTTCCATGTCCATTTCTAAGTGTTGCTTCTTGACCTGCATACAGATTTCTCAGGAAGTAGGTCAGGTGGTCTGGTATTCCCATCTCTCTAAGTATTTTCCAGTTTGTTGTGATCCACACAGTTAAAAGCTTTGGGGTGGTCAATAAAGCAGAAGTAGATGTTTTTCTGGAACTCTCTTGCTTTTTCCATGATCCAGTGGATGTTGTCAGTTTGATCTCTGGTTCCTCTGCCTTTTCTAAATCCAGCTTGAATGTTTGGAAGTTTACATTTCATTTTCTGTTGAGACCTGGCCTGGAGAATTTAGAGCATTACTTTGCTAGCATGTGAGATGAGTGCAATTGTGTGGTAGTTTGAGCATTCTTTGATATTGCCTGTCGTTGGGATTGGAATGAAAACTGACCATTTCCAGTCCTGTAGGCACTGCTGAGATGTCCAGATTTGCTGGCATATTGAGTGAAGCCCTTTCATAGCATCATCTGTTAGATTTGAAATAGCTCAACTGGAATTCCTTCACCTCCACTAGCTTTGTTCCTAGTGATGCTTCCTAAGGCCCACTTGACTTCGCATTCCAGGATGTCTGGTTCTAAGTAAAGGATCACACTATTGTGCTTATCTGGATCATGATCTTTTCTATATAGTTTTTATGTGTGTGTTCTTACCACCTCTTCTTAATATCTTCTGCATCTGTTAGGTTCATACTATTTCTCTCCTTAATTGTGCCCATTTTTGCATGAAATGGTCTCTTTGTGTCTCTTACTCTCTTGAGATCTCTAGTCTTTCCAATTCTATTATTTTCCTCTATTTCTTTGCATCGACCACTGAAAAAGGCTTTCTTATCTCTCCTTGCTATTCTTTGGTACTCTGCATTCAAATGGGGATATCTTTCCTGTTGTCCCTTGCCTTTAGCTTCTCTTCTTTTCTCAGCTATTTGTAAGGCCTCGTCAGACAACCATTTTGCCTCTTTTCTTTTTCTCTGGGATGTTCTTGATCAATGCCTCCTGTACAATGTCATGAATCTCCATCCATAGTTCTTCAGGCACTCTGTCTATCAAAACTAATCCCTTGAATCTATTTGTCACATCTACTGTATAACCCTAAAGGATTTGATTTAGGTCATACCTGGATAGTCTAATGGTTTTTCCTACTTTCTTCAATTTAAGTCTGAATTTGGCAATAAGGAGTTCATGATCTGAGCCATAGTCAGCTCCTGGTCTTGTTTTTGCTGACCGTATAGAGCGTATCCATCTTTGGCTGCAAAGAATAGAATCAGTCTGATTTCATCCTTGACTATCTGGTGATGTCCGTGTGTAGAGTCTTCTCTTGTGTTGTTGGAAGAGGGTGTTTGCTATGATCAGTACATTCTCTTGTCAAAGCTCTGTTTGCCTTTGTCCTGCTTCATTTTGTACTCCAAGGCCAAATTTACCTGTTACTCCAGGTATCTCGTGAATTCCTTCTTGTACATTCCAGTCCCCTATATTGAAAAGAACATCTTTTTTCGGTGTTAGTTCTAGAAGGTCTTGTAGGTCATCATAGAACTGTTCAAATTCAGCTTGTTCAGAGTTACTGGTCAGAGCATAGACTTGCATTATTGTGATATTGAATGGTTTGCCTTGGAAACGAACAGAGATCATTCTGTCATTTTTGAGATTGCATCCAAGTACTGCATTTGGGACTCATGTTGACTGTGATGGCTACACCATTTGCTCTAAGGGATTCTTGTCCACAGTAGTGGACATAATGGTAATCTGAGTTAAATTCACCCATTCCAGTCCACTTTGGGGCTTCCCTGGTAGCTCAGTCAGTAAAGAACCTACCTGCCATGCAGGAGACCAGAGTTCAATGCCTGGGTCAGGAAGATCTCCTGAGGAAAGTAATGGCAACCCACTCCAGCATTCTTGCTTAGAAAATCCTATTGCCATAGGAGTCTGGAAAGCTACAAATAGCCCATGGGGTCAGAAGCATCGGACACGACTTACGGCCTAAATCACAAACCAGTACATTTTAGTTCACTGATTCCTAAAATGTTGATGTTCACTCTTGCCATCTCCTGCTTGACCACTTCCAATTTCCCTTGATTCATGGACCTAGCATTCCAGCTCCTATACAGTATTGCACTTTAAAGCCTTGGACTTGACTCCCATCACCCGTCACATCCACAGCTAGGTGTTGTTTTTGCTTTGGCTCCATCTCTTCATTCTTTCTGGATTTATTTCTCCACCAATATTTAGTAGCATATAGGACAGCTACTGACCTGCTGATGGGGAGTTCATCTTTCGTGTCCTATCTTTTTGCCTTTTCATTCTGTTCATGGGGTTCTCAAGGCAAGAATACTGAAGTGGTTTGCCATTCCCTTCTCCAGTGGACCATGTTTTGTCAGAATGTTCCAGCATAACCCGACTCTCTTAGATGGCCCTTCATGGCATGGCTCGCTCATAATTTCATTGAGTTAGACAAGTCTGTGGTCCATGTGATCAGTTTGGTTTGTTTTCTGTGATTGAAGTTTTCAGTCTGCTTGCCCTCTGATGAATAAGGATAAGAGGCTTATGGAAACTTCCTGATAGGAAAGACTGACTGAGGGGGAAACTGGATCCTGTTCTGATGGGCAGGGCCATGCTCAGTAAATCTTTAATCCAATTTTCTGTTGATGGGTGGGGCTGTGTTCCCTCCCTTTTGTTTGACCTGAGGCCAAACTATGGTGGAGGTAATGAAGATAATGGCACCTCCTTCAGCAGGTCCCATGCTTGCACTGCTGCACTCAGTTATCCTGACTGTGCATCAGGCCACCTCCAACCCTCGCCTCAGCCAGAGACTCCTGGAAAATAAAACTAAAAAAGGTAAAAATACAGGCACGCACAATCATAATGGCTAATTCCATTCATCACTAAAGTTCTTATATCACATATCCTGTCTCTGGAGAACTCCTGTGTGCACTCAGAACATAATTGAGCATGGAATTCGGTTTAGAGTTGTTATGAAAAGAGTTTTGACCTCTTAGATCCCCTGGCCCAGTGGGTTTCTGGACTTCAGGGATTCTCAGGGCACACTACAGAACCACCATTTTAAACCATTGGCATGGTTGGATGTGAAGTGATAAAGGGACCCTTGTATTGACACGGGTTTTAAAGTTTCACTTTTACATTTCTTGCTTGTTTCTTTGATTTCTCTGAAGAAATTTAGACCTGAGAGTTCCTTTTTTGTTAAGCAAATATTTCTGTGTTGCATTCATTCTTCCCTCATGGTGTTCTGTGCTCTTTGAATCCAGTGTGGTCCTAGACTTACCCTATTTTCATGTGGAAACAATTGGTCACCCACAAGACTATCATGTCTCATATAAGTTTATGATATCTAATCAGGGCTTAAAAAGTCAGTCCTGAAGATATTGATAACCTGAGGAAAGACCATCTCATTGTAATTAAAGACGTTGTCATTGGTGGTGGTGTTCAGTCTCTAAGGTGGGTCCAACTCTTTGTGAGTCCATGGGCTGCAGCACGCTAGGCCTCCCTGTGCCTCACCATCTCCCGGAGTTTGCCTGAGTTCATATCCATTGCATCAGTGATGCTATCCTACCATCTCATTCTCTGCTGTCCCCTTCTCTTGCCCTCAATCTTTCCCAGCATCAGGGTCTTTTCCAGTGATTCAGCTCTTCACATCAGGTACGCAAAGTATTGGAGCTTTAGTTTCAGCATCAGTCCTTCCAGTGAATATTCAGCATTGATTTCTCTTAGGATTGACTGGTTTGATCTCTTTGCTGTCCAAGGGACTCTCAGATGTCTTTTCTAGCACCACTCTTTGAAAGCATCAATTCTTCAGTGCTCAGCCTTCTTTATGGTCCAACTCTCACATCTGTACATGACTACTGAAGAAACCATGGCTTTGGCTGTACTGACCTTTGTCAGCAAAGTGATGTCTTTGCTTTTTAATGTTGTCTAGGTTTGTAACATTAACTAAAGTAGTAACATTCATTAAAAGTGTTTTTAAAACCATGGTCTCTAGAGCACACAGTATTATAAGGCATAATTAAGTATAAAATAAGGTAAATATACATTTTCTTAATAATATATTTGTATGTTGAAAAATAGTCATGTATGGATGTGAGAGTTGGACTGTAAAGAAAGCTGAATGCAGAAGAATCGATGCTTTTGAACTGTAGTGTTGGAGAAGACTCTTGAGAGTCCCTTGGACTGCAATGAGATCCATCCAGTCCATCCTAAAATAAATCAGCCCTGGGTGTTAATTGGAAGGACTGATGTTGAAGCTGAAGCTCCAATATTTTGGCCACCTGATGCGAAGAGCTGACTCATTTGAAAAGACCCTGATATTGGGAAAGATTGAGGGCAGGAGGAGAAGGGGATGACAGAGGATGAGATGGTTGGATGACATCACTGACACAATGGACATGAGTCTGGGTAGATTCCAGGAGTTGATGATGTACAGGGAGTCCTGGCGTGCTGCAGTTCATGAGGTCGCAAAGAGTCAGACATGACTGAGTGACTGAATTGAACTGAACTGATATTGAAAAAATAATTATTGGTAAAGTTCTTATGGAATACAGAATATGTAATAGAAGTTGAGTGAATCAAAATCAGTAATACTAGGCAATTAAAAAATAGAAGAAATGAGACACACTAGTTTACATCTCTTCATGAATGATGGTGACCTGTGAGATACTGTAAGCTGTGAAGGACTAGTGAGTTTCAGGGGACAGGAGGGCATGGAACTGATTCTCTGAAGAAAGACTTTGTATAGTTAGTCAGAGTTGTATTCTCACATTCTAATAAGTGGAGACTTTGTTTTCACATTTTTCAAATGGGGCTTCTGCTGCTTTGAGCCTCAATAATGAGACTTGTCAAAGAGCCAGGCATTTGAAAGTTGATGGTCAGTGTGCGTTGGTGTCCTGTTCAATGACCAAAAATAAGTCAGCATCCACAGAATTTGGACAGAAGACCATAATAGATAAAATGAAGATGAAGACTGTAGCAGTGTTCCTGGTAGGGAATTACTCGCTCCGTCAGCTATGCAAGTTGGAGCTGCCAGGAAACAGAGGAAGCAAAGAAGGTAATGCAGAAGCCTAGAGCACTCAGCCGTGGGCCACCTGGGCATGGCCTTACCATCCTTCTGATGGTTCCAAATTAGATAGATTCTGTGGCAAAGTCTACCTTGTGCTGACTCCTTTTATGCAGCCTACAGCCAATCAATACCTCTTAGCAAGGTGTTTGCATTCTCCCTCTGACCATAGTAATACAATAAATAACAAAGAGAGTTAGGAAAACGTAAGTTCGTTCAGGCAGGTGTTTAGCATACACCTGAGAGTGGGTAGCAGGATTACGTTTAGAACTCTGGGACTAGTTGGGAGACTAAGTAGCCATCTACAGACTGCCTTCTCAAAACGGGACTTCTTACCAGTGTTTTTATATGGCTGTCAATTCATAAGAATTAGTCATGATTATATTCAGTATAACTGCAAAAACAACTCTGATACCAAATACTAAAAAAGTTTTTGTGTTTTCTGTGACTTCGTGTATTTTAGAATTGGCTTTCTCAATGGGAATGGGTGTCATGGGAAATTTGCTACGTAGTACCTCCTTCTCAGCTGTGTCCATGTAGTATATCAACTTGTTTTAGTATTTGTAATGAATTAAGAGTTCACAAGAAAGGTTGGTATAAAGGAGTGGTGTATCACTTAAAAGCAGTATATAGAAAGTCAATTCTGATTCTACCAGTTTATTGAGTAACCATGTCTAAGAAAGTGTTGTCCATAAATACTAATTAATTTAGCACCCTTAATCAGTCATACGGTCAGGACTATGGTAAGAAATCATCCATTCTTTCTTTTTTCACTCCTGTACTTTATTCTTTTCTATCCTCACATTGCATTTACAGAATATTCTCAGTTATCTCCTAGAATAGTGACTACAGGCTCTAAACTCAACATGTTTGTCTTTTTTCTTGTAATCTATACAACTGAGTCATTTGCTCTTGTCTCTCCATGAGCTTGGTAGGTCCAGGAAAAACAAATTCAAAAAAATGCCTACATGAGTCCCTTCAACACTGGACCATGTGAGATAGGAAAGCTACAAAATAGATAGAAGCCACTTCAGTCAGTTCATGTTGATCATTTTCTTCTCAGTCAATACATTTTATAAAATAGCGAGCAGTTATTTTATCCTTTAGGATCCCTGGATTTGTACATTTATTGGTTTCTTAAAGATGTATTCTATACTGTACCCTGAAAGTTTTATATCCTAAATATTTCTGTAAACACTCCCTCAGTTCAGGCCTGCATTACCTTGTTATTCCTAGTATCAATGCCTTCAGATTCACCTTCCTCTGGTTATTTGTATGCCCTTCAGATTCCTCCCTCCTGTGGTCTTTAGGGTCACCAATCTCAAAAGCACATGTGACTATGAGGCACTCTGAGTCACATTAATGTCTAGACATCTTAAAGCACCGTTGATGCTCTCATAATCTGACTTATGCCTGACCCTCTATCTCTAGCCCTTTCAGTCCTTTGCTCTAGAATTCTGAACTGCTGCTGGCGCCCTCATCACTTGTTCCTGTTGTTGTTGTTCAGTCGCTCAGTTGTATCTGATTCTACATGGCCCCATGGACCGCAGCACACCAGGCTTCCCTGTGCTTCACCATCTCCTGGTGCTTGCTTAACTCAAGTTCATGGAGTCGGTGATACCATGCAACCATCACATCCTCTGTCATTCCCTTCTCCTCCTGACTTCAACCTTTCCCAGCATCAGGGTCTTTTCTAATGAGTCAGCTCTTCGAATCCGGTGGCCAAAGTACTGGAGCTTCAGCGCCAGAGTCAGTCTTTCCAATGAATGTTCAGAACTGATTTTGTTTAGGATTGACTGGTTGGATATCTTTGCAGTCCAAAGGACTGTCATGAGTCTTTCCGAACACCACAGTTAAAAAGCATCAGTTCTTTGGTGCTCAATCTTCTTTTTGGTCCAACTCTCATATCCATACATGACTACTGCAAAAGCCTTTGCTTTGACTAGACGGACCTTTGTCAGCAAAGTAACATCTCTGCTTTTTAATATGCTAAGTTTGTCATATCTTTTCTTCCAAGGAGCAGGTGTCCTTTAATTTCATGACTGCAGTCACCATCTGCATTGATTTTGGAGCCCAAGAAAATACAGTCTGTTTCTGTTCTCATTGTTTCCCCATCTCTTTGCCATGAAGTGATGGGACTGGATGCCATGACCTTCGTCAGTCCCATCCCTTCACTTTGGACAAATATCTACCCTGTGGTGTGTGTGCTCCTCTCCCCATCTTGCTACAGCCTGAAATGTTCTCCCTCTCCTGCCCTCTGTTCCCTTGAGCTGTGTAAGTCTGCACTCAGGCATTATCTCTAGAAAAGCCATCCCTGACACCTTTTTCTACATTTTTCGTGAAACTCCAATGTCTAGTACTGAGCAGAAACCTGAGAAATAGTTATTGAATAAGAGACACTGGGGCTCTCTATCAACCTAGAGGGGTTGGATGGGGAGGGAGATGAGAAGGGGGTTCAAAAGGGGGGATATATGTGTACCTATGGCTGATTCATGTTGAGGTTTGACAGAAAACAACAAAATTCTGTAAAGCAGTTATCCTTCAATAAAAAAAAAATTAAAAATAAATGCTATATATACCGAGGCGAATTTTAAGAGCTTGTCCCCTGCAGTCTAGGAACCAAGAGGATAGACATGTACAGAAATAATTTACAGTTCAGATCTATATCTATCACTAGGAAAATCTAGAAAGATACACTATAAAAATCTTTAAAGTACTAAGGGAGCTACAAGGAAAGGTGTACCTCTTTATAAGGGAAAAGATGGCAGTAATCAAAGACAACTTCACAAAGCAGGTTGAGCCTTAAAAGATGAAAAGTAATTTGTTGGAAGAGTATAGGGAAGCATTTCAGATGAAGGAACTGATAAAAGCTAAAAAGTAAGAGGAATTTTGTAAACCATGAATAATGTTGCAGTTGCTGCTTGGCATGTTGCTAAAAGGTCCTGTTAGGAAGTAGAGAAGAGAATGTATGGTGACTTTATATGTCTGTCCTGTATTTTGTTTGGTTTCTGATTGTTTTGTTCACTGCTGTTTGGATCAATCTGTGACTGAATCTTTGAGCTGTTTGTGTTCCTGTAACCTGGTGACATCTGGTATTTCCCAAATGGTTTGTTGAAGTTTTCAGGTCATTGGAAGTAGTTCTTAAAGAAGTAAATATTCAGCTGAAGATTAAGATTGATTTAATCTGTTGTTTCATACGTTTTAAGTCTCTGTTTTAAATGAGGATTATGTCTTTTATCTAAACATTCTAAGTAACTTTAACTAAACATGCAGATCTGTCAAGAGAACTAGACTTGGAAATGATAACAGAGGAAGAACAAGAAAAACTTGAAGATGAGAATAACCATGCACAGGTATGTAAAACTGTAAATTTCAATATCTGGTGTAGTACTGTATGAAAAAAAAAAGTGTATCAAACAAGGCAAATTAGAATGAAAAGATAAGTTAACACCCATCACAAATGAGTTAAAGCAGAAGTTCAGTGAAATTTTGTGAGGAATACCAAAATACTGACTACGTGATAACCCTAAATAAGAAGCAAACCAAAAGGAAATAGTTCTTAATCTCACAAATAATATACCTGATTGTGAGGAAAAGATGCATTTGGAGTATCTGTATCTCTAGTATTCCAAACATTTCCTGAACTAAAAGAACCCAGTTTCAAAAATGTTTTCCCATGGTCTGTAAACTCTGGGTCCCTTGGATAGACTTGTCAGTCATCTTCAAAGCTTTGTTTCCCTGAAAATAAAGTAGACTTTGAAAATTATCAACTAGACATTGGACATGTGTTTATGAAAATTAAGGAGAGTTTTTATAATGATACAGAAAATAAAAAAGTAGGGGAGCTGGTAGTTATATTTGAAGTGAAAGATCAAGAGATTGATATGCAAATGTCACAAAATATGAGGCAAGATCCCACTAATCGGAAATTATACACGGGACAGGCATGTCATTCTAGTCTGTGACTTGTCTACTCTGGTTAGATGAAACATAGAATTCAAATAAAAATTCACGTTCCCCTTGCTGTTGTTAAAATACTGATCTGAAAAATAAAGCAATACAGGACTGGTTCCAGAAGCCACTGCATGCAGATAATTGCAGCAGTAGTGACAATAAAAGCGTGGAACCCGAATTAGAAAATGGGAATTCTTCTCCACCTAATAGTCACAGCGCATCTGAAATGTATGTAAATGAATTAGAGAAGGATATGCAGAGGTTTAAGAATGAAATAGACGTTTCAAGTAGAGTTGCTGGCTCTGGAAAAAGAAAATGTAACTTCCAAAAGAGTTTCTCATTTTCTCTTGCTTTGGTTTTTCTCTTTCTTGATGATGTGGCCCATTTTGATTTTCCATTTATGGATAAAGCAGGGTCATCCAAAGAGGTAATTTTGTAGAAATCGATTATTACCTCAATAACAGGAATTCAGGAAACTATTTTCATGGCTTTTATCCTTCAATCAATTTTCATATCTAATTCTTCTCCGTCAGTCTTCATATGGACTGGGAAACTCATTTACCTATGTACCATGTGGTCTTTTGAGCTAGAATAAGCACCAAGGAAATTGCTTAAGAAGAATAATCAGCTAGGGTTTTGCGTCTTTTTTTTTTTTCCCTTTAACACTGTTGGGTTAAATATAAGTTATATTTCCATAGAATGGGAAGAAAGCACTGACTGAGAGGTGGGACATGAACATGTGTTCCCTCTAATCTCTTCATTGTGGTTGACTATGTGTGATCTTCTCTGCTTTCCGCAATCGCTGGGCACTTAGATTTCCAGCATGGCCTCTTCAGGATCTTTTTAATAATAAATACATGTGCTCCCACATATGCTTTAATCAGCACTCTCAGATGTTTCTTTTGAGACAGACCTTTCCATTATGTTGTTTACTAAAATGTAGAAAGATTTGACACGTGTGATTTTGTTACATAGTGTGTGTGTGTGTGTGTGTGTGTGTGTGTGTGTGTGCATGTGTGTGTGATAGTTACTCAGTCATGTCCAAATCTTTTCAAACCCTTGGGCTGTAACCTGCCAGGCTCCTCTGCCCATGGAATTCCCCAGGCCAGAAAGAATACCAGAGCAGCTAGCTGTTCCCTTCTCCAGAGGATCTTCCTAACCCAGGGATTGAACTCAGGTCTCCCCCATTGCAGGTGGATTCTTTAATATTTGAGCCACCAGGGAAGCCCATAGGAAGTATAAACCCTGAGCAAAAAAGAAAAAAAAATAATAAGTGTTTATCTACAAAGGAGAATACTGGGTTCTGAGATGCTGTGAGATTTTTCTTTCTTCAGTAATAGGTTTTTAAAATTGTTTTTTTGCTGTTTTGTGTAAGAGGTGCTTTGACTGAGTTTGAACAACACACAAAAAGACAAAACAAACAAACAAAAAAGAAACAAAAAAACTCTATGTATTCTCCTGTTTAAAAAAAAAAAAAAAAGGAGATGAGCCCTACCCCCAACTAAGGCATTGAGTTACTGTGCCACAGTCATGCTTTTAACTTATCTGATTAATCTGATGAATTCATTTGGTAATATATAACAGTCAACGTTCCAGAATTGTATCATCTCTTTTGGTGCCATAAAATGCTAGGGAGTGCCAGTTTAGGGCCTTAAACAAAACCTTGAACATTTTTTTTTTTTATTTTATTGCTGCTTTTGGTAAATAGTGGGGCAATACTAGGTAATTATTTCTATACCCTCTAGCTGTAAGGTTTGATGGTTATTGAATGTGGAATTGGGAAGCATTACTCATATTCCAGAATTCCACACTAACTAACAACTCCTCAGTTTCATTCTGCTCCTTGTGTTTTGGTAAACTCTGCTTCATTTAATTTAGTGAACACCGTCACTTTTTTGCTATCTTCTGGATCCAAGTGAAAAAAGAATTGTAAAAGGCAGAGGGGAAAGAATAGCTTTAGTGCAGAGAGAAGATTGTTTCCTTTCTGAGGCGCGAAGGTGTCACATCCTCTATATCTGGCTGCTTAATGGAAAATCCAGGTAGTAAAGACCAAAGAGGACAGATTTTGTGTCTTTGTCTTTTTATTTCACTGTCTCTGCCCATCAGATGGGGAAGACTGAATATGAATAATTGCATCTTATTAAGAAAGCCATTTTTGAAATTTTGGGGAAATTGTCTTTTCCTCAAACAGAAAGGAGCAGATTTTACAAAAATTTCAGTGACTTGTAAGTGATAAAATTAAAATAAACCCAAAAATATTTTTATCACTTAAATTCAGGGTGAGCACTGAGTCAAATAATAAAATTGAAAACAAAGGTCTTTATAATCACTACATAGCAATTATTCTTAGTGTCAAACTTCCATTAAAGGTTGAAGAAGAAAAGAAACACAAAAGTAGTGAAGTGGAAATATCAGAGAACATATGTGATGCTGCTGATGAGAGTGGATTGTTTCAGCGGAGAAAGAGTGGAGGAAACAGCAACCAGGAGTTTCCTGCTATGCCGAATGAGGGTTCTGATAGGTAATCCTATATCAATATTTAACAGCACATCCCTTGTTATGTTCCTATAAAATAATTTCTAACTTGAGCTAATGTTTGTGATGTACAGATTTTATATTTTACTAGAGATATGGTTATTTTTAATATTCTTGTCCTTAGGCTTATTACTAGAGTTCCTTTGTTAACATACCACCATGTTACATATAAGAGTATTCTGGATTTGACTGCATATTTGCCTTAATCAGTGTGTTGTATATTTAAATTTGTTTTGTCACTAATGAACATCCTTTCATTTCAGTTTGAGGACTTCTTTCAGCCTTTCTCATGAGGCGGGACTAGTGGTGATGAACTCCATCAGGTTTGCTTTGTCTGGGACAGTTTTTATTTCTCTTTCATTTCTGAAAGACAACTTTTCTGGAAAGAGTACTCTTGGCTGACAGGTTTTTCTCTCCTAGCACTTTGAGGTTGTCCATGGAGGGAGGCCAAATTGCTGATGGTGGCAGGAGAACCGATGAGGCATCGGTCTTTCAGCCCTGATGCTGCTGTCGCCGCATCATGCGGGTGGTTTAAAAGTGAGCTCTCCTCCCCTGGCCAAATATTTCCTTGGTTCCTTCTTTCATGGTATATATGCCTAATGTCATTTAAAATACCACCTAAATTAAGTGTGGCTTTTTTCTGTGAATTCTTTTTTTCATTTATTTTTGGCTGTGCTGGGTCTTTGCCGCCACAGTGCTTGGGCTTCTCAGTGTGGTGTCTTCTCTTGATGCTGAGCGTGGGCTCTAGGGTGCTGGCTCCAGTAGCTGTGTAGCACGGTTTAGTTGTGCCATGGCATGCGGGATCTTCCCTGACCAGGAATGGAACACCTTCCCCCTTTATTGGTAGGTGGAGTCCTAAGCACTGGACCACCAGGGAAGTCCCTAAATTCACCATTATTATATTTAGAAGCAAAACAAAAAATATAGTGTAAATCTACTTATGACTCCCATGTCTAAGAGTCAAGGCGTTTAGCCAGTGGACTCCAGGTTTGCAGTGTAGCCCTTAAGGTTCTTCTCAGTGTCTTTCCAGATGCATCTCTCTATTCTCTTCCATGTATTTTGTGCTCTTCCTTACAGGTTCCTCGGAAAGAACCCAGATGCCCTGTGCCTGATGTTTGTGTTCACATTTGAATCTCCAAGTAGAATGATTTTCTCCCTTTTCTGTTTCTCATGACCTCCTCTCTTCACTTCTTCTGCAAATCCTTCCTTATTTTACTTATCACTTTCATATGTCAAGTTTTATATATCATATTGTACATAATCATATCTGCGTTTGAAGGAAGAATTTGTTTTCTTGCATATGGTTGGTACTCTATAACTGTCTTGTGAATTAATCAATGACTTAAGATGGGTAAGAGTTGGAATTTTATAAGAATTGGTTGTTTTTTTATTCTTTATCAGTTGAATTATTAGAAAACATTGGCTTTTTTGTGGACTTTTTAAAGTAGAAATCCTGGTTTGCACAGGAAGGAAGTAAAGAAAAAGAATGATGACAAATGGACACCGGAAGAAAGTGTGATTGCACCAATATTTGAAAAGACCTGACTGGTGGTCTGCTGCATGTGAATGATGACAGCATTTTAAGGGAAGTGGATCAGGTTGATGACAGGTACATTCTCCAGATTCCTTGTTTGTAGGGAAAGAAATATTAGCACTGAATACTTCTTCTAGAAATAGAGCAGCATTATACAGTGCTCAGGCCAAGACAAGAGATTGCTCAACTCTAGTGGATAAACACTGCTGAAAGGTTAAGGTGAGGACCAGTACCTTTGGCCAGGAAGTCCTTTCAGTAAATAGTCCCCTTGGACAAGCTGGACTGTAATGAATACACCTAAACATTCAGTAGGGAATGTTATTGGGATAGGCAATGAAGAACTGGATGGTAACTGAAGAGGAATGTGGAGTTCACAGTTGTTACTTGTTTTATGTTAAGAAGGGAGCTTTTAGAGTATGTATGCTGTTGGAGGGAGAAGGCAATGGCACCCCACTCCATTACTCTTGCCTGGCAAATCCCATGGACGGAGGAGCCTGGTAGGCTGCAGTCCATGGGGTCACTAGGAGTCAGACACTACTGAGTGACTTCACTTTCACTTTTCAATTTCACGCATTGGAGAAGGAAATGGCAACCCACTCCAGTGTTCTTGCCTAGTGAATCCCAGGGACAGGGGAGTCTGGTGGGCTGCCATCTATGGGGTCACACAGAGTTGGACACGAATGAAGTGATTTAGCAGTAGCATCAGCATGCTATTGGAAATGAGCCAGTAGATGGCGTGTTTATTTAGTTTAGTCTTGTTTGCATTTCCAATACTAGAAAGCTTATTGATTGCATGACATTGTCTTTAAACTATTGCAGTGAACTAATTGTACATACTACTTCTGTTCACGTGTAGTTTTATGGTAAGGGCTTGTTCATTGGTTCTGAAGTGTAATATTTCTATGTAATGGAATATGCAGATGATTGCTTAAGGTAATTCTATTATATATAGATTTTCAAATATACGTAATTGTGAATTTACAAACACTTATGCTATACTGAATAGGATATGGTCATTCCTTGATGATTCTAGTTGACAGTAACATGATGAGTAGCTATGATTTTGTAAGGTGCTCTGAAACATCACATCATATTAACTTCATAGTCGTTTATAGATTCCAGGGAAAAGGGAAATATTTTGTTTATATTCAATAGAAAAACATTATTAACAAGCTTTCACAAATTATTCCTTTCGCATGATAAAGATCTAAATGACAAAACCCGTGCTTCCTTTATTAAGCGTGTCATTAACACATATTGTGTGCTCAATACATGTACATCAGATGCATGAAGAAACAGCAAAATGGGTGAATGAATGCCTATTGATGAATTTCTTTACAGAAAACAAAACTTTATTGACAGTAGATTTGCAGGCTTGCCTATCTCTGAAGTCTTTTTAATTTTTGAGAAATATGTTTTAAGATTCAAAAATCATTATTTATAGCTATAGCTAGACCTGAAATAATACTATAGATTCATTTGCTATTGTATTACTTAAAAAGACTTTTCAGTATTACTTTCTCAGCATATTTTGGAAGAGCAGTGTAGAAGCCAGACTTCGTGGCTTTGAATTCTGGGTTTGTTGGTGACATGATGAGTGGGCTTGGACATGTTCCTCAGCCTTTGTGAGCTCCATTTCTTCCTATACCTATCTCCCAGAATGATTGTGGGGATGAAAATGCCTTTAGGACATGTCAGGTGCTTCTAATAATGAATGGCCAATGCATAGGAAGTCCTCAAAAAGCTAATATCTTGGTTATTCAAATGGATTCCTTTCTTAGAAGAACTGAAGAAATACCTCCCAGATAGGTTGTATTGCCATAAAAGTTAGTTCTTATGGAAAAGAACAGGTGCCAAAAACACTAGTATACTGTTTCCTATCACACAACGCAAGTAACTTTATGTTTTTCCTTTTCCTTGGATCTAACTTTAATACTTTATTAATATTACTGACATATTTTCTGTGTCCTTTAATGCTGCTCTTATTTATTTCTGCATCCTTTATAGACAATTACTTGCCAATGCAAAGGGTTTATATAAAAAAGAAAAGTTGAGGTATTGTTTGTATTTTTGAATATTTAATATTAGCCTGAAAAGAGTCCTTTGTTCTTTTAGGCCTGCAAGGAAAACACCGTATGAAAAGAAGGAAGTATAGTAAAAAAAAAAAAAATGAACTTTCAAAAATATTTTCCTTGTCGAAAATACTTTGTCAAAGGAATAGTGGTAAAATAGGAAATCTTCCTTTGTTGTAGAGAAGTTTACTTTGAACACAGGATTTAGAAACACTGTTTATAAAGTTATCCTTTTGATAAAAATCTCTTCTTTTAAGAAATTTCTGTTTTTGTTTTGATACGGAGATTTATCACCTCTGTACACTTGGTGTATTTATATAGATTTTAAGGACATTGTGAAACAGTATTGTTTATGTGTAGGTCTGCTAAGCTGCTAAGTCACTTCAGTCGTGTCCGACTCTGTGCGACCCCATGGACGGCAGCCCACTAGACTCCCCTGTCCCTGGGTTTCTCCAGGCAAGAACACTGGAGTGGGCTGCCATTTCCTTCTCCAGTGCATGAAAGTGAAAAGTCAAAGTGAAGTCGCTTAGTCACGTCCGACTCTTAGTGACCTCATGGACTGCAGCCTACCAGGCTCCTCTGTGTAGGTCAAAGAACAAATTAATTACGTGAATGAACTGGATGACTTAACTCAGTCGTCCAAGACTGTTTCTGAGGATGGTGACATGCTTTACTCTACGAATTACACGTTGCAAATAGACTCTCAACGTGGGGTGTAAAGGTAGGACCACAGTGTAAATGTTAAGGGAAAGCCTGTCTGTGTATAGAGTAGTGATATATGCACACCTTGTCAGTACTGCTGTAGAGCCAGGGATATATTACAGTGCTGTGCATCTCAGAAGTTTGACTTGCATTAAAAGGACATGAAAGTGAGTGTATACTCTGAGACACAGGCCTATGATACTCTCACTCACTGTACCTTCTGTTGACTCTTCTTCTTTCCTATGCCTTCACCCATGGTCAGGTCAGCATCATTTTCCTCCTAGAGTAACTGAAATAATCTCAGGACTTCTTTCCATGCCACTCTACCTGGCAGAACCTCAGTCTGCACAGCAACTGTAATTATTGCCTATTTTTAAACATTCAGGTCTCATCATGCTACCCCCTTGCTTCAAGCCCAACTGTTGCCTCTCTTTGCTGCGTGGTTAAAGGTCACAATTGTGTGGTTCCATCTGGTTTTAGTTTTCACACTTCTTTCTACATGAATTTTAGAATCAGCTTGTCAGTTCCCTAAAATGTCTGCTGGTCTTAACGTTTTCATTTTCCTTCAGTTCAAAATACTTTGTACTTTCTCTTTTCATTACCTTTTTGACCCAAGGGTTATTTAGACCCGTGTGATTTAGTTTCCAAATATTGAGAGTTTTCCAGAGATCCTTCTTTGGCTCTTGTTTCTCATGATTCGATAGGTGCATCCAGAGGGGCTCTGGGGCTAGGACTGATTATTTCCTGCCTTGGAGGCAAGACCTTGCTGACTACTCTGTTCATTCTGCTGGTATCTAGGAATTTCCCAGCCTAGCTCATGAGAATTGGAGAAGGAAATGGCAACCCACTCCAGTGTTCTTGCCTGGAGAATCCCAGGGACGGCAGTGCCTGGTAGGCTGCCGTCTATGGGGTCGCCCAGAGTCGGACATGACTGAAGCGACTTAGCAGCAGCAGCAGCAGCTCATGAGAATAGATAGAATTCCTGGGACTGAGTGAGCACCAGTCACAGGTTCCTATAGTCTTTTCAGATGGTTTCTTCCTGGTCTCAGGTGGTTTCTCCCAGATGGGCTCTGTTCCTTCCTCTGCTGAATACCCGAGGGGCTCCTCCTCAGATCTCCAGGGTCCTTTTTCTCTCTGTTCCCCTCTCTCCTCTCCACGGTTCTAATCTGTGATCTCTGCCCACGTTGGTTCACCAGACTGTCAGCTTCATCACCTCCTGTCAGGGAGTCTGGCTAACTCAGCTTCCATTCCTTCTCCCTGTATTGGGGCCTGGAAATTCTCTCAAGGCAGTGAGCTGGGGCATTCCTTAGGTTAACCTCATGTGTTTTCAGGATTGTCTTTCATTCCCTGAAGTCCTTTATCATGAAAATAATTGTTTAATGTATTTTGTAGGTGTTGTTTTTGCTTGCTCCACTAAGGAAGGTAAATCAGTAGCTGTTTACTCTATCTTGGTTAAAAACATAATGGCAGCTGCAGACTGTCCACAGGGTTGTTCTTCCTACTCTACTTACTACTTTCTGCTCATCCTTCATTTCTCAGTGTGATATCTCTTCCCCAGGGAAATCTTTCCTGGACCCAGTCTATGTCAAGTTCTGTTATATGATCATAGAACTCTCTTTTCTTAGAGTATCTATCTGAACTCATAATTATTTTATTTTTCTTTGTCTTCTACTAGACTTCAAGCTAAACAAAACCCAGGGGCATCTGTTTTATTTGCAGAGCTTTGGAATAATATCTTCCACATTATAGACTCTTAACACTTGTTCAGGGCGTGGATTGCACAGTCCTTTATACTCAAAAATTACTCACATAAATTTTTGTTTGTTTCTATCTTTGTTTTCTTCATCATGCAGGTTCTGTTGGCTTGTTGAAAATTCAGGATACAATTCTTTCGCATGAAAGATTAGTAGATTTTCAAAGAAGCCACTGTGGACTACTTAGAGGAGAATTTTACAGAATGAAAAGTAAGGTTCGTGGGCTACAAAAAGAGCTCTCAGAAATGAAAGAAGTGAAATCACAGTTAGAGCATCAGAAAGTGGAGTGGGAACGAGAGCTCAGCAGCTTGAGGTACTGTACACCTCACTTTAAAAAAAATATTTGAACTATTGTTTCCTTTAATACTGCAGAGATGTAGACATGTTATAATGACTAACTTATCCTCTAGGATTTTACAGAGGAGAAAATGTTAGTAGTATTGTGGAGTGTGAAATTCTTAGAAATAATATAGCATTTTCTTAACAGTGAATGCTTCCAATAACCTAATGTATATTTTTCCAAATCATCATTTTCATGAGCATACAGAAGTCCACCATAATGGAAACCCCATTAAATATTTACCAAATTGACTTTCAGTTGTTTTTTCACTTTTATGTATTCTATTTAATATTGCAAGGAACACGTTTTCTATAAATTCATTTCTACCTTTCTAATTATTTTAAATACATTTTAAAAATAATATTGTATAATTTGGTCAAAGTATGAGAACTTAAAAATGGTCTGTGATCTATATTTCTAAACTATTCTTAGGAAAGTTTATATTACTTTACATTCCCATTAGCAGATTTATGAAGTAGCCATTTTTCTCAAGAGAAAATTAGGATAGAATTTATGCAGTTTTATTCTTAACACTCTGTCTGAAAACAGTGACCATTATTAAGTGTTTTTCATTGTATTCCCCCCATGTTTACTATTTTAAACATTATGAAGAGGGAACAAAAGTTATTGCAGCAGTGAATAATATCATGATTTTCTAAGAAGAGTTTTAAATTTTGCAGATTCACCTTAAAGCAAGAAGAAGAGAATAGAAGAAATGCCGAGATGTTTTATGAAAAAATGAGGGAGCATTTAAGAAGAAAAGAAGACCAATACAGTAAAGAAGTTGAAGTGAAACAGCACCTAGAACTCACTTTCCAAGCAGTAGAAGTGAAAGTGAAGACTGAGAGAAATAATCCAATCAGGTAGAGTAATCTTTGGTGAAAATTTCAAGTTTCTAACATGATTTTATCAATATTACTTATAATATCCCCTTTTTTAAAAAATACCATTTATTTAGTGTCATTTTGTTTAGTGTTATAGGAAATTTTAGGTTAACTGTTAAAAACAAAAGAAAAGAAATTCAAAGTTCCCAAAAGTAACAAGGCCGGAAATAAGAATTGTATGATCCTGACATGCTGGGTGCACTTTTTCAAGCAGAGGGAGGAAGAGGGCATGTCAGTAGCTCACACAATAGATCCTGAGAAACCACAGGGTTGAGAATGGTGTAGAAACTGGAGGTTAAGCTCTCAGCCCACCTCAGGCAACCAATCCTTCAGCCTTGACAGACCATTCATGAGTGAATAGGTCTAGAAGAGAAGGGGCACTGGGAGGGGCCATCGTGCCTAATTTTACATCAACTTGCCTCTGGCCTTCAATCTGGCAGATGGCTGAGGGTCGTGGACCCCCTCCCTCTGTGCCCATAAGCCCTCCAGTCCACCTGCCCCATGAACAGCTCAGAGCTGGCTCCAGCTTTCCCAGCTGCGTTCTTCCTTACCACACCTCAAGGGCAGGTGTTAACTGTTGTCCTCGAGAGGTGCAGGGATTTTTTTCCAGAAGTTGGTAGAAACCAGACACTCTTGAAGTTGGTTGTCCTTCCTTCTGCAGAGTTCTCAAGTGGCATCTCACAGCAGAGGAATTTGCTTCCACACCCGATGTCCCTCTCAAACATGGACTGCGTCCCATCCCCGAGGTCCTAGCAGCAGATCTCCCACAACGAAAAGCTCTTGGAAAGAGGTCAGGAAAGTAGTATTTGTAATTCAAATCCATTTGTCTAGAGCAGTCAGGGAGTGACATACGATGGCCTCATCCAAGGAGAGGCCTTTAATATTTTCCATAGGAATCAATCTCAAATTTTTGTGACTATCTTGGAGGAGCCGGCACCCTGATTGTGGTTTAGGCAAGGAAGACCATGTATGGTTCACCATCGACTGTGCTACCTGACCAAGTCCTTCTGCTTTGGAATGAATGTGTCCGTCACTCCATGCATGTAGTCACCTTCAGTGTCTGAATCAGAGTCCATTCTTGGCTCCACTGTCATTTCTTTAACCAATACCCTGTCAACGACCTTTTCACATCATTTCCTGTTTTTCATTTTGTAAAAACTGTGACATCAGTTGTAAAAACACTTTTGAACACTTTAAAAAGTTGTTTCTTTAGAATAAACTTATAAAAGTGCCTCTCCCACACCAAGCGGTGGGGGGGAACTCTTGCTACCAATTAAAGATATTCTGGGTTTTGGTAATGATTTCACTTCCTCGATTGATCATTAGGTTAGTTTATCACTTCCCCTAATGATAAGGAAAAAACTATAGGCAGTTCAGAGACCACATTTTGGATGTGATTTTTCTACTTGTGAGAAAATGAGCACTCTGCTCTGTGAGTGTCCTATTTCAGTACAAGGAAATTTTGAGAACAGTGATAGATATGGCATAATATATATTTAGTGATAGTTATTAAGTGTTTTCCATTGTATTTTCCCCATCTTACTATTTTAAACATGGAGAGATAATGAAAGTTATTACAGCAGCAAATAATCTCATAGTTTTCTAAGAGCTTTCTAAATTTTAGCTTATTTACCATTAGTGTATGTACCATGAATGAAATAGGAAGCTTATTTTGTATTGATATGTTTGTACTAGAGACATGTGGTATGATGTAAGAAGACTGCTGATGCTGCTGCTGCTAAGTCGCTTCAATCATGTCCGACTCTGTGTGACCCCAGAGATGGCAGCCCACCAGCCCTGTCCCTGGTATTCTCCAGGCAAGAACACTGGAGTGGGTTGCCATTTCCTTCTCCAGTGCATGAAAGTGAAAAGGGAAAGTGAAGTTGCTCAGTCGTGTCTGACTCTTAGCAAGTAGTAGAGTCCAAAGACCTGGCGAAAAGGCTGTAGCTTACTCATATTTTAAACTTTTGCCTTTCCAGAATAATTACAGCTAATGAGTTAATTAATGTTTGTAGAAGTGTCTAGTACAGTTGTCAATGGGTGTAACTTTTGTAATTGCCTATTAAAATGTTAGAAGATAGCATATTCTCAAGGAAAAACTTTTGTATAAAATTTAGTCTATTTATACAGAGTTAAGGCTCTTACTGTGAAGTCGATGTATAGGAGGTATCAAATGCAGTGTTTATAAACCTAGCAAGTGGTGTTGTTTATTGAATTATCGTTGACTAACAATATTCTGTTAGTTTCAGGTATACAGCACAGTGATTCAGATATATATGTATATGTGTGTATATATTATATAAATGGAGCTTCCCTGCTGGTTCAGAGTATAAAGAATCTGCCTGCAATGCAGGAGACCTGGGTTCAGTCCTTGGGTTGGGAAAATCCCCTGGAGAAGGTGGAGAAGGCAATGGCACCCCACTCCAGTACTCTTGCCTGGAAAATCGCATGGGCAGAGGAGCCTGGTAGGCTGCAGTCCATGGGGTCCCTAAGAGTCAGACACAACCGAGCAACTTCACTTTCACTTTTCACTTTCATGTATTGGAGAAGGAAATGGCAACCCACTCCAGTGTTCTTGCCTGGAGAATCCCAGGGATGGGGGAGCCTGGTGGGCTGAAGTCTATGGGGTCGTACAGAGTCAGACACGACTGAAGCGACTTAGCAGCAGTAGCAGCAGCAGCCTGGAGAAGGAAATGGCTACCCATTCCAGTATTCTTGCCTGGGAAATTCCATGGACAGAGGAGCCTGGCAGGCTATAGTCTATGGGGTCCCAAAGAGTTGGACATGACTGAGTGACTAATACACATACACACTCACTCACACACATGCTCACATGTACACACATATTCCGTTTCAGATTCTTGCAGAATATTTAGTGTAGTTCCTTATGTTGTACAGTATATCTCTGTTGGTTATTTTATATCTACTAGTGTGTATATGTTAATCCCAACATCCTAGTTTATCCCTTCCCCTACCCTGCTTTCCCCTGTGGTCACCATAAGTTTGTTTTCTGTGTCTATGAGTCTCTTTCTGTTGTGTGAATAAGTTCATTTTAGATTCTACATATAAGCAGTATGATATAATACTTGTCTTTGTCTGACTTACATCACTTAGGGTGATAATATCTGGGTCCATCCCTGTTGCTGCAAATAGCATTATTTCATTCTTTTTTATGCCTTACTAGTTTTCCATTATATAAATATTCCACATCAGATGCAATTTTTAAGTGTAGTCAGATCTATGAATCTTTTATTTTAAGCCTTCTGGGTTTATTGTAGTTCAGAGGGAAGCCTTTCCAGTTCTGAGCTTCTTGAAAAGTCTCTTGGGATTTATTTTTATTTTACTTTCGTGGACTCACTGCCTTCCATTAAATTATCGAACCTTTTGGAATTTCTGCTTGTATAAAGTCTGAGAATTGAATTGAACCTTATTTTTTCCTGTTGGAGACACACTTGGTGCAGTCTTTTCATTGTATAACATACAAGTTAGTCTTTCACTTTCATAGAAATCATGGAATGTCACTTTACTGAGTAATAGCTAAAAATCTACTTTGTTTCACTTAGGTTTATGATAGTGTGAACAAACAAAAGACCTGTTGCACAAAAAGCACATGCTGCAGGAGGAAATTGCCATGCTAAGACTGGAGATAGATGCACTGAAAAATCAGCACCAGGAAAAGGAAGAGAACTATTTTGAGGACATTGAAATTCTCAAAGTAAAGAATGATGATCTTCAAAAGGCAATAAAACTGAATGAGGAAACATTAACAAAGACTATATCCCACTATACAGGCCAGCTTAATGCTCTGACAGCTGAGAATGTGCTGCTAAACTCTAAGCTGGAGAACAAAAAAGAAAGTAAACAAAGACTGGAAACAGAAGTGAAATCCTACCGTTCTAGACTGGCTGTTGCCTTACATGATCAAGGTCAGACATCAAAAAGAGATCTGGAACTTGCCTTCCAGAGAGCAGGAGACGAGTGGTTATGCTCGCGGGACAAAATGAAGTATGATGTGGCTAATCTAAAAGATAACAAGGAGACACTTTCCCAGCAACTATCTACAGTGGAAAGTATCTTCAAAAAGCTGAAAATCAAGCTGCATCACACGAGAGATGATCTTAGAGAAAAGACTTTGATGTTAGAACGTGTCCAGAGGGATCTAAGCCAATCAGAGTTTCAAAAGCAGGAAATTGAACACATGTATCAGAATGAACAAGGCAAAGTGAATACATACCTTGGAAATCAGGAATCCTTAGAGGAGAGATTATCTCAACTCCAGAGTGAAAACATATTGCTCCACAGCAACTGGGAGCCGACAGTAAAGAGAAGACGGTCATTAGCATCCAAGACCAGTTTCAGCAGATCGTGAGAAAACTTCAGGCCAAATATGAGAAACAAGGTCTGATGCTGGAGAAAAGAAACAAGGAGTTAATCAAGAAATGGAATCATTTAAAAGAGAGAATGTATTGGTACGAAAATGAGAAAGCAGGAGAAGTGAGTATCCAGAAGGAGAAATAATTCTCAGACTTTCTGAAAGAAAGTTCAAAGTGATTCTTGATTCTGGCTAAATGTTGAATCTAGTTCAATATAAAAAATACACAGGCTGTAAATCTATGGTCTCTAAACCAGCCTAAAAGCATACTTTGTATCCAGCAAATAAAAATTAGACCAAAGAAATCTTTTACTTTGTGTAGGGACATCGTGTCATTTATGAAATGTTAAGAGATTTAGTTCTAAATTGTTAACATAGACAGGTACTAGTAATTTACTCTTTATTAAGGTAATAATTTTAATCTTTATGTTACCACATTTCAGTATTATGATGAAGCAGATAAATGCAATGCTCAAACCTGAAATGAATATTTTGAAATGAAGCTTCAGTTACCTGGATTATCTTGTTAGTCAATTCCAGGTTTCCCAGAGGCTGTATTTTATGTATCGTACTTTTTTTTTTTTTTTTGTTTTTTTTAATTTTATTTTATTTTTAAACTTTACATAATTGTATTGGTTTTGCCAAATATCAAAATGAATCCATCACAGGTATACATGTGCTCCCCTTCCTGATATATCATACTTTGTCTTCAGTAGCTTGTCATAGCTTTTTGTTATATTTGTTGATACAATTTTATTTTTATTCATGTCAATTTGAGTTATATATGGGGATCATTTTAGCCTTGAATCATTTATTCTTAAAGCCTCTCAACTCTCCAAATGCATCTTAGTTAGTTAGTTAGTTCAGTCATTCAGTCGTGTCCGACTCTTTGCAACCCCATAAATTGCAGCACGCCGGGCCTCCCTGTCCATCACCAACTCCAGGAGTTCACTCAGACTCACATCCATCTAGTCAGTGATGCCATCCAGCCATCTCGTCCTCTGTTGTCCTCTTCTCCTCCTGCCCCCAATCCCTCCCAATATCAGAGTCTTTTCCAATGAGTCAACTCTTCACATGAGGTGGCCAAAGTACTGGAGTTTCAGCTTTAGCGTCATTCCTTCCAAAGAAATCACAGGGCTGTTCACCTTCAGAGTGGACTGGTTGGATCTCCTTCCAGTCCAAGGGACTAGCAAGAGTCTTCTCCAACACCACAGTTCAAAAGCATCAATTCTTCAGCACTCAGCCTTCTTCATAGTCTAACTCTCACATCCATACATGACCACAGGAAAAACCATAGCCTTGACTAGATGGACATTTGTTGGCAAAGTAATGTCTCTGCTTTTGAATATGCTATCTAGGTTGGTCATAACTTTCCTTCCAAGGAGTAAGCGTCTTTTAATTTCATGGCTGCAGTCACCATCTGCAGTGAGTTTGGAGCCGAAAAAAATACAGTCTGACACTGTTTCCACTGTTTCCCCATCTATTTCCCATGAAGTGATGGGACCGGATGCCATGATCTTCATTTTCTGCATGTTGAGCTTTAAGCCAACTTTTTCACTCTCCACTTTCACTTTCATCAAGAGGCTTTTTAGTTCCTCTTCACTTTCTGCCATAAGGGTGGTGTCATCTGCATATCTGAGGTTGTTGATATTTCTCCCTGCAATCTTGATTCCAGCTTGTGTGTATTCCATTACAGCGTTTCTCATGATGTACTCTGCATATAAGTTAAATAAGCAGGGTGACAATATATAGCCTTGATGTACTCCTTTTCCTTTTTGGAACCAGTGTGTTTTACCATGTCCAGTTCTAACTGTTGCTTCCTGAACTGAATACAGATTTCTTAAGAGGCAGATCAGGTGGTCTGGTATTCCTATCTCTTTCATAATTTCCTATAGTTTATTGTGATCCACACAGTCAAAGGCTTTGACATAGTCAATAAAGCAGAAATAGATGTTTCTCTGGAACTCCATTGCTTTTTCCATGATCCAGCGGATGTTGGCATTTTGATCTCTGGTTCCTCTGCCTTTTCTAAAACCAGCTTGAACATCAGGAAGTTCATGGTTCACATATTGCTGAAGCCTGGCTTGGAGAATTTAGAGCATTACTTTACCAGCATGTGAGATGAGAGCTATTGTGCGGTAGTTTGAGCATTCTTTGGCATTGCTTTTCTTTGGGATTGGAATGAAAACCGATCTTTTCTAGTCCTGTGGCCACTGCTGAGTTTTCCAAATTTGCTGGCATATTGAGTAGGAAGTCAAGAAACACCTGAAGTAACAGGCAAATTTGGCCTTGGAATATGGAATGAAGCAGGGCAAAGACTAATAGAGTTTTGCTAAGAAAATGCACTGGTCATAGCAAACACCCTCTTCCAACAACACAAGAGAAGATTCTACACATGGACATCACCAGATGGCCAACACTGAAATCAGATTGATTATATTCTTTGCAGCCAAAGATGGAGAAGCTCTATACAGTCAACAAAAACAAGACCAGGAGCTGACTGTGGCTCAGATCATGAACTCCTTATTACCAAATTCAGACTTAAATTGAAGAAAGTAGGGAAAACCACTAGACCATTCAGGTATGACCTAAATCAAATCCCTTATGATTATACAGTGGAAGTGAGAAATAGATTTAAGGGCCTAGACCTGATAGATAGAGTACCTGATGAACTATGGGCAGAGGTTCGTGATATTGTACAGGAGACAGGGATAAAGACCATCCCCATGGAAAAGAAATGCAAAAAAGCAAAATGGCTGTCTGGGGAGGCCTTACAAATAGCTGTGAAAAGAAGAGAAGTGAAAAGCAAAGGAGAAAAGGAAAGATATAAGCATCTGAATGCAGAGTTCCAAAGAATAGCAAGAAGAGATAAGAAAGCCTTCCTCAGCGATCAATGCAAAGAAATAGAGGAAAACAACAGAATGAAAAAGACTAGAGATCTCGTCAAGAAAATTAGAGATACCAAGGGAACATTTCATGCAAAACTGGGCTCGATAAAGGACAGAAATGATATGGACCTAACAGAAGCAGAAGATATCAAGAAGAGGTGGCAAGAATACACAGAAAAACTAAACAAAAAAGATCTTCATGACCCAGATAATCATGATGGTGTGATCACTGACCTCGAGCCAGACATCCTGGAATGTGAAGTCAAATGTGCCTTAGAAAGCATCACTACGAACAAAGCTAGTGGAGGTGATGGAATTTCAGTTGAGCTATTTCAAATCCTGAAAGATGATGCTGTGAAAGTGCTGCACTGAATATGCCAGCAAATTTGGAAAACTCAGAAGTGGCCACAGGACTGGAAAAGGTCAGTTTTCATTCCGATCCCAAAGAAAGGCAATGCCAAAGAATGCTCAAACTACCGCACAATTGCACTCATGTCACATGCCAGTAAAGTAATGCTCTAAATTCTCCAAGCCAGGCTTCAGCAATATGTGAACCATGAACTTCCTGATGTTCAAGCTGGTTTTAGAAAAGGCAGAGGAACCAGAGATCAAAATGCCAACATCTGCTGGATCCTGGAAAAGCAAGAGAGTTCCAGAAAAACATCCATTTCTGCTTTATTGACTATGTCAAAGCCTTTGACTGTGTGGATCACAATAAACTGTGGGAAATTGTGAAAGAGATGGGAATATCAGACCACCTGACCTGCCTCCTGAGAAATCTGTATTCAGTTCAGGAAGCAACAGTTAGAACTGGACATGGAAAAACAGACTGGTTCCATATAGGAAAAGGAGTACGTCAAGGCTGTATATTGTCACCCTGCTTATTTAACTTATATGCAGAGTACATCATGAGAAACCCTGGGCTGGAAGAAGCAAAAGCTGGAATCAAGTTTGCCAGGAGAAATATCAATAACCTCAGATATGCAGATGACACCACCCTTATGGCAGAAAGTGAAGAGGAACTAAAAAGCCTCTTGATGAAAGTGAAAGAGGAGAGTGAAAAAGTTGGCTTAAAGCTCAACATGCAGAAAATGAAGATCATGGCATCCGGTCCCATCACTTCATGGGAAATAGATGGGGAAACAGTGGAAACAGTGTCAGACTGTATTTTTTTCGGCTCCAAACTCACTGCAGATGGTGACTGCAGCCATGAAATTAAAAGACGCTTACTCCTTGGAAGGAAAGTTATGACCAACCTAGATAGCATATTCAAAAGCAGAGACATTACTTTGCCAACAAATGTCCGTCTAGTCAAGGCTATGGTTTTTCCCGTGGTCATGTATGGATGTGAGAGTTAGACTATGAAGAAGGCTGAATGCTGAAGAATTGATGCTTTTGAACTGTGGTGTTGGAGAAGACTCTTGCTAGTCCCTTGGACTGGAAGGAGATCCAACCAGTCCACTCTGAAGGTGAACAGCCCTGTGATTTCTTTGGAAGGAATGACGCTAAAGCTGAAACTCCAGCACTTTGGCCACCTCATGTGAAGAGTTGACTCATTGGAAAAGACTCTGATGCTGGGAGGGATTGGGGCAGGAAGAGAAGGGGACGACAGAGGATGAGATGGCTGGATGGCATCACTGACTCGACAGGCTTGAGTCTGAGTGAACTCTGGGAGTTGGTGATGGACAGGGAGGCCTGGTCTGCTTCGATTCATGGGGTTGCAGAAAGTCAGACGCGACTGAGTGACTGAACTGAACTGAACAGGGTCTGGGAGTGTGGTCACACTGGAGTCTGTGCACGCATGACACCAGGTTCAGGATCTGGGCGGGGATGTCATCCTGGATATTTTGTAACTGTGACCTCAGGTACAGGGTATGAAGGGTGTCCTCTGGAAATGGCAAATATTTTACCCCAGGTACAGGGTCTGGTTGATGGTTCACATTTGAGACTGTGGACATGTGACCCAGGTACAAGATCTGGGAAATGACAGCACCCCGGAGAATATGGACATGTGTCACCAGGTACTGGGTCTGAGATAATGCACACGGGAGAGACTAGATATGTGACCCCAAATACAGTGCCTGGGAGAGGTCACCCTGAGAACTGAAGACATGTGATCTCAGATACAGGATCTGGGACAGTGTCACCCTGGAAACTGTAGACATGTAACAACAGCATATGGTCTGGGAAGGGAGCTTACAATGGAAACTGTGGCCGTGTCATCCCAGGTGCTTGGACTAGTGTGGTAGTGTCATCCTGAAATCTGTGGACTGTATCCAAAGGTATGGGTTGGGGGGGAGGTCGTGTCACCCTGGAAATGTGACCAGAGGTTCAAAGTCTGGGAGTGGTGGTCACCATGGAGACTATGTACATATGACCAGAGGTAAAAGTTCTGGTGAGGTGGGGTCATCATGGATAATGTGGATATGTGACCCCAGGTGTAGGGTCTGGCAGAGGCAGTTACCCTGGAAATTGGAAATGTGACCCCAGGTACAGGGTCTGGGCGAGGTGTCACCAAGGAGACTGTGGACATTTGACCCCAGGGGCTTGTATTTCAAAGGGGTGAACCTTTAGCCTGTGGATGTGTGACCCTAGGTGAAAGGTCTGGGAATAAGGGTCACCCTGGACTGTGGTCATCTAACACCATGTGCAGGGTCTGGAGAGAGGGCTCTCTGTGGAGACTGGACATGTGACCCCAGGTGAAGGTTCTGTTAGGTGATTTCTCCCTTGAGAAAGTGGACAGGTAACCCAAAATGCAGTGTCTGGGATAGAGGCTGACCCTGGAGCCTGTGGATGTGTAAAACCAGGTGAAGTGTCTTGGAGGTGGGGTCACTGTGGAGACTGTGGACATGTGAACCCTGGTGCAGGGTCTGGGAGAGTGTTCACCCTGGAGACTATGAACATGTGACCCTATGAATAGGGTCTATGAAGGGGTTCATCAGGGAAACTGTGGCCATGTGATACCAGGTAAAGGATCTGATGTGGGGTGTGAACGTGGAGACTGTGGTCATATAACCCCCGATGCAGGGGAGAAAGGGGGTCACCCTGGAAACTGTGAGTGTGTGATCCCAGGTTCATGATCTGAGAGGGGTTCATCATGGAGACTATGGACGTGAAATTCCAGGGATAGGGTCTGGGAGGTGGGGTTACCATGCAGATTGTGTGCAAGTGTTTCTGGTTACTGGGTCTAGGTGGTGGGGTCATCCTGAGGACTATGAATGTGTGACCCAAAATGCAGGGTCTGGGGGTTGCTCTCCCTGCATACTGTGGATGTGTGATCCCAGATGATCCCCAGGGGTCACTCTGGGGATTGTGGACATAATACATCAGGTGAATGGTCTGGGAGGGTGTTACCCTGGAGACTCTGGACATGTTACCCTAAGTGCAGGGACTGGGAGGTGGTGTCACAGGACATTGTGGTCATGAGACCTCAGGCACAGAGTCTGGATGTTGGCTCATACTAGAGACTGTGGACATGTGATCCCATGTATGTGGTCTGGGAGGGATTCACCCTGGATACTACAGAAATTTGACCCCAGGTACAGGATCAAGAGGGGGTTACCCTGGATACTGTTTATGTGTGACCCCACGTGTAGTTTCTGGGAGGTGGAGTCACACTTCAGACTGTAGAAATATGACCCTGGTCCAGGGTGTGGGAGGGGGTCACCCTGGATCTTGTGGATATGGGACCTTAGGTGCAGGCTCTGGGAGGAGATGTCACACTGGCCACTGTGGTCATGTGACACCAGGTACATAGTCTGGAGGAGGTCTTATCTTGGAGACTGTTTATGTGTGATCCCAGGTGCAGGGTCTGGGATGTGGGTCACCCTTTAGACTCTAGACATGCGACCCCAGGTACAGGGTCTGGGAAGTGGGGTTACCCTGGGGCCAGTGGACATGTGACCCAAGGTCTCAGGTCTGGGGAGGGGTCACACCAAGGAGACTGT
The DNA here is from genome assembly GCF_032452875.1 of Bos javanicus. Taxonomy (NCBI): domain Eukaryota; kingdom Metazoa; phylum Chordata; class Mammalia; order Artiodactyla; family Bovidae; genus Bos; species Bos javanicus. The sequence goes on from NW_026893729.1 coordinate 60,669, forward strand.
GGATGTGTGACTACACATACAGGTTCTGGGAGGGTGTCACCCAGATGAATATCGACTTGTGAACCTGGTAAGTTGTAGTCACCCTGGATACTGTGGACATGTGAACCCAAGTGTGGGGCGTGAGTAGTGTCAACAAGAATTTTGACATGTGACCCCAGGTGCAGGTACTTCAAAGCAGTCAAAATGGAGCCTGTGGATGTGTGAACCCAGGACAAGGGTCTGGGAGGTGAGGTCACCCTTGAGACTGGACATGCGACCCCAGGTGCAGGGTCTTGAGGTGGGTTTGCTTTGGAAACTGTGGACCCCAGGTTCAGGGTTTTGGAGGACATTCACCCTGCAGAATGTGAACATGTGATCCCATGTACAGGGTCTGCAAAGGTGTTCACCAGGAAAACTGTGACCATGTGACACCTGGTATAGTATCTGAAGAGGGGTGTCAGCATGGAGACTGTGAATATGTACACCAGGTGCTTGGATGTGGGCTGCAGTCACCCTCGAGACTGTGCGTGTGTGACCCAGTTTCAGTGTCTGGGATGTTTGTCATCATGGAGAGGGTGCATCTTTGACTTCAGGTACAGATTCTGGGGGGCACTTTCACCCTGGGGACTGTGGACATGTGACAGCAGGTACAGGGTCTGAGTGATGGGGTCACCCTATGAACTGTGGACATCTGATCCCACATGTAGGGTCTGGAAGAGGGGCCTCTGTAGAGACTGTGGATATCTTACCCTTGGTGCAGGGTCTGAGAGGAGGTCAAAATGAACACTGTGGACGTGTGACCCCAGGTATTGGAACTTGGAGGCAGGGACACCCTGGAGACTGTGGACATGTGACCCCAGGTACAGCATCTGGGAAGTGATGTCAGCATGGGTAATGTGGACGTTTGACCCAAATTGTAGGGTCTGGGGAGAGGGCTAACCCTGAAGACTGGATGTGTGATTCCAGGTGCATGGTCTGGGGAGGTGTCATCTTGGAGATTGTGGATGTGTGACTCCATATATAGGGTATAGGAGGTGGGGTCACACTTTAGACTGTAGACATGTGACCCTGGTCCAGAGTCACCCTGGAGATTGTGAACATAGGATCCCAGGTACATTGTTTGGAAACTGGGTCACTGTGGAGACTGTGGACACGTGCAGGGTCTTGGAAGGGGGTCACCCTGGAGACTGGACATGTGACCCCAGGTACAGTTTCTGGGAGAGTGTCACCCTAGACTGTGGACATGTGACCCCAAGTGCAGGATTTGGGAGAGGAGTCACCCTGTTGACTGGACATATGTCACGAGGTGCAGGTTATGGGCAGGAGGGACACCCTGGATATTGTCAAAGTGTGACCCCAGGCACAGGGTCTGGGCATTCCCTCATAGCTCAAAAGCTTCCCCTACAGCTCAGTCAGCAAAAAATCTACCTGCAATGCAGGAGACCCAGGTTTGATTGCTGGGCTGAGAAGATTTCCTGGAGAAGGAAATGGCAACCCACTCCAGTATTCTTGCCTGGAGAATCCCATGGATAGAGGAACCTCGCTGGCTACAGTTCATGGGTTCACAAGAGTTGGACACGACTTAGTGACTAAACCACCACCATTAAGGACTGTTAAAGGGTGAGAGTTTAGCAAATAGAAAATAAATAGACAGGGTCTGGGAGAGGGGGTCGCCTTGGAGACTGTGTACGTGTGACCCCAGGTAGTGTTTGGAAAGGGAGTCATCCTAGTGACTATGGACATGTGAGCCCAGGTAAAGGGTGTGGAAGGAGAGTCACCACAACTCCAGGTACAGGGTAGGTGATGTGAGGTCACCGTGGAGACTGTGGACATGTGACTGCAGGTGTAGGGTCTGGGAGGGGTTTACCTCGGAGGCTGTGGACAAGTGACACAATGTGTAAGGTCTGGATGTGAGGATTACCCTGGAAACTGGAAATGTGACTCCAGGTACACGGTCTGGTAGGTGGGGTAATCATGTTGACTGTGAATTTGTGACAAAATGTATATGGTCTGACCCTGAGACAATGTACAGGTGACCATAGATGTATGTTTGGGAGGGAGTGTAAATGTGTGAGGGTGTGAGATGGAATGTAAGAGTGTGCAAGGGAGTGTAAGAGTATTTAAGAGTATGTGAGGGAGAATAAGACTGCATGAGGGCATGTGAGGGATTGTAAGAGTGTGCAAGAGAGTGTAAGAGTGTGCAAGAGAGTGTAAGAGTGTTCAAGAATGTTCAGGGGAGTGTAAGAGTGAGATTAAAGTGTGAGACTGTGTATGATGGAGTGAAAGAGTGTGTGAAGATGTGCGAGGGAGACTCAGAGATGTGAGGGAATGTAATAGTGTGCAATGATGTGTGAGTGTGTATACGAGTGTTCAAGGGTGTGTAAGGGAGTGTAAGAGTGTGTGAGGATTGCAATGGAATGTAAAAGTGTGCAAGGGTGTGCAGGAGATAAGAGTATGAGAGGCAGTGTAAGAGTATGGAAGGGTGTGTGAAGAAGTATAAGTTTGTCAGGTAGTGCCACAGAGTGTAAGAGCATCAAGGGAGTGTAAGAGTGTGTGAGGGTGTCTGATGGAGTGTAAGGGTGAGCAAGGGTGTGCAAGGGACTGTAAATCCTTGCAAGGAAGTTTAAGTGCATTTAAGGTTGTTCAAGGGAGTATAAGAGCATGGTAGTGAGTGTAAGAATGTACAAGGTTGTGGGAAAGTGTGTAAGAGCGTGTGAGGGACTGTAAGACTGTATGAGAGTGTGCAAGAGGGTGTAATAGTATGAAAGAGAGTGTAAGAGTGTGTGATGGTATGCAAGGGATTGTAACAGCATGCAAGGTAGTGTAAGAGTGTGCAAGGGTGTGCTATGGAGTTTAAGGGTGTGTGAGGGTGTGCAAGGGATTGTAAATCCTTGAAAGGAAGTTTAAGTGCATTTAAGGTTGTGCAAGGGAGTATACGAGCATGATAGGGAGTGTAAGATTGTGCAAGGTTGTGGGAAAGTGTGTAAGAGCGTGTGAGAGACTATAAGACTGTATAAGAGTGTGCAAGTGAGTGTAATAGTATGCAAGAGAGTAAGAGTGTGCGATGATGTGCAAGGGATTGTAACAGCATGCAAGGTAGTGTAAGAGTGTGCAAGGGTATGCTATGGAGTGTAAGGGTGTGTAAGGGTGGGTGAGGAAATCTCAGAGCATGCAAAGAAGTATAACAGTGTGTGAAGATGAGTGAGGGAGTGTAAGTGTGTGTGTGTGTGTGTGCACATGCAAAGGAGTGTAGGAGGGTGCGAGGCATTGTAGTAGCATGTTAGAGAGTGTAAGAGTGTGGAATGGTGTGCAAGGAAATGGAAGAGCATATGAAGGAGTGTAAGAGTTTGTGAGGGTCTGCAAGGGATTATAAGAGTGTGTGAGGGTGTGTGAGAGAGTGTAATAGTGTGCTAGGGTGTGAGATGGAATGTAAGAGTGTGAGAGGGTGTTCCAGGGAGTTTAAGAGAGATCCCAGGTGCATAGTAGATTTGGAGTCACTTGGAACTAGTGGTCGTTTCAGGGATTATAAGAACATGGGAGGAGGTATAAGAATGTGTGAGGGTGTCCAAGGAGTGTAAGAGTGAGCAAGGCAGTGTAAGTGTGTGAGCGTGTGCAATGGAATATAAGAGTGTGTGAGGGTATTCAATGGAGTGTAAGAATGTGCAAGGGTGTGAGAGGAAGTGTAAGAGTGAGTGACAGTGTGTGAGGGAGTGTAAGGGTGAGGGAGGAGGTGTAAGACTGAAAAGTTGTGGGAGGAGTGTAACAGTGAGTGAGGTAGTGGGAGGGAGTGTAATAGTGTGAAATGGTGTGCAAGAGCATGTGAGGATGTGCGAGAGTGTGTGATGGTGTGCAAGGACAGCCAAGGAGATTCAAAGATGTGTGAGGATGTGTGAGAGCATAGAAGGATGTGCAAGGGTGCACGAGGTTGGGAAAGAGTGTGAGGACTTGTGAGAGCATGTGAGAACATGGAAGGGCATGTGTGGCCATGTGAATGCATGCAAGGGCAATGAGGGCATGCAAAGGCATGTGAGAGCATGCACAGATGTGTGAAAGTGTGCAAGAATGTGTGAGGGCATGAATAGCATGAGAGGGCATGCAAGGACATGCGAGAGTATATGGGGGTGTATGAGGTCGTGAGATGGTGTAAGAAAGCAGGTAAGGGCATGGTATTGAACTGTGGTGTTGCAGAAGACTCTTGAGAGTCCCTTTGACTGCAAGGACATCCAACCAGTCCATTCTGAAGGAGATCAGCCCTGGGATTTCTTTAGAAGGAATGATGCTAAAGCTGAAACTCCAGTACTTTGGCCACCTCATGCAAAAAGTTGACTCATTGGAAAAGACTCTGATGCTGGGAGGGATTGGGGGCAGGAGGAGAAGGGGACGACAGAGGATGAGATGGCTGGATGGGATCACTGACTCGGTGGACATGAGTCTGAGTGAACTCCGGGAGTTGGTGATGGACAGGGAGGCCTGGCATGCTGTGATTCATGGGGTCGCGAAGAGTCGGACACGACTGAGCGACTGAACTAAACTGAACTAATAGAGTTTTAACAGGGGAGTTAGGCCTCGTCTCATTTTGAGATATGGAACTCCACTTTCCTCTCGAGTTTAAAAAGGGGTGTCAATTCTCCTGTCGAGTTGAGGCAGGGAACTTGGGCCTTTTCTAGAGGTGTAACAGGGGAGTCAAACCTCCGTTCGTGTTGTGAGGGGATACTCGTGTTCCATTCAAGTCAGTGCACGGGAATCAGGCCTTATCTCGAGTTGAGGGGGAACTCGGTGTCCTTTCATCTTTCGGCGGGAACTGCGGGGTACCTCTCAAGTTACAATAGGTGGGACAGGCCTCATATTAAGGTGCAAGGGGAAAGTCGGGATTCCTCTCGAGTTGAAGCAGGGGAGTCAACCCATACATATCTTGAGATGAAGTGGGGAACACGGGGCTATTCTAGAGTTGTGGCAGGAACCTTGGGGTTCCTCTTGAATTGTGATGGGTATCTCGAGGAACCTCTTGTGTTGTATGCTAGTGCTACTGCTGCTAAGTCGCTTCAGTCATGTCCAGCTCTGTGCGACTCCATAGATGGCACCCCACCAGGCTCCCCCTTCCCCGGGATTCTCCAGGCAAGAACACTGGAGTGTATTATTAAAAATGTTCTGGACCCCCGTCATGAGGCTGTTGGATAGCCTATGGGAGAGGCTATAGCGGTGGATGGTAGTGGGTCTCCACCTTCTCCACAGATCATATTTTCTGCCATTGACAAAGAAAAGGAGGGAGACTGTGCTCTACTTCCTGAGGAAGGAGAGGGCTTACAGGACGCTGCGGCTGGGTGCCCTGGCGAGGGCGAGCCCTCTCCACCTCTACACAAGCCTTTAAAATTTTATCCAACATTGTTTTACAAGTGGTTGACCAGTTTTCCCAGCACCATTGTTAAAGAGATTGTCTTTAATCCATTGTATATTCTTGCCTCCTTTGTCAAAAATAAGTTGTCCATATGTGCGTGGATTTATCTCTGGGCTTTCTATTTTGTTCCATTGATCTATATTTCTGTCTTTGTGCCAGTACCATACTGTCTTGATAACTGTGGCTCTGTAATAGAGCCTGAAGTCAGGTAGGTTGATTCCTCCAGGACCCTTCTTCTTTCTCAAGATAGCTTTGGCTATTCGAGGTTTTTTGTATTTCCATATAAATTGTGAAATTATTTGTTCTAGCTCTGTGAAGAATACGTTGGTAGCTTGATGGGGATTGCATTGAATCTATAAATTGCTTTGGATAGTATACTCATTTTCACTATATTGATTCTTCCAATCCATGAACATGGTATATTTCTCCATCTATTAGTGTCCTCTTTGATTTCTTTCACCAGTATTTTATAGTTTTCTATATATAGGTCTTTAGTTTCTTTAGGTAGATATATCCCTAAGTATTTTATTCTTTCCTTTGCAATGGTGAATGGAATTGTTTCCTTAATTTCTCTTTCTGTTTTCTCATTGTTAGTGTATAGGAATGCAAGGGATTTCTGTGTGTTGATTTTATATCCTGCAACTTTACTATAATCATTGATTAGTTCTAGTAATTTTCTGGTGAAGTCTTTAGGGTTTTCTATGTAGAGGATCATGTCATCTGCAAATAGTTGAGAGTTTTACTTCTTCTTTTCCAATTTGGATTCCTTTTATTTCTTTTTCTGCTCTGATTGCTGTGGCCAAAACTTCCAAAACTATGTTGAATAGTAAAGGTGAAAGTGGGCACACTTGTCTTGTTCCTGACGTTAGAGGAAATGCTTTCAATTTTTCACCATTGAGGATAATGTTTGCTCTGGGTTTGTCATATATAGCTTTTATTATGTTGAGGTATGTTCCTTCTATTCCTGCTTTCTGGAGAGTTTTTATCATAAATGGATGTTGAATTTCACTTTCTAACACCATACACAAAAATAAACTCAAAATGGATTAAAGATCTCAACGTAAGACCAGAAACTATAAAATTCCTAGAGGAGAACATAGGCAAAACACTCTCCGACATACATCACAGCAGGATCCTCTATGACCCACCTCCCAGAATATTGGAAATAAAAGCAAAAATAAACAAATGGGACCTAATTAAACTTAAAAGCTTCTGCACAACAAAGGAAACTATTAGCAAGGTGAGAAGGCAGCCTTCAGAATGGGAGAAAATAATAGCAAATGAAGCAACTGACAAACAACTAATCTCAAAAATATACAAGCAACCCCTACAGCTCAACTCCAGAAAAATAAATGACCCAATCAAAAAATGGGCCAAAGAACTGAATAGACATTTCTCCAAAGAAGACATACAGATGGCTAACAAACACATGAAAAGATGCTCAACATCACTCATTATCAGAGATATGCAAATAAAAACCACTATGAGATACCATTTTACGCCAGTCAGAATGGCTGCAATCCAAAAGTCTACAAGCAATAAGTGCTGGAGAGGGTGTGGAGAAAAGGGAACCCTCTTACACTGTTGGTGGGAATGCAAACTAGTACAGCCACTATGGAGAACAGTGTGGAGATTCCTTAAAGAACTGGAAATAGAACTGCCTTATGATCCAGCAATCCCACTGCTGGGCATACACACTGAGGAAACCAGAAGAGAAAGAGACATGTGTACCCCAATGTAAATCGCAGCACTTTATAATAGCCAGGACATGGAAGCAACCTAGATGCCCATCAGCAGATGAATGGATAAGAAAGCTGTGGTACATATACACAATGGAGTATTACTCAGCAATTAAAAAGAATACATTTGAATCAGTTCTAATGAGGTGGATGAAACTGGAACCTATTATACAGAGTGAAGTAAGCCAGAAAGAAAAACACCAATACAGTATACTAACACATATATATGGAATTTAGAAAGATGGTAACAATAACCCTGTGTACGAGACAGCAAAAGAGACACTGATGTATAGATCAGTCTTATGGACTCTGTGGGAGAGGGAGAGGGAGAGGGTGGGGGGATTCGGGAACATGTATAATATCATGTATGAAATGAGTCGCCAGTCCAGGTTTGATGCACGATACTGGATGCTTGGGGCTGGTGCACTGGGATGACCCAGAGGTAGGGTATGGGGAGGGAGGAGGGAGGAGGGTTCACGATGGGGAGCACAGGTATACCTGTGGCGGATTCATTTTGATGTTTGGCAAAACTAATACAATATTGTAAAGTTTAAAAATAAAATAAAATTAAAAAAACTTTAAAAAAATGTATTGAACAATTTCTGATTTAAGGCGACTACCCCACCTCTGCTTGCACCTCCCAGGGCTTAGGAACTCCCCAGTTTACATCCAAAGCCTCCCAGAGCATTGCCTAAGGCTGAAAAAGATTTTAAAAAATTCATTTAAACTAAGGAGCTTTTAAAGAATACACAATATACAGAGCCTGCTCCTTGCAGAAAAACCCCCTCAGGAGGGCCTCACCAAAGCCAAAAAAAAAAAAAAAGAGAGAGAAAGATAGAGAAATAAAAAGAAAAAAAAGCGAAAAAGAAAAAAGGAAAGAAAATAGAGAAAGATCTAAAGATAGAGGAAGAGCTAAAGAGAAAAGGAGAGAGGAAAGGAGAAGGAAGGAATCAGGGAATGCAGCAAAATAGAGAAAGGAAGAAAGGAAGTTAGAAAAAGAGATACAGAGAGAAAGAGAGAGAGGAGGGAAGAAAAAGAGAGCTAGAGGGTAAAGGGAAAGAAACAAAGGAAAGAGAAGGGTAGCGAAAAAGGAAGGGGGAGAGAAAAGTGAGAAAGGCAGGAAAAGAGGGAGAGAGAGAGACAGTAAGAGACGCTGTGACCAGGCTCCCTGGCAAGCTCCCTCCGCCTCTGCGCAAACCTTAAAAAAAAAAACTTATCCACCACTTTCTGATTTAAGGCCATTGCTGCCACCTCCGTTTGCGCCTTCCAGGGCCCAGGAGTTCCCCACTTTGCCCCAAAAGCCTCTCAAAGTGTTGCCTAAGTCTGAGGAAGATAAAAAGTTTTTTGAGCAGTGGAGCTTTTAAAACAGACTGCACTATATGCAGAGGTGCTCCTTGGAGAAAACCCCCTCAGGGGGGGTCTCACCCAGGCTAAAAGAAAATTGGAACCGTAAGGGGATTTAGCAACAGTATTAACCCCTGACATGCTGGGTGCTCCGATTCCAATGGGAGTGGCTGGTCCCCTGCCTGAGGGCATTGTAGGACTTGTGCTAGGGCGTAGCTCGCTTTCTTTTCAAAATATTTCGGTGGTGCATGGTGTAGTAAATTCTGATTATATTGGAGAAATTAAAGTTTTGATCTTGCCACCTACCAAAACTGTGCAAATTAATAAAGGTCAAAGAGTAACACAGCTTTTGCATTTACCTTACTATCAGACAAGAAAAACCTTGACTTCTCAAGCTAGGAGCCCCAGAGGATTTGGATCTAGTGATCTAGGTTTTTGGGTACAGGAAATTACAGCCTCTAGGCCTTTAAAATTTTTTTTAATTCAAGAAAATGTCAGGGCTATTAGACACAGGAACAGACGTCTCTTAACATTGCTGGGAAAGACTGGCCCAGCTCATGGCCAACACATACTACTGAAAATGAGTTGGTGGGATTAGAGAAAGTGGTATGTGGGGTGGAAATGCTGTAGAGAAAAGGTGAGGGAGAGTTTAAAACCTTGAAGAGTAGTGAGCTCCCCATTGCTGGAAGTATTCAAGCAAAGATTAGATGGTTGCTTGTCATCTAAAAAGCTATAGACCAGATTTAGGTTACAAAACGATAACTGGAGAAGCTTATAAAGATGTTGTAGAACACCTCTTTACTTGCTTCTCATATTTAGGCCTGCCAAAAGTTTTGAAAACTGATAATGCCCCTTTGAAGCTGCAGAGAGATTGTTTACTAACTTTAAATGATTTCCAAAAATTATTAGAGTACATTAATTGGATACACCCACATTTAAAACTGACTACTGCAGATTTAAAGCCTTTGTTTGATTGCTTAAAAAGCGACCCTCATTCCAGTTCTAAGAGAAAGTTGACTAATGAGACAGAGTCGGCTTTTGTTAAAGTAGATGAGACTTTAAATGATCAGTTAATTAGGATTAATATTACCAAAAGATGAGATTAAATTATTCTTGCCACAAAACATACACCTACAGGGTGCTTGTGACAAAAAGGCCCATTGGTTCCATCTACCAGTGACCCCAAGAAAAATAGTTTTATCTTATCCCAGCTTGGTGGCATAATTAATTATAAAAGGAGGAAAAAAGAAGTGTGGAACTTTTTAGAAAAGAAGTAGCAAATATAATAATTCCATTCAGTAAGGATCAACTACAAGTCTTTTAAAAATAGTGATGATTGGCAAGTTGCCCTGATAGATTTCAGGGGTCAAATTTTGTTTCATTTGCCCTCAAGCCCCCACAGTAGTTAAAAGTTCAAAAATGTTAGATTGGCAATTTGAGGATACCTGTGAAACTTTCCAACCCTATGTAGTTCCTATGCTCCCCTTTACCCTATGGGGGAGGGACGTGCTGTCTCAAATAGGAGATACTCAGAGAAGGGTTTTCTCAGTTTCTTAGTTATCAACAGGCAGTACAATTAACAATACTTTATATATTGTTATAAATACATAATATAAATATAGTTGCCTAATTACAGTTTGCCTAATTAGGTATGGGTATAAATAAGGTATACCTAATTCTATTTATAGATCTACACTTAATTAATTTGTATATAAATTAATATGTATACTATATATGCATATTATATATATACTGTATAATTAAATATATATTGCAGTAATATAATGTGTGTGTGGCTGATATTAATTGGTATGGATTGATGTGCTGTGATGATATATGTTCTATATACTGTATAATTATATATGTGTGACATGTACTATTGCAGTACATTGGTTTGTGTTGGTTGGTATTAGCAGTGTACGTGTTGTATTGCTGTAATATATATTAATTAATATATTAATTATAAAGATTATTTCAAGTATATTGATTTATATATATTATATGTCAATAAGTTTATACTTGTTGACATATATAAATACATTTTGCATTTAGGTATATCTGTATACCAAGATGAGATAAGGAGGTTATACATTTATTATTTAAATTTATACAGAAACCTAAACTAAACATTAGACCTAAATTAACATATCCCTAAATTTATGTTGTTAAAATGTAAATTTTAAAAATTTTAAAAATTAAATTGACAATTGCTTGACAATTCCTTTGCCATAAAACCCCCATAGGTGTAATTGGGGTAGCCAGACAAAAAAATTGGTTTTATGGCAAAACGGCCCCCTAGAGTGCATCCACTTTCCCGCTCAAATTAAAAAAAGTAGCGGCTTCTTATCCAGGACTGATAGGTACGTTGATATTAAAGGAAAAAAGTGGAGCATTGAATTATTTGGTAAAGAGCCATCAGAAATTGTAATTCCATATAATAAAGAACAACTTGATGCTCTTCTAATCTTTGAGGATTGGCAGATTGCCATAGAAAATTATTGTGGTCAAATTTTGCATCATTTACCCTCGCATGTTTTGCTGAATTTTATGTCCAAACATCCAGTTATTTTTCCCATCAGATGCAAACAGTCTCCTATTCCAAATGCTCAGATAGCCTTTACTGATGGGTCAGCAAACGGTAAAGCCTCCATAGTTACTAAAAATCATCAGAAAGTTTTAGAAACACAGGAAACTTCAGCTCAAAGAGCTGAAATAACAGCAGTCATAGAAGCTTTTGCTGTTTGCAGATGAAGAATTTAACCTTTATTCTGATTCTCAGTATATTGTCAGGTTGTTTCCACACATTGAAACTGTGGTTTTGCATTAAAATAAAACTACCATATTTCATTTGTTAACTAAATTACAGCAACAAATTTGGAAAAGAAATAAAATATTTTTCATTGGACACATTTGGGCTCATTCTGGATTGCCCGGCCCTTTAAATGCCTTTAATGATTTGGCTGACTTGTTAACCAGAAATACAGTGGCTACTGTGATTGATGAGGCCAGGGCCTCTCACTTACTTCATCATTAAAATGCTACTGCCTTAAGATATCAATTCCAAATTCCCAGAGAGACTGCTCGAGAGATTGTGCGTTCTTGCTTACACTGCCCCACTGTTTATAATAGTCTACCTATGGGAGTTAATCCTCGCAGTCTCAAACCTAACGTAGTCTGGCAAATGGATGTAATTCATGTCTCTTCATTTGTAAAACTGTCCTTTGTTCATGTAACTGTAAATACCTTTTATCACGTTATTATTGCAACTGCTCATACTGGAGAGGCAGTTAAAGATGTGATACAACATCTCTTTACTTGTTTTTCATATTTGGGCCGGCCAAAAGCTTTAAAAACTGACAATGCTCCTGCTTACACTTCTAAGTCTTTTCAGGAATTTTGTATAAAATTTCAAATTAAACATAATACAGGCATCCCTTATAATCCACAGGGACAAGCCATTGTGGAAAGAGTACATCAAACATTAAAAATCTAAATTCAAAAATTAAAAGAAGGGGAGTTTAAGTATAGTTCTCCCCATCAAATCTTGAAACATGCTCTTGCATAATAAATATTTTAAATACTGATTCAGCCAGAACTACTGCAATGCTTCGCCATTGGTGCCCGGAGCAATTGAATGCAAAACCATTAGTTAAATGGAAGGACATCCTCTCCGGACAATGGAAGGGTCCTGACCCATCATTAACTAGTGGTCGAGGATGTGCTTTTATTTTTCCACAGGACGTAGATTTTCCAATTTAGATCTGGGACAGGCTGATTCGCCATGTTGCAGTCCCCCAGACATCCAGTTCCCTCATTGCTTTGATCACAAAAGAGGAGCCCGCCAGAAGAGGAGGCAAGATAAACATCGAGATCCCGGCGAGACTGAGGAGGCTGCTGCAGCGCGAACTCCAACCAGAAAATAATTCTACTTATTTTGTTTTGGCTTGTCTACCCTCTCCTTATGTTTTTCTCTTTACCAACGATTCTGGAAAACTTAATGTACATATGACTTTCACTGGTGGACCCAATGTAGTGACTTGTGAACAATGCATGCTCTCATCTTGTTTAAACCCTCAATATAATGTTTGCTCCTTTGTAGTGTTACAACGTCCACCTTATCTTATGATGTAACCACTTATTGATATGATAATTTTGGTCTTGCTGTATTACAACAACTACAGGATTTAATGTGATTGCAACAGTTTGTGGGCTTGCTTATCCTGGAAATAGCAGCTTTAATAACAGCAATTACTTCTGTTACTGTGGCAGCAATATCATTGACTCAACAAGTGCATACTGCCCAATTTGTTGATACCATGTCTAAAAATGTTTCTCTAACTCTAGCAACACAGGAAGCTATAGATAGAAAGTTGGAGATGAGGGTAGATGCCTTGGAGGAGGCAATAATGCATATTGGGACTGAGTTACAGGCTTTAAAAGTGAAAATGGCTGTCTTGCCACACTGATTACCGGTGGATATGCATGACATCTTTAAAGGTAAATGAGACAGATTATGAATGGGAAAAAATCAAAAATCATATCTCAGGTGTTTGGAACAGCTCTGACATTGGCCTGGACTTAGGGAAACTTCATAATCAAATACAGACCCTGGAACACTCTCGACTGGATTTTACCACCGCTGGAGTAGCTAATGACTTTTTTCACACCTTCTCTAACTTTATTTCTGGAAAAAACATTCTGTCTAATCTTCTCATAATCATTCTTCCTTGTATTGTCAGGATTTTTGGCAGAACACTCAGAAGCTCGCGACTGAGCTGCATCTGGCTGTTTTAAGAAATAAAAAAGGGGAGATGCTGGGAGCAGGAGCTCTGCCCGTGGCAAAGGTCATGAGGAAGGAGGCTCGGCATACGCAAAGGCGGGATCAAGCCTCAGGAGTCCCCCTGGAAATTCTCGAGCATCTACCCACAAAACCAGAGTCTGCCTACTCTCTGCTTTGTGCTTTCACCTACACCTCTGACTTTACAGGGGGCTGTCCCCCACTACCTCTCTCTGAAAAAAGAGTTAGTTTACAGCTCCAGTTAATAATTCCTGGGTGTGAGAGTGTTTCAACCTACAAACTCCTTTGGAAATCCTCTAGCCTGCCTGAATAGGTTTTTCCGGCCACATGTGATTGTTCAGAGCCTCCCAACTGTGAGAGGCAGGAGATGTTCTAAACTGTCTAAACACAGATTCCTTTGAGTAGTTAAAAGATTGATTAGAAATTGTATTGGTGAAGGGTTTTTCACTTGTTGGGCCAATGTTTGCTGCTAAGTCTCCATATCCCTTACCTACTGTGTCCTTGGCAGTGTATTGATTGATATAATGGGTGTATAGAAATGTAAGTAGTAGCCTCAATGTTTGTAACCTTGGACTCTTGAGTTAATTCTTTTTCTTGTTGTAGCCCACCACACCTTTGCCCTATAGGAATGCAACTTTATCTAATGCTTTTGGATGGTGGCGCCTGACTTTAGAATAATCACCTTTAGAGAAAAATAAGTTTCTTAAAATGTTAACAGGCCTCCAGGCCAGAAGATGATGCAAATCACCTAAAATTTTGCATATGATAAGTTTGCAGGAAGAAAGCCTGGCTTACTGCATGACTCTACCCCTTCCCCCATTATCCTCTATGCATAACTTAAAGTATAAAAACTACTTTGGAAAATAAAGTGCGGGCCTTGTTCACCAAAGCTTGGTTTCCCCATGTCGTTCTTTCTTTCTACTTCTGGCTGAAGCTTTTCCTCTGAGGCAGGGAAGCTCGTCAAGCCTACTAATTTTGCCTGGGCTTCTAAGATCCAACCGGGGAGGCCTTAGTGTCTCCTCTCCTTTGGGAGAATGGGAGGACGCCTGTGGCCTTCATAGGTGACGTAAATTCCCTGCTTTGGAATTTTATTCAGCCTCTTTTCTTCAATGAATTTTCCTACTGAGCTATCCTCATTCTATTACTCTTTATATCTTTGATGAATATTTAAATAAATAGGTCGCCGATGTCATCTCTCCTTCGAATACCCTGGATCCACCGGGGCTGGACCCCGGCAGGAGTGGATTGCTATTTCCTTCTCCAATGCATGAAAGTGAAGAGTGAAAGTGAAATTATGTTGTATAAATGGAGTCTATCCTCCTTTCCAGTTTTGAGAGGGAACTTGGAATTACTCTCCACGCACTGCAGGAAAAGGGGGTCTCATCTTGCGTTCAAGGGGGAATCTTGTGGTTTTTCTTGAGTTGCCATGGAAACCTTGGGGTTCTTTTTGAGTTATGATGTGGAACTCAGGGAGCCTCTCAAGTTCTGACATGGATCTTGGGTTTCCTATGGCGTTTGTACAGGGGAGTCAGGCCTCGTCTCATGTTGAGGCATGGAACTCTGCTTTCCTCTTCAGTTGTAAAAGGGGTATGAGGCCTCCTTTCGAGTTGAGGTAGGGATCTGGGGCTTTTTCTAAAGGTGCAACAAGGGTGTCAGTCCTCCCTTCATGTTGTGAGTTGGTGGGGTTATATTCAAGTCAGTGCAGGGGAATCAGGTGCAAGGGAATCTTGAGTGGATGGGGAAATCAGTGTACTTTTGAATTGTGGCACGACTCTGGGGATCCTCTCGAGTTTCCAGGTGAGACTGGCCTCCTCTTGAGGTGTGATGGGAACGTCGGGATTCCTTTCCACACGAAGCAGGGGAATAGACTCTCATCTCAAGATGAGGAGGGGAAAACGGGGCTCTTCTTCAGTTGTGGCGGGAAACTCGGTATTCCTCTAGAGTGAGGATGGGTATCTGAGGGAACTTCTTGAGTTGCATAAAGGGTGTCAAGTACCCTTTGAGTATAAACAGGGAACGTGGGGTTTCTCTCGACACGCTGCAGCGGAAAAGAGCCTCATCACGTGTTGAGGGGAGAATCTTGTGGTTTTTCTCCAGTTGTGCCTGGAAATTTGGTGTTCCTCTTGGGTTGTGATGGGACCTCAGGGACCCGCTTATGATGCCTCAGGGAACTCAGGTCTCCTTTCAAGTTGTGAGGGGCACCTCGGGATTCCTATCGAGTTGCTGCAGTGGAATAGGGCCTCATCTCAAGTTGAATCGGTAAAGTCAGTGTACTCTCCAGTGGGGACAGGCATCTTGGGGTTCCTATCAGATTCATCTGGGGAGTCAGGCCTCGTCTAGTGTTGAGGCATGGATCTCTGCTTTCCACTCGAGTTGTCAAAGGGATGTCAGACCTCCTGTTGAGTTCAGGTGGGGAATTTGGGCTTTTTCTCGAGGATCAGCAGGGGAGTCTGGCCTCCCGTCATGTTGTGAAGAGATACTCACTGTTCCACTGAAGGTCGTGCAGAGGAATCATGAATGATCTCAAGTTGAGGGGGAACTTGGGGTCCTTTTTCCTTGCAGAAGGATCTGCGGGGTTCCACTCGAGTTTCAACAGGTGGCACAGGCTTCCCCTTGTGGTGCGAGGGGAAGTTGGGATTCCTCTTGAGTTGAAGCAGGGAATGGGCCCTCATCTCCAGATGAGGTGGGAAACACGGGGCTCTTCTCGACTTGTGGCAGGAAACTCGGGTTTCATCTCGAGTTGTGACGGGGATCTCTGGGCCCCCTTGAGTTGCATGAAGGGAGTCACGCCTCCTCTGGAGTTTGGAGAGGGAACTCAGGATTGCTCTCTAGGTGCTGTAAGAGAAAAGGACCTCATCTCGCGTTGACGGGGGAATCTCCTGGTTTTTCTCGAGTTGCGGTGGGAGGCTTGGGGTTCCTCTTGAAGGCTATTGCTGACATGCTTATAGACATCAGGATTATTGACCTCCTGAATTGGGGAAGAATTCAATCCGGGGCCAGAGATGAGGCTTGATCACTCAGAGCTTTGTGTAGTAAAGTTTTATTAAAGTATAAAGGAGATAGAGAAAGCTTCTGACATAGGCATCAGAAGCAGGCAGAAAGAGTACCTCCTTGCTAGTGTTAGCCATGGAGTTATATAGTCTCTAATTAGTTATTACAGTGAATCAAAAGAATGTCTGGAGGTTGTAAAGATCTCACTAGACCTACTCCCATAATTTACACCTTAAGAAAACAGGATTAGTCAGAAGGTTTTTTTCCAGAGACTGTCCTCAAGCAGGATACATTAATTTTATATAATGCTAAGGAATGTAGAGGAATAAGAAAGTTTGTCCTTTATTCCTCCTTGAGAATTCCAGACCCCTCTGTCCTTGGGGACCCCTGGGCTTCTTATCAATCTGCCTAGGAATTGACTGTCTCATTCCCCCTTTTCTTTTAGGAGAATTATGTTGCCAAGGGAAAGGGGTATCATTTTCGTTCTATAACTACTTCCTGCTGTTCAGGGGTGTGGTCCCTAAATTGTTAAGGCAACATATTTTCCTAACCCTCATATTGAGGGTCTCTGATCCAGGGGCCCCAAGTAATAGTTGGAGGAGGCTGTGGCACTTGTAGGAGCTCAGACAACCGTTTGTAACTTAAAAGCATTCATGTGACTAGAAACAATTCCAATTACACAGTTACAGATGCAGGGAGCAAACAGCAAAATAGAACAACCAGAATTATTGTAATTAAGATAGTTTTCCACCATGGAGAACAAGTTAACATCTCCCAAAATGAGGCAATTGAGGCTTCATGAGTATCCATGGCCCCAATCATCTTGGTTATGTGTTTAGTAAAATGAGTAACATTAGTGCTCATATCAGGTATATAAGTACAGCATTAGATATGAATAATGACACAAGTTCCTCCTTGTGCAGCTTTCAGAATATCTAAAGCTAATCTGTTTTGTAAAACCAGCTTTTAAATTTGTGCCTGTTCAGCATTAAGAGCTGAAATAACTTTTTAAGAATCTTGTAATGTCTTTTGAGTAAAAGTAGTCAAAGCATCCATTCGTAGCATAGTATCTGTAGTTCCCAAAGAGGGAACAAACACTGCAGCCAAATAATCATACTAGTGAAATATAGACCTTGCCCACCGAGTTTTAAGGTGGGGTAAATTAGAAGGCTTTTCTGGAATCTCTGAAAATATAAAGCCATGAGTAAAGGCTAGACCTAGGGTGCACCTCCCTATCCAACCAGGGCAAAGCCATGCCCATAGGTAAAAGCCAAATATTCAATAGGTCTCTTGGAGCAAACCAGCTGAATGAGATATCCAGTCCTAATCAGCCCATGAACAGACAAAGAAAGGACTTGAATTGGGTTTGGAAAACACAAGAATTATTACATTGAATATTTCTTGAGGCAAAAATCCCAAGTGTTTTCAATCACTATAATTAAGTTGTTGACTAACTTTGGGGGATGGCTCTGTTTCTTCCCAGCATATAGGGGCAGTAGATATTAGAGTCCTTTCTCAGGAGTTAGCCATATAACCTCACCCCATATTTGATAAATGTCAGGAAAATACCCATTAGATCTAGGCCTATTTGCCTTATGTGTAGCGATATAGTCATTGAATCAAGACAATGTATAATCAAAATTAAAAGTCACAATATGTCCATAGTTAAAGTACAATGTGTTTCAGCAGTCCATTTTAGGGTTGTTAGATATCATCAGATGAAGAATAGGTATCCCATATGATTGTTGTAAAGGTATTTGCAGACTTGGAGAAAGACTTTTCCTTGAAGTGGAGATGTCCACCACAGGAAGCCTTCCACTTATTAAGACGGGAGTGCTCCACTGACCCAGCAGTTAGACTGATTGTGAAATGCTGCGTGGGAGTGAGCCCAGGACAAGAAGGCATTGTCTTGAGGATCAAACGTCAGACTCAGGATTTTGGGAGTCAGCAGAAGTAGGCTCACATTGATTATCAGGCCCATCTGAAAAGTATAAAGTCAGAGCATAGAAAGTAAAGACATAAAATGAAGTCACTTAGTTCTGGTTAGGGTGCTACCTCTTAACTCAAGTGTGATGTACCCACAAATCAATTCCTGGCACTTTGACAGCTGTGGGAAAAGAAAGAATAACCTGGTAAGGTTCTTCACAGAGGGTCTCAATAGATGGGCCCCCAGACCCTAATGTTTTTATTTCCTGGCTCAAATAGAGGCTTGCTTGACTCAGAGGCTGAGCCAGGAGTCATCACCCGAAGTTCTGTTAATGCCTGTTGAAAAGCTGAGAGCTGAGTTACATAATTAGTTAATTCCAAGGCTTCAGGGTCTATAATAATGTCTGTGTGTAAGAAAGACCTTCCATAAATGCATTCAAAGGGGGGCAGTCCCTCCTTTTTTGGGGCAGTTTGAGCCCTCATTAAAGCTATGGGTAGGACTTTAATCCAATTGTCCTGTGTCTCTTGAGTTAACTTGCACAGATGTCTTTTGATAATGTCATTAGCTTTTTTAAACTTTCCTGAGGATTGGTGTCTTCAGGAACAGTGTAAGTGATATTCTATTCCTAGAGCTTTAGACAACCCCTGAGGCAGAGCCATTGTCACTCTGAAAGCTCCATGGCAGTCCAAACCTGGGGACAATTACATGGGTTAAAATCTTTATAACCTCCTTAACCTGTTCACTATGACAGTGAAAAGCCTCAATCCATACAGTAAAAGCATTCACCCAAACTTGTAAGCAAGAATACCCATTAGCTTTTGGCATATGAGTGAAATCAATTTTCCCATCCTCTCCAGGATACTTTCCACTTCATTGTAATCCAGACTTTGTGAGCTTTTTAAACTTTGTGTTATTTTTCTGACAAGCCTCACACCTTTTGATAATGTTCTTTAAAGTTTTCTTTACATTTTTACCTTCAAACAAAGAAGAAGCCATCTGGTAAGTACTCTCTGCACCCAAATGAAAGCTTAAGAATTTTCCATTTAGCATTTTCAAGAATTATTAATCATCCATCCTCAGACTGTAACCATCCTTTATCAGTAATCTTTGCTCCTCTTTTCTCATATATTTTTATTTCTTTCTCAGTATATTATGGTGTTTCCTGTTCCACAGGACCTGTCCAGATCAAGGGCATCTGTAGTGAAGGGGTTTCGTAAAGTGCCAGTTTTTTGGCTTGACAGTCAGCCAAGCTGATTACCTTCAGCTACTTTACTCCCATTCCTGTTGTGTCCTTTGCAGTGCATAATAGCTACTTCTTTAGGACAATATATAGCAGTTAAAAGTCTCCCAATCTCTCTGAAATATTTAATACGTTCTACTATTGCTGTTTTAAATTGTCTTTTTTCCCCATATTGTAGCATGAGCATGTAAAGTCAAATAAGCATACTTAGAATCAGTGTAGATATTTACCCGCTGCCCTTTGCTTAATTCTAGAACTCTGGTCAGAGCCACAAGCTATGCTAACTGAGCACTGGTTCCCTGGGGGAGAGATTTTGCTTCCAAAACCTGTTCAGCAGTCACCACGGCGTAACCTGTTTTACACTTTCCATCCCAAACAAAAGAACTGCCATCTGTAAATATTTCCATGTCAGGATTTTCTAATGGGATATCCATTAGATCTTCCCGAGCTGCATAGTTTAAAGTTAGGAATTGGGAACAATCGTGATCAGGTGTTTCATTTTCCTTCTCAGGAAGGAAAGTAGCAGGATTTAAATTTCCACAGACTTTAAGCTTAGTTACTGGTCCTTCTAACAACAATGACTAAGAAGCCTACTGTCTGTCATCCAAATATTAAGCTTAGAATTTAAGATTCTACTCATGTCATGAGAAGTCAGTACAGTAAGGTTTCATCCATTAATTATTTTTAAAGCTTCAGGGGCTAATAAAGCTGCTGCCCCAATTACTCTTAGGCATTGGGGCCACCCATGTGAAATTACATCTAATTCTCTGCTTAGATAAGCAATAGGTTGCTGGTCAGGCCCTTGGGTTTGTGTCAAAACTCCCAAGGCCACACCTTTTCTTTCAGTGACAAACAATTTAAATTCTGACCCTGTGGGCAAGCTCAGAGCAGGAGCTTGCAGCAGAGCAGTGTGAAGAACCTTAAAAGCCTTTTGAATATCTGGAGACCAAACCAGTTTGTCGGTTTTGGCCTGCTGAGTTTCAGCTATAAGTTTATATAAAGGCTGGGAAAGTTCCCCATAACCTGCAGTCCAAATGGACAGTAGCCTGATATTCCCCAAAATTCTCTCAGCTGTCTTAAAGTCATAGGCAAGGGATGATTTAGTATAGGTTTAATTCTCTCAGGGCCTATGGCCCTAGTCCCTTCTGATATAATTAGGCCCAGGTATCTAACAGATTGTTGACAAAGCTGAGCCTTTTCCTTTGATGTCTTGTAACCACAGCCTGCCAGAAAGTTTAAGGAGTCTTCTGAGGCTTGTGAACAAGCTTCCTCTGTCTCAGCACAGAGCAAACTATCATCTACATATTGTAACACCACTGCTTCGGAGCCATTAAAGTTTTGTAGATCCCATGACAGACTTTGTCCAAATAAGTGAGGACTGTCACGAAATCACTGTGGCAAAACTGGCCAGGTTAACTGAGAAGCTGGCTGCGTAGGGTCCTCAAAGGCAAATAGAAATAGACTTTCCTCCTCCAAAGGCACTGAATAGAAGGCATCTTTTAAATCAATTACTGAGAAATATTTGGCTCATTCAGGAATTTCAGACAATAGAGTGTAAGGATAGGTGTAAAGGAACTACAGCCTTGTTTATTATTTGTAAATCTTGAATTAGTCTCCATTTACCATTTGATATCTTTACACCCAAACTAGGAGTGTTGCACGGACTGTTACAGGGAATTAATAGTCCCTGTTCCTTTAAACTTTTGATGATGGGTTTTAACCCTTCCTTAACCTCAGGTTTCAGTGGATACTGCTTCTTAGGTGGAAATAAGTGCTGGTCTTTGAGCTTGACAACTACAGGAATAGCATTTTGTGCTCTACCCACAGATTTTCCATCAGCCCATACTCTAGGATTTACATTTTGTTCAATTAAAGGGATAAAAAGGGAGGGTTCCATATTTATTAAAACAGAGACATGGAACTTGCTCAGTATATCTCTCCTCAAAAGAGGTGAGGGAGACTCTGGTACAATCAGAAACTCGTGCAAAAATAGCACCAAATCCCAGTCACAACAGACAGAAACACTGAAGTAATACGTTTTGGTTCGTCCAGACAGCCTCATTATGGAAGTGGATCAGGAAGTAAATGGACCAGGGGCTTCAGTAAGCACGCAGTAAGTTGCCGCATTATCTAAAAGGAAATCAAGAGATTTGCCCCCCACAGTTATTAATACCTGGGGTTCTTCAGGTGTAATTAGGATTGGAGCTTGTGTGGGGACCCCTGGGCACCTTCAGTTCTAATTGTCTTTAGAGTCCTACCCCTGAAACCTACACCTCTGGGGGCAGTATCTCTTCCATTGTGGTCCTTTGCAGACCGGACATGGAGCTGGGGTCCGGTTAGATGCTTGAGGGCAATTCCGTTTGATGTGTCCCTCCTTTCCACAGTAATAGCAAGCCTATCCTTTTTCACCTTGGTCCCCCTGGGCTTTTTTCTCAGGCTGTTTAAGAATGGTTCTCATAGACATTTTGAGGGCTTCTGACTGTCCCTTTGTCTTTTTCTGCCTTTCTTTCTTTTCCTCATATTCCCTACCATAATAGACTGTCTGAGCCAGTTGTAACAGATTATCTAAAGACTGATATGTTTCATACGCCTGTTTTAATAGCTTACGGGGGATATCTGGAGCTGACTGAGTGAGAAATCTATTTTTTAAGATCACTTTTCCCTCTTCACTTTTGGGATCATTTTCAGTGAATCTGCGAAGGGCTTCTCTCAGTCTATCTAGGAAATTGCCAGGAGCTTCCTTCTCCTCCTGTTCTATGTCTGACCATGTGCCATAGTTTAAAGACTTAGCACGCACCTGCCTGAGTCCTTCAAGAATACATCTGACAAAATGACTCTGATCCCATCTTCCTTTACCTGTGTTGTAGTCCCAGTCTGGTTCTGTAGTTGGGACTGCCTGATTCCCAGTGGAGAGGCCAGTTATCTCATCCTCCCTCTTCCCTACTGATTCATTACAAAACCATTCATCTCCATAAGCAACTGCTTTTCCCAAAACTCAAGTCTTTGAGTCAGGAGTCAGCATTTGCCCCAAGATATACATCACATCCTTCCAAGTAAGGTCATAAAGCAGAGTAACACCTTTAAAAGCTCTAGTGTATTTTTTCTGGGTCCTCTAAATAGTCTCCCAGATCCTCCTTGATTCTTTTTTTTTTATTTCTTGACAAGAAAAAGGATTATAAACTCTCATAGATTGATTATTTCTCCCAGTGGATGCTTTATGAAGAGGCAACAGTTTGTGTGGCTGTTCTTCAGTCTCTCTGGCTGCTCTGTGAATATGATCCCAGGGATAAATTGGATAAATCTGCTTTCCTTTATCTATTTATCTCCTGTCCTCCATCTCATCTAGCAAAGTAGGAGGACAGGAAGGAGCTGAAAGAGTCACACTCAAATCTATACCCTTAAGACATAAGTCTGGCATATTTTGCAGAGAGAAAAAGGGGAGAACATAGGCTACATCTACCCATTTTCCTTGTTTTCTACAGAACCAGTCTAATTGTAAAACAGTATTATACTTAAGAGACCCTCCAACTGGCCACCATTCGCCATCCTCCAGTGGGTACCACGGCCATGCAGTATCACATAGGAAGACCACGTGTGTCTTCTTTAAGCCCTAGGGATCAAATCTATCCCATTTTTTTCAGGATACAGTCCAAAGGAGTGAGGCTGGAATTGTTAGCTCCCATCTGTAAAAGAGAAAAAAAGCGACCAGCACCCTCTTTCTACCCAAGGCACCCCTCTCTGCTCTAGATGGGGTTTAGACAGACTTTACACCAAAGCATTTTTTTCCTGGTCGGACTTAGTCTGTCTCTTACTGACACAAGCGACATACTCATCCCTCCCATTTCTACCACCCAGACGAGGTGGGGATGGACCAGGGGTAGGCCTGAGGGCGTCCAGCTCCTCACCATTAAAACCTTGCTTACCTCTGATGCCACCTGGGGTGCAATCAGAGTAACATTCCGGAATGTCTCCCAGGCTAAGACCACTTGGGAGAAACATTTTCTCACTTGAGTGCCTGTGCACGACCCTAAGTATATTCCTGACCACAATAGGACCAAAACAAACATAAAACTAAGATGTTCCTTCCAAGCGTCACCACACCAGTATAAGAGTCCTCTGGTCCACTAAGACCCAGCATTACCAAAGGGAAAAAGAAAATCCATTGTAGTTCCAATCTGAGTAACATTTAACCTCAGAGATGCTCTTGGAGCTAGAGCTCCATCTAGCTTCCAAACATTCCATGCCTAGCAAGGCTAGGTGCTTCCTTACTACCAATCCAAGCTTGGGATCTAAGTAACAGTACACAGTAACAGCATAGATCACAAGTCCCTTGAAAGTCTATGATCCTACAGATTAGGTTAGTACTTCTAATTCTCAAGGAGTTATGAAATGGTCAAAGAGACCAAAAAGTTTGACTGAGAAAGGAGAGTTCAGTCCACATGCTTTGCCTATCTCTGGTTGGTTCCCAAAGGAGATATTGGGTGCCTCTTGGCATTGGCAGGTCAGTATAAACCCCTGACAGGTTTCTGCCATAAGCCATATGAGGTGGCTGCAGAACTGAAAATCAGGGCTCCTCACTTGCTTGGCGCAGGGTGTTTCATTCATTCATTCACACAAGCACACCGTAGAGTTAGCAAAGTACAGCAGAAAATGTGTTCACTAGGAGAATAAAGAACTAGAGCTCCAAGCATCCTTACCTTGTCCTGAAGAATCCTGGACAAGCCCCCAGGATGAAAGGTTGTTACTGACACACAAAAAGATGCCGGGATTCTTGGCCTCCAGAGGAGAAGAATTCAATCCAGGGCCAGAGAGTAGGCTTGAACGCTCAGAGCTTTGTGTAATAAAGTTTTATTAAAGTATAAAGGAGATAGAGAAAGCTTCTGACATAGGCATCAGAAGGGGGCAGAAAGATTACCCCCATTGCTACTGTAAGCCTTGGAGTTATAGACTCTCTAATTAGTTATTACAGTGAATCAAAAGAATGGCTGGAGGTTGTAAAGACCTCACTAGACCTACTCCCTGGAAAAGGCAATGGCACCCTACTGGGGTCCAGCCCCGGTTGGATCCAGGGATTCCCTCGGGAGGATGGCGTTGGCGAAAAGAATAGCAAAGCAGAGAGACTAGAGGCTCATTACAACTGGTTTACACGGAAAGTCAGCAAAACCCCTGACATCAGGTTTGCTCTGACCACAGAGGCCGCAGGCACCCTCTCGAATCGCTGAAGGTGCCCCACCTTAGGCACCTTCTCGAGTGGGTCTTAGAAATCCAGGCAAGTAAGTGGTCCCAGAGGACCCCTGCGTTACAATTAAATGTCCTGAAGGAAGAACATAAAAGAAAAGGACAGAAAAAGAAACAAGAAAGAACAACACGAGGAGATCAAGCTTTGAGTAAGGCCCATAGCTTTATTTTCAAAGGGAGCTTATATACCTTAAGTTGTGCATAGAGAATAATAGGGGGTGTGAAATCATGCAAAGTCAGCAGTCTTTGATCCTTATTGAGACCAGGCTTTCTTTTCTGCAAACTTATTATATACAAACGGCTTAGGTAATGTACATCATCTTCTGGGCAGAAGTCCTGTTAACATTTTATGACTCTGATAAAGGTTTGTCGACCATAATCTTATTTTCTCTAAGAGTAATTATTTTAAAGTTTGGCTCCATCCTCTGAAGGTGTTAGATAAAGTTGCATTCTTATAGGGCAAAGGTGCAGTGGGCTTACAACAAAGGAAAGAATTTATTACCTTAAGGGTCTAAAGTTGTTAACACCAAGGCCACTACTTATTTTTTCTATATACCAACTATATTAATTAATACACTTCCAAGGATACAATACAGGGGATGTGGAAACTTGGCAGCAAGCATTGGCTCAACACTGAAATCCTCTACTAGTTCTATTCTAACAATTTCTAACTCTCCAAGAGGCTCTATACTATTTGAATACCTTAAGCTTCCCTTGCCTCTCGGGGTTGGGAGACTGTAAACAATTGTATGCATAGCTATAGGAGTCCGGGTAAACCTGTCAGGCAAGTTAGAGAGCCATCTGAGGGGTTTGGATTGAAACACTCCTATTATGCCCAGGAGGCTCATTAACTAGAGCTTTAAGTTGATTTCAGAGAAAGGTGGTCAGGGATAGCCCCCCGTTAATGTCAGAGGAGTTGGTGAAAGTTGTAAAATAGTAAAACAGACAGATTCTGGTTTTGGGGTAGACGCTCAGGCAGATCCGGGGAGAGGGGGTGGTCCTCGAGCCCTGACTCACCTTGCCTGTCAGGGTTCTCCCACATGTCCTTGTCATGGGTGGGAACTCCCGTGCTGGCTCCCGGCAGCACCCCACTCCAGTACTCTTGCCTGGAAAATCCCATGAACGGAGGAGCCTGGTAGGCTGCAGTCCATGTGATTGCTAAGAGTCGGACACGACTGAGCAACTTTATTCTCACTTTTCAATTTCATGCATTGGAGAAGAAAATGGCAATTCACTCCATTGTTCTTGCCTGGAGAATCCTAGGGAATGGGGAGCCTGGTGGGCTGCCATCTATGGGGTTGCACAGAGTGGGACATGACTGAAGCAACTTAGCAGCAGCAGAAGACCTACTCCCATAATTTACTCCTTAAAATAACAGGATTAACCAGAAGGATTTTTCCAGACACTGATCTCAAGCAGGATACATTATTGTTATATAATCCTAAGGAATGCAGAGGGACAAAAAAGTTTGTCCTTGCTATCTTGCTCTCCGCTACAGCATTGGGCACACCAGGGGACAGCCCTCAACCCTTCACTGGGGCACATGGAGGTGCCAGGTGCCCTCGGCCCGGTGACCCCGGCATTGCACCTGCCCCCCCCCCCCTCAGACGCACTCCTGCAGCCTTCTCACCCATTGAAAGGACCACCCTGATCTAGGAATGTGTTTGCAAGGCTCGCAGAGTGCAGTCAGACATCTGGCCCTTAATCAGGAATTGAGGCCCTGGGAGCAGGTTCAGAGGTCTGGCGTCTGAGCAGCCACACACTGGCTGCACGCTAGAGGCCTGAAAGCCCATTCCCTGGGGCTGCTTTACCTGCCTCCATAGATGATAGTGTCACTAGCTGCCTGCAGGCTGAGAGACATCCCCCAGCTGGCAAGACCTGGATTTGAGTTCATTTTTTGGTGGAAATGACACCTGGGGCCCTGGGACCAGGGAGGGCTCCCACAATACCAGGGAATGTCCAGGCAACCTCCACACTGCTGTTCCATCATGCTTGCACTGCAGAAGAGAGCTCACGAGCCTAGGCCTGTCTGCACCATGCTTGGCTCCTGCAGGCAGAACACCCTGGGCGCCCACCTGGAGTCCGGGCCTAGAGGTCCCAAATTGCATTTTTCGCCCGGGGAGCCCTAATGCAGGGTGGCCCAGCAACTGCTTGCAAAGGGCTTCCATGACTGTTTGCTTCCTTCTGCCAGAGCTAGCTTTGCTCCCCACTCTGGCATTGGGCATGCAAGGGGCCGGCCCGACACCCCTTGCTAGGGGCCCATGGGAGGTGACAGGTGCCCTTGGCCAGATAACCCCAGCATGGCACCTGGCCCTCTCAGACGCACTCCCACAGCCTCCTCAACCATGGGCATGACCATGCTAACCTAGGAATGTGTTTGCAAGGCTCTCAGAGTCAGGGAGACACATTCTGGCTGTGCGATAGAAGCCTGAAAACCCAGTCTGTGTGGCTGCCTTTCCTGCCTCCAAGGATGATAGCATCCTCAGACACCTGCAGGCTGATGAACATCCAGGCTAGGAAGCGCTGGCTGGGAGGTCATTTTGCAGTGACAATGGCCCCTGTGGCCCCGAGCCCAGGGAGGGCTTTCACCCTCCCAGGGAATGTACAGGCAACCTCCACATGGTTGTTCTGTCACATTTTCTCTGCAGGAGAGAACTTGAGAGCCTAGTTGTGTCTGCACCAGGTTCAGATCCTACGGGGAGGACACCCTGGGTGCTCACCTGGATCCCATGCCTAGGGGCCCCCACTGGCATATTTCTCCCGGGGAGCCCTAAGGAGAGGAAGCCCAGCAACTGCTTGCAAAGGCTGCCCATTGCTGTTTGCTTCCTTCTGTCAGAGCTAGCTTTGATCCTAATTTTGGCCTTTGCCTAGCAAGGGGCCAGCCGACCACTCCTCGCCTGGGGCCCATGGGAGGTGCCAGGTGCCCTTGGCCAGGTGACCCTGTGAGGCACTCAGCCCCCTGAGATGCACTCCTGCAGCATCTTTTTCCATGGGCAGGACCTCACTGACCTAAGACTGTGTTTTCAAGGCTCGCATTGTGCAGGCAGGCATCTGACCCTGACTCGAGATTTGAGGCCCTGGGAGCAGGCCTGGAGATCTGGCATCTGAGGGGCCACACACTTTCTGTGTGATAGAGGCCTGAAAACCCACTTTTTGGGCTGCCTTTCCTGCCTCCAAGGAAGATAGCATCTCCAGCCACCTGCAGGCTGAGTATCACATCTGGCTGGGAAGCGCTGGCTAGGAGGTCATTTTTCGGTGACAATGGCTGTTGAGGGCCTGCACCCAAGGAGGTCACCAACACTCCTGGGGAACATCAAGGCAATCTCTACACAGCTGTTCCATCATGTTTGCTCTGCAGGAGAGAGCTCGTGCACCTGGGTCTCTCTGCACTGGGCTCCGATCCTACGGGCAGAACACCCTGGGCACCCACCTGGATCCCAGGCCTAGGGGGTAAAACTGACATTTTCTCCCGGGGAGCCCTAACCCGGGGCTATGCAGCAACTGCTTGCAAAAGCATCCTGTTACTGTTTCCTTCCTTTTGCCAGAGCTAGCTTTGCTCCAAACTTCGACATTCAGCAATACAGGGGCTGGCCTGGCACTCCTTGCCGGGAGCCCATGGGATGTGCCAGGTGCCCTTGGCTGGGTGACCCTGACATGGCACCCAGCCCCCTCAGATACACTGCTGCAGCCTTAAGTCGCTGCAGGAGAATAGGGCCTCATCTCGAGTTAAGGCCAGAAACTCAGGGTTCCTATCCAATTAAGACAGGGATCCTGGGATTCCTATCGGATTTCAACAGGGGAGTCAGGCCTCATCTCATGTTGAGGCATGGAAGTCCGTTTTCCTCTTGAGTTGTAAAAGGGGTGTCAGGACTCCTGTCAAGTTCAGGCGGGGAACTTGAGCTTTTTCTAGAGGTTCAACAGGGGAGTCAGACCTCCCTTCGTATTGTGAGATGATACACAGAGTTCCATTTGAGTTGTTGCTGGGGAATCAGGCCTTATCTCTAGTTGAGGGGGAACTCAGTGTCCTTTCTACTTGCAACAGGAACTGCAGGGTTCCTCTGGACTTTCTAAAGGTGAGACAGGCCCTCTCTTGAGATGCAAGGGGAAAGTCAGGATTCATCTCGAGTTGAAGCTGGGTAATTGGCCCTCATCTCAAGATGAGGTGGGGAACATGGGACTCTTCTTGAGTTGTGACTGGAAACTCAGGGTTCTTCTCAAGTTTGACTGGTATCTCGCGGAACCCCTTGAGTTGCATAAAGGGAGTCAAGCCTGCCTTGGAATTATAGGAGGCAACTTGGGATTGCTCTTGAGGCTGTGCAGGGGAAAAGGGCCTCATCTCACATTGAGGGGGGAATCTCGTGATTTTTCTAGAGTTGTGGCAGGAAGCTTGGTGTTCCTCTCAAGTTGTGATGGGGAACTAAGCGAATCTCTCGTGTTGCCTCAGAAAAGTCAAATCTCCTTTCAAGTTGTGAGCAGGAGCATGCTATTGTTCTCTAGTCACTGCAGAAAATTTGTGCCTCATCTCTCATTGAAGGGGGTATCTCGTAGTTTTTCTCAAGTTGCAGCAGGAAGGTTCTGTTCCTGTCCAGTTGCAATGGGGTTCTTAGGGAAACTCTCATATTGCCTCAGGGAAGTCAGGCATCCTTTCAAGTTGTGAGGGTCATCCTCGGGATTCCTCTCCAGATGGTGCAGGGGAATAGGGCCTCATTTCAAGTTGAGGCTAAAACTCAGGGTTCCTCTACAGTTGCAACAGGGATCTTGGGGTTCCTATGGAGTTTCCACAGGCAAGTCTGGCCTCGTCTCTTGTTGAGGCATGAAACTCTGCTTTCCTCTTGAGTTGTAAAAGGGGTGTCAGGGCTCTTGTCAAGTTCAGGCGGGGGGAACTTTGGCTTTTTCTATAGGTGCAACAGGAGAGTCAGACCTCAATTCCTATTGTGAGTGGATATTCTTGGTTCAATTCGAGTCAGTGAAGGGGAATCAGGCTTTATCTCGAGTTGAGTGCGAACTTGGTGTCCTTTCTACTTGTGGCAGGAATTGTAGGGTTCCTCTAGAGTTTCAAAAGGTGAGACAGGCCTCCTCTTGTGGTGCGAGGGAAAAGTCGGGATTCCTCTTGAGTTGAAGCAGGGGAATCGGCCCTCATCTTGAGATGAGGTGGGGAACACGGGGGCTCTTCTTGAGTTGTGTCAAGAAACTCAGGGTTCTTCTCGAGTATTGACTGGTATCTCAGGGAACACCTTGAGTTGAATAAAGGGTGTCAAGCCTTTTTTTGTATAACATGAGGCAACCCTGGATTGCTCTCCAGGCTCTGCAGGGGAAATGGGCCTCATCTCGTGTTGAGGGGTGACTCTCGTGGTTTTTCTAGAGTTGCGATGGAAAGCTTGGTATTCCTCTTCAGTTTAGATGGTAACATCAAGGAACCTCTCGTGTTGCCTCAGGGAAGTCAAGTTTCCTTTAGAGTTGCAAGGGGGAGTAAGGGATTGCCCTCAAGGCACTGCTGGGGAAAATGGCCTCAACTTGCATCGAGGGAGGAAATCTCCTGATGCTTCTCGAATTGCAACAGGAAGATTTGTGTTCCACCCGAGTTGTGCTGGCGACGTCAGGGACCTCTCATGTTGCCTCAAGGAAATCAGGCTGCCTTTTGAGTTGCAAGGGGTGCCTCAGAATTTCTCTGGAGTCCCTTCAGGGGAATAGGGCCTCATCTTGAGCTGAGATGGGAAACTCTGGGCTTCTAACCAGTTGCAACAGGGATCTCAGATTTCCTATCAAGTTTCAACAGGGGAGTCTGTCCTCGTCTCATGTGGACACATGGAAGTCCACTTCCCTCTCATGTTGTAAAAGTGGTGACAGCCCTCCTTTCAAGTTCAGGCAGGGAACTTGGGATTATTCTAGATATATAACAGAGGAGTCAGACCTCCCTTCATGTTGTGAGGGGATATTCAGGTTTCCATTTGTGTCAGTGCAGGGGAATCAGGCCTTATCTTGAGTTCAGGGGAACTCAGTATACTTTTGAATTGCAGCTCAAACCTCAGAGTTCCTTTTGAGTTTCAGTAGGTGAGACAGGCATCCTCTTGAGTTGCGAGGGGAACATCGAGATTCTTCTCGAGTTGAACCAGGGGAATTGGCCCTCATCTCGAGATGAGGTGGGGACTATAGGACTCTTCTAGAGTTGTGGCGGGAAACTCGAGGTTCCTCTCAAGGTGTGTGGGTATCTTGGGGAACCCCTTGGGTTGCATAAAGGGAGTTAAGCCTCCTTTCGAGTTTCAAGAGGGAACTCGGGATTGCTCTTGAGGCGCTGCAGGGGAAAAGAGCCTCATCTCACGTTAGGGGGTATCTCTAGTTGTTTCTCGAGTTCAGCAGGAAGCTTTGGATTCCTCTCGAGTTGCAACAGGGAACTAAGCGAACCTCTCGTGTTGCCTCAGGAAAGTCAAGTCTACTTTTGAGTTGTGAGTGGAAGCATGGGATTGCTCTCGAGGTACTGCATAAAAATTTGTTCTCATCTCACATTGAAGGGGGAATCTCGTGGTTTTTCTCGAGTTGCAGTGGGAAGATTGTGTTCCTCTCTAGTTGCAACAGGGATCTTAGGGAACCTCTCAAGTTGCCTCAGGGAAGTCAGGCCTCCTTTCAAGTTGCGAGAGTCACCGTCTGGATTCCTCTCCAGATGGTGCAGGGGAATAGGGCCTCATTTCTAGTTGAGGCAGAGACTCGGGGTTCCTATGGAGTTTCCACAGGGGAGTCTGGCCTCATCTCATGTTGTGGCATGAAACTACGCTTTCCTCTCGAGTTGTAAAAGAGGTGTCAGGGCTCTTATCGAGTTCAGGTGGGGAACTTAGGCTTTTACTAGAGGTGCAACAGGGGAGTCCTTTGTATTGTGAGTGGACACTTGGGGTTCAGTTCGAGTAGGTGCAGGAGAATCATGCCTTATCTCTAGTTGAGAGGGAACTCAGTGTCCTTTCTACCTGCGGCGGGAATCGCAGGGTTCCTCTTGAGTTTCAAAAGGTGAGACAGGCCTCCTCTTGAGGTGCAAGGGAAAAGTCAGGATTACTCTCGAGTTGAAGCAGGGGAATTGGCCCTCATCTCAAGACGAGGTGGGGAACACAGGGCTCTTCTTGAGTTGTGACGAGAAACTCAGGGTTCTTCTCGAGTTTTGACTGGTATATCAGGGAACCCCTTGAATTGCATAAAGGAAGTCAAGCCTCCTTTCGAGTCACATGAGGCAACTCAGGATTGCTCTTGAGGCTCTGGAGAGGAAAAGGGCCTCACTAACGCTGAGGGGGGAATCTCATGGTTTTTCTAGAGTTTCAATGGAAAGCTTGGGGTTCCTCTCCAGTTGCGACAGTAACATCAGCAAACCTCTCGTTTTGCCTCAGGGAAGTCAAGTCTCCTTTCGAGTTGCAAGGGGGAGTGAGGGATTGCCTTCCAGGTGCTGCAGGGGAAAACTACTCGCATTGAGGGGGGAATCTCATGATGTTCCTCGAGTTGTGGCAGGAAACTTCGTGTTCCTCTCAAGTTGCATTGGGGACGTCAGGGACCTCTTATGTTGCTTCAGGGAAATCAGGCCGCATTTTGCGTTGTGAGGGGTGCCTCGGAATTCCTCTCGAGTCCCTGCAGGAGAATAGGGCTTCATCTCGAGTTGAGGTGGGAAACTCAGGTTTCATCTCCATTTGTGAAGGTTATCTCGGGGAACTTCTTGAAGTGTATTAAGGGAGACAAGCTGCTTTTCGAGTTTTGAGAGGGAACTTGAAATTGCTCTTTACGTACTGCAGGGGAAAGGGCCTCATCTGGCATTGAGGGGGGAATCTCGTGGTGTTTCTCGAGTTGTAGCAGGAAGATTTGGGTTCCTCTCTAGTTGCTACCGGGACCTCAGGAAACCTTTCATGTTTCCTCAGGGAAGTCAAACTCTTTTCGAGTTCCAATGGGAAGCATGGGATTGCTTGAGCCACTGCAGGGGAATCAGGCCTCATCTGGCATTGAGGGGGAATTCTGTGGGTTTTCTCGAGTTGCTGCGGGAAGCTTTGGGTTCCACTCGAGTTGCAATGGGGACCTCAGGGAACCCCTCTTGTTGCCTCAGGGAAGACAAGTTTCCTTTCAAGTAGTGAGAGGGAGTGCAGGATTGCATTTGAGTCACTGCAGGGTATTCAAGATTCATCTCACATTGAGGGGAAAACTCGTGGTGTTTCAATAGTTGTGGCAGGAAGTTTGAGTTCCTCTTGCATGGTGACGGGGACCTCAGAGAACCTCTCATGTTTTCTCATGTCAGTCAGCCCTTCTTTCAGCTTGTGAGGGACACCTCGGGATTCCTTTAGAGTCACTGCATGGGAATAGGGCCTCATCTCAAGTTGAGGCAGGATACTCAGGGTTCCTCTCCAGTTGTGACAGGGATCTCGGGATTCCTATCAACTTTCAACAGGGGAGTCTGGCATGACTCGTGTTGTCATGACTCATGAGCCATCTCGTGTTGAGGCATGGAACTCTGCTTTTCTGTCGAGTTGTGAAAGGGATGTCTAGTCTCCTGTCGAGTTCAGGAGGGAACTTGGGCTTTTTCTAGAGGTACAATAGGGGACTCAGACCTCCCTTCATGTTGTGAAGGTATACTCGGAGTTCCATTTGAGTGAGTGCAGGGGAATCAGGGCTTATCTCTAGTTGAGGGGGAACTTGGTGTCCTCCTTTCATCTTGAGACAGGAACTGTGGGATTCCTCTCAAGTTTCAATAGGTGAGACAGGCCACCTCTTAAGGTGCAGTGGAAATTTGACATTCCTCTGGTGTTGAAGCAGGGAAATCAGCCCTTATCTAGAGATGAGGTGGGGAACATGGGACTCTTCTCGAGTTGTTGTGGGAAACTCAGGGTTCCCCTTGAGTTGTGATGGTTTTTTCAGGGAACCCCTTGAGTTGCATAAAGTGAGTCAAGGTTCTGATTGAATTTTGAAAGGAAACTCGAGATTGCTCCTGAGGTGCAGCAGGGGAAAAGGGCTTCAGCTCACGTTGAAGGGGGAATCTCGTGGTTTTTCTCAAGTTGCGACGGGAAACTTGGGGTTCATCTTGAGTTGCAATGGCACCTCAGGGAATCTCTCGTGTTGCTACAGGGAAGTCAAGTCTCCTTTCGAGTTGCGAGGGGAAGAATGAGATTGCTCGAGACACTACAGGGGAATTGGGCCTCATCTCATATTGAGGGGGAAATCCATGGTGTTTCTCCAGTTGCAGCATGAAGTTTTGGGTTCCTCTAGAGTTGCCACAGGGACCTCAGTGAATCTCTCCTGCATCCTCAGTGAAGTCAGGTCACTTTCGAGTTTTGAGGAGTGCCTTGGAATTCGTCTCCAGTCGCTGTTTGGGAATATGGCCTCAGCTCTAGTTGAGGTGGGAAACTCAGGTTTCAACTCCAGTTGTGAAAGGTATCTCGGGGAACTCCTTGAGTTGCATAAGGGGAGTCAAGCTTCCTTTTGAGTTTCAAGAGGGAACTCAGAATTGCTCTTTAGGTGCTGCAGGGGAAAGGGCCTCATCTGGCGTTGAGGGGGGAATGTCACAGTGTTTCTCGAGTTGCAGTGGGAATATTTCGGTTCCTCTCTAGTTGCTACGAGGACCTCAGGGAACTTCTCGTGTTGCCTCAGGGAACTCAAACTCCTTTTGTGTTGTGATGGAAGCACAGGATTGCTCGAGCCACTGCAGTGGAATCAGGCCTCATCTCACATTGAGGGGGGAATCTCATGTTTTTTTTTTTTTTTTTTTTTTTTTTATTCGAGTTGCTGCAGGAAGCTTTGGGTTCCTCTCAAGTTGCAATGGGAACCTCAGGGAATCTCTCCTGTTTCGTCGGGGAAGTCAGGTCGGCCTTCGAGTTGCGAGGGGCACCTCGGTAGTCTGTAGTTGCTGCAGGGGAATAGGGCCTCATCTCGAGTTGATGCGGGAAACTCAGGGTTCCTTTCGAGTTGCAACAGGGATCTCGGAGTTTCTATTGACTTTCAACAGGGGAGTCAGGCCTTGTCTCGTGTTGAATCATAGAACTCCACTTTCCTCTCGAGTTATAAAATGGGTGTCAAGCCTCCTGTTAAGTTGAGGTGGGGAACTTGGGCTTTTTCTAGAGATGCAATAGGGGAGTCAGACTTCATTTCGTGTTGTGAACAGGTAATCGGGGTTCCATACAAGTCGGTGCAGAGGAATCAGCCCTTAGCTCGAGTTGACAATCATCTCGATGTCCTTTCATCTTGTGGCAGGTACCATGGGGTTTGTCTTGAGTTTCATTTGGTGAGACCAGCCTCCTCTTGAGATGCGAGGGGAAAGTCGAGATTCCTCTCAAGCCAAAGCAGAGGAATCAGCCCTCATCTCGACATGAGGAGGGGAATATGGGGCTCTTCTGGAGTTGTGGTGGGAAATTCGGGGTTCCTTTAGAGGTGTGTGAGTATCTCGGGGAACCCCTTGAGTTGCATAAAGGGAGTCAAGCCCCCTTTCGAGCTTCAAGAGGGAACATGGGATTGCTATCGAGGCCCTGCAGGGGAGAAGAGCTTTATCTCACATTGAGGGGGGAATCTCTTGGTGTTTCTCGATTTGTGGCAGGAAACTTTGGGTTCCTCTGATTTGCCACAGGGACCACAGTGAGTCTCCCATGTTGCCTCAGGAAGTCAGGTCTGCTTTCGAGTTTCAAGGGGAGCTTGGGATTCCTCTCGAGTCACTGCCAGAAAATATGACCTCATCTCTAGTTGAGGCAGGAAACTGAGGGTTCCTCCCCAGTTTTGACAGGAATCTCGGGGTTCCTATTTAGTTTCCACAGGGGAGTCTGGCCTCATCTCATGCTGAGGCATGGAATTCGTTTCCTTTCGAGTTGTAAAAGGGGTGTCAGGCCTCCTTTCGAGTTCAGGCGGGGAACTTGGGCTTTTTCTTGAGGTGCAACAAGGGTGTCAGACTTCCCTTCATGTTGTGAAGGGATACCCGGAGTTCCAACCAAATTGATTCAGGGGAATCAGGCCTTATCTCTAGTTGAGGGGGAGTTCAGTGTCCTTTCATCTTGTGGTAGGAACCGCAGGGTTCTCAAGTTGAGTGGGAAGTCACTGTCCTATCAAATAGCAACACGAACCTTGGGGTTCCTCTAGAGTTTCAATAGGTGAGACAGGCCTTCTCTTGATGTGCGAGGGAACATCGGGATTCTTCTTGAGATGAAGCAGGGGAATCGGCTCTCACCTTGAGATGAGGTGGAGGACACGGGGCTCTTCTCAAGTTGTGGCGGGAAAATCTGAGGTCCTCTTGAGTGGCGACGGGTATTTCGGAGAACCTCTTGAGTTGCAACGGGAGTCAAGTCTCATCTCGAGTTTTGAGACGGAACACAATATCACTCTCGAGGTGCTGCAGGGGAAGAGGGCTTCATATTGCGTTGAGGGGGGAATCTGTTGGTTTCTATAGTTGTGGCAGGAATTTTAGGGTTCCTCTTGAGTTGCCACGGGGACCTCAGGGAACGTCTTATGATGCCTCATGGAAGTCAAGTCTCCGTTCGCATTGTGAGGAGGAGCAGAGGATTGCTCTCAAGTCACTGCATGGGGAATCAGGCCTCATCTCTCAACCAGGGGGGAATCTCGTGATGTTTCTCGAGTTTCAGCAGGAAGCTTGGGGTTCCACTCTAGTTGCCACGGGGACCTCAGGGATCCTCTTGTATTGCCTCAGCAAAGTCAAGTCTCCTTTCAAATTGTGAGGGGGAGCGTGGGATTGCTCTCGAATTACTTCCAGGGAATTGGGCCTCTTCTCGCCTGGAAGAGGGAATCTCATGGTGTTTCTCAAGTTGCGGTGGATAGCTTTGGGTTTGTCTCGAGTTTCGATGGGGACCTCAGGGAACCTCTCATGTTGCCTCAGGGAAGTCAAGTCTTTCAAGTTGCGAGCGGCACTGCGTATTCCTAACAATTTGCTGCAGGGGAATAGGGCCTCATCTCTACTTGAGGTGGGAAACTCATGGTACCTCTCCAGTTTTGACATGGATCTCGGGGTTCCAGTCGAGTTTCATCAGGGGAATCAGGCCTCAGCTCATGTTGAGGTATAGAACTCCACTTTCCTCTCATGTCGTAAAAGGGGTGTCAGGCCTCCTGTCCATAACAGGTGGGGAATGTGGGCGTTTTCTAGAGTTTCAACATGGGAGTCAGATCTCCCTTCGTGTTGTGAGGGGGATATTTGGGTTCCATTCGAGTCGGTGCAGGGGAATCAGGCCTTGTCTTGTGTTGAGGGGGAACTCGGGGTCCTTTCGATTTGTGGCAGGAACCGTGGGGTTCCTGTCAAGTTTCACTAGGTGAGACAGGCCTCCTCTCAAGGTGCTAGGGGAAAGTCGGTATTCCTCTCGAGTCGAAGCAGGAGAATTGGTCCTTGTCTCGAGATGAGGTCGGGGACATGGGACTCTTCTCAAGTTGTGGTGGGAGACTCGGGGTTCCTTTTGAGTGGTGGCAGGTATCTCAAAAAACCTCTTGAGTTGCATAAAGGGAGTCAGAAACCTCTTGAGTTGTGTAAAGGGAGTCAAGCCCCCTTTCAAGTTTCAAGAGAGAACTCGGGATTGCTTTAGAGGTGATGCAGGGGAAAAGGGCCTCATCTCGCACTGAGGGGGGAATCTCATGGTTTTTCTCGAGTTGTGGCCTGAAACTTAGGGTTCCTCTCGAGTTGTAACAGGGATCTCAGGAACCTCTCGTCTTGCCGCAGGGAAGTCAAGTCTCCTTTCAAGTTGTGAGGTGTACGCGGGATTGCTCTCAAGTCACTGCAGGAGAATCGTGCATTATCTTGCATTTGGGGGGAAAACTCGTGGTGTTTCTTGAGATGCAGCAGGAAGCTTTGGGTTCCTCTCGCGTTGTGACGGGGACCTCAGGGAGCCTCTCATGTTGTCTCAGGAAAGTCAGGCCTTCTTTCAAGTTGTGAGGGACTCCTCAGGATGCCTCTAGAGTTGCTGCAGCTGAATACAGCCTCATCTCGAGTTAAGGTGTGCAACTCAGGGTTGTTCTCCAATTGCCACAGGTATCTCAGAGTTCCTATCATGTTTCAACAAGTGAGTCAGCCCTCATCTCATTTTGAGGCATATAACTCCTCTTTCCTCTGGAGTTGTAAAAGGGGTGTCGGGTCTCCTATCGAGTTCAGGTGGGGAATTTGGGCTTTTTCTACATATGCAACAGGGGAGTCAGACCTTCTTCATGTTGTGAGGGAATACTCGGGGTTCCAATTGATCAGTTCAGGGGAATCAGGCCTTATCTTGAGTTTACGGGGGGACTCGATTTCCTTTCTACTTGTGCCAGGAACTGCGGGATTCCTCTCGAGTTTCAGTTGGTGAGACAGGCCTCCTCTTGATGTGCGAGGGGAAAGTTGAGTTTCCGATGAGTTTACGCTGGGGAATCGGCCTTATTC
Organism: Bos javanicus; assembly: GCF_032452875.1. NCBI lineage: Eukaryota > Metazoa > Chordata > Mammalia > Artiodactyla > Bovidae > Bos > Bos javanicus. Next base: position 98,668 of record NW_026893729.1, read on the forward strand.
TCGAGATGAGGTGGGGAAGAAGGGGCACTTCTTGAGTTGTGGCGGGAGACTCTGGGTTCCTCTCAAGTGGTGACGAGAATCATGGGGAAGCTCTTGAGCTACATAAATGGTGTCAAGCCCTCCTTTCGAATTTCAAGAGAGAATTCGGGATTGCTCTCGAGGCGTTGCAGGGGGAAAGGGCCTCATCTCGCGTTGAGGGGGAAATCTCGTGGTTTTTCTCAAGTTGTCTTGAAACACTTGAAGTTCCTCTCAACTTGCGACTGGGACGTCAGAAAACCTCTCGTGTTGCCCTGGGAAAGTCAAGTCTCCTTTTGAGTTGTGAGGGGAAGCACAGGATTGCACTCGAGTCACTGCATTGTAATGGGGCCATATCACGCATTGAGGGGGGTAAATCTCATGGTGTTTCTCGAGTTGTGGGTGGGATCTTTGGGTTTCTCTCCCCTTGTGACAGTGAACCTCAGGGACTTATCATATTGCATCAGGGAAGTCAGGCCTCCTTTCAAGTTGCAAGAGGCACCTCAGGATTCCTCTCGAAACACAGCAAGGGAATAGGAACTCATTTCAAGTTGAGCCGGGAAACTCCGGGTTTCTCTTGAGTGGCGACAGGTTCTTGGGGATACTCTCGAGTTGCATAAAGGGAGTCAAGCTTCCTTTTGAGTTTCAAGAGGGAAGTTGAGATTGTTCTTGAGGCACTTCAGGGGGAAAGGGCCTCATCTCATATTAATGAAAGAATCTCGTGATTTTTCTCGAGTTGCAGTGGGAAGCTTGGGTTCCTCTCGAGTTGTGAAGGGGAGTTCAGCAAACCTTTCATGTTGTGAGGGAGAGCATGGGATTGCTCTCGAGTCACTGCAGGGAATCGGGCCTCATCTCACAGGGAGGGTGGAAACTCGTGGTGTTTCTCGAGTTGCGGCGGGAAGCTTTGGGTTCATCTCGAGTTCCAACGAGAACCTCAGGGAACCTCTCATGTTCCCTCAGGGACGTCAGGCCTCCTTTCAAGTTGCAAGGGCCACCCAGGATTCCTCTGGAGTTGCAGCAGGGTAATAAGGCCTCATCTCAAGTTGGGGCAGCAAACTCAGGGCTCCTCTCCAGTTGCGACAAGGATCACGGGTTCCTATCGAGTTTCAAGAGGGGAGTCAGGCCTCGGATCGTGTTGAGGCATGGAACTCGGCTTTCCTCTCGTGTTGTAAAAGGGGTGTCAGACACCTGTCGAGTTGAGTTGGGGATTTTAGGCTTCTTCTACAGGTGCAACAGGGAATCAGACCTTGCTTTGTATTGTAAAGGCATATTCAGGGTTCCATTCAAGTTGGTGCAAGAGTATCAAGCCTTATCTCGAGTTGAGGGGGATCTCGGTGTGCTTTCTACTTGCAGCAGGAAATGCGGGGTTCCTGTCGAGTTTTGGTAGGTGAGACAGGCCTACTGTTGAGGTCGGAGGGGAAAGTCGGTATTCCACTTGAAGTGAAGAAGGGGTATCAGCCTTTATCTTGAGACGAGGAGAGGAACACAAGGCTCTTCTCGAGTTGTGTGGGAAACTCGGAGTTCCTCTTGAGTTGCGATAGGTATCTTGGGGAAACTCTTGAGTTGCATAAAAGGAGTGAAGCCTCCATTTGAGTCTCGAGAGTTAACTCCGGACTGCTGTAGAGGCGCTGCAGGGGAAATGGTTCTCATTTTGGTATGAGGGGGTAATTGCGTGGTTTTTCTTAAGTTGTTGCAGGAAACTCGGGGTTCCTCTCGTGTTCTGATGGGTATCTTGGGGAACCTCTTGAATTACATAAAAGGAGTCACCCCTCCCCTCAAGTTTCTAAAGGGACTGGGGATTGCACTCCAGGCGCTGCAGGAGAACTGGGCCTCATCTCGCATTAAGGGGGGAATCCCATGGTTTTTATCGAGTTGCAGCGGGAACCTTGGGGTTCCTCTCAAGTTCGGATGGGGACATCAGGGAACATCTCGTGTTGCCTCTGGGAAGTCAAGTCTCCTTTCGAGTTGCATGGGGGTGTGCGGGTTGCTTTTGAGTCACTACAGGGAAATTGGGCCTCATCTTGTGTTGAGGGGGGAATCCTGTGGTTTTTCTCATGTTGCGGCTAGAAGCTTGGGGTTCCTCTTGAGTTGCAATGGGGACTTCAGGGAACTTCTCGTGTTGCCTCACGGAATTCAAGTCTCCTTTCTAGTTGTGAGCAGGTGCACTGGTGTGCTCTCGAGTCACTGCAGGGGAATCGGGCCTCATCTCACATTGAGGGGGGAATGTCGTGTTTCTCAAGTTGCGGCCAGAAGCTTTGGGTTTGTCTCGAGTTGCAACAGGAACCTCTAGGAACTTCTCATGTTTCCTCAGGGAAGTCAGGCCTCCTTTCAAGTTTGAAGGGGCACCTCAGGATTTCTCTTGAGTCACTGCAGGGGAATAAGTCCTCATCTTCAGTTGAGGCGGGAATCTCAGTTCTCCACTCCAGTTGCAATAGGGATTTTGGGGTTCCTATCGAGTTTCATCAGAGTAATCAGGCCTCATCTCATTTTGAAGCATGGAACTCATTTTTCCTCTCGAGTTGTAAAAGTGGTGTCAGGCCTTCTGTTGCGTTGAGGTGGGGAACTTGGGCTTTTTTGCAGGTGCAAGAGGGGAGTCAGACCTCCCTTCATCTTGTGAGGGGATACTTGGGATTCCATTTGAGTCACTGCAGGGGAATATGGGCTTATCTCGAGTTGAGGGGGAACTCAACTCGAGATGAGGTGTCCTTTCAATTTGTGGCAGGGACAGCAGGGTTCCTCTCAAGTATCAATAGGTGAGACAGGCCTCCTCTTGAGGTGCGAGGGGAAAGTCTGGATTCCTCTTGAGTCAAAACAGGGGAATCAGCCCTCACCTCGAAATAAGGGGGGAAACGCGGGATTCCTCTTGAGTGGTGATGGATATCTCAGGGAACCTCTTAAACTGCATAACAGGAGTCAAGGCTCCTTTCGAGTTTGGGGAGGGTACTTGGGATTGCTCTTGAGGTGCTGCAGGGGAAAAGGGCCTGATCTCGCATTGAGGGTGGAATCTCGTGCTTTTTCTCAAGTTGAGGCTGGAAGTTTGCAGTTCCACTCGAGTTGCGACAGAGACTTCAGGGAGCCTCTCATCTTGTCTCAGGGAAGTCAAGTCTCCTTTCAAGGTGCAAGTAGGATTGCCAGATTCCTCTCGAGTCACTGCAGGTGAATTTGGCCTCAACTCACATTGAGTGGGGAATCTCGTGGTGTTTATTGAGTTGCGGTGGGAATGTTTGGGTTCCTCTCAAGTTGCAATAGGACCTCAGGGAACCTCTTATGTTGCCAGGGAAGTCAGGCCTCCTTTCAAGTTGCAAGGGGCACCTCGGGATTTGTCTGGGGTCACGGCAGGGGAATAGGGCCTCTTCTTGAGTTGACGCTGGGAACTTGGGCTTTTTCTACAGGTGCAACAGTGGTGTCAGACCTCCTTTCATGTTGTGAGGGGATACTCCAGGTTCCATTCAAGTCAGTGCCTCAGTCTGGGCATTAGGCCTCATCTCTAGTTGAGGGGGAAGTCAGTGTCCTTTTGACTTCTAGCAGGAACTGTGGGGTTCCTCTCAATTTTCAGTAATTGAAACAGGCCTCCTCTTGAGGTGTGAGGGGAAAGTCAGGATTCATCTCAAGACAAAGCAGGGGAATTGGCCCTAATCTCCAGATGAAGTGGGGGACTCGGGGTTCTTCTTGAGTTGTGGCAGGAAACTCTGAGTTCCTCTCGAGTTGAAATGGGTGTCTCGGGGAACCTCTTCAGTTGTTTAAAGGGAGTGAAGCCTTCTTTCAACTTTTGAGAGGGAAATTTGGGGTTGCTCTTGAGGCGCTGCAGGGGAAATGGGCCTCATCTCACATTGGGGGGTGAATATTGTGGTGTTTCTTGAGTAATGGCAGGAAGCTTGGGGTTCCTCTCAAGTTGCGATGGGGACCTCAGGGAACCTCTCATGTTGCCTTAGAGAAGTAAGACCTCCTTTCAAGTTGCAAGGGCCACCTCGTGATTCCTCCCAAATCACTACAGTGGAATAGGGTCTCATCTCATGTTGACGGGGGAAACTCAGATTTCCTCTCCAGTTGTGCCAGGGACCTCGGGGTTCCAATCGTGTTTCAATAGGGGAGTCAGGCCTCGTCTTGTGGTGAGGCATTGCCGGGGTCCAGCCCCGGCTGATCCAGGGTATTTATTTGAAGGAGAGACGGCATAGGCGACCTATTTATTTAAATATTTTATCAAAGATATAAAGAGTAATAGGATGAGGATAGCTCAGTAGGAAAATTCAGGTGGAGAAAAGAGGCTGAGTAGCTTGGTTTACGTGGAAAATCAATATAACCCGTGACACCAGGTTAGCTCTGACCACGGAGGCCGCAGGAGCCCTCTCGAATAGTGGAAGGTGCCCCACCTCAGACACCTTCTCAAGTGGGTCTTAGAAGCCCAGGCAAATAAATGGTCGCAGAGGACCTCCGCGCTCCAGATGGAGACTTCAGCCAGAAGTTAAAGGGAAGAATGACATGGGGAGACCAAGCGTTGGTGATCAAGGCCCGTAGCTTTATTTTCAACAGGGGCTTATATACTCTAAGTTAAGAGGATAATAGGGGATGCAAAGTCAGCAGTCTTTGACCCTTATCAAAAACCAGGGTTTCTTTCCTGCAAATTTATCGTATACAAATGGTTTAGGTGATTTACATCATCTTTTGGCCAGAAGGCCTATTAACATTTTATGACTCTTGACAAGGACTTATCAACAAAGACTTATTTTCTCTAAGAGTAATTATTTTAAGGTTTGGCGCCATCTTCCAAAGATAAAATTGCATTCCTATAGGGCGGATGTGTAATGGGTTAACAACAAAGGAAAGAATTTATTACCTTAAGGGTCTAAAGTTACTAACACCAAGGCCACTACTTATTTTTTCTACATACCAACTATATTAATTAATACACATTCAAGGATACAATTCAGGGGATGTGAAAACTTGGCAACAAGCATTGGCTCATCAATGAAATCCTTTACTAGTCTTATTCTGACAGTTTCTAACTCTCTGAGAGGCTCTAAGCTACTTGAATATCTTAAGCTTCCTGTGCCTCTCGAGGCTGGGAGACTGTAAGCAATCGTATGCATAGCTGTAGGAGTCTGGGTAAACTTGTCAGGCGAGTTAGAGAGCCATCTGAGGGGTTTGGATTTAAACACTCCTAATTGCCCAGGAACTTTATTAATTGGAGCTGTAAGTTAACTCTTTGACAGAGAGAGCGAGATGGTGGTGGGGGACAACCCCCAGTAAAGTCAGAGGTGAGAGCACAAAGCAATAAAGTAGGCAGACTCTGGTTTTTGGGGGGCAGATGCTTGAGAATATCCAGGGGGACTCCTGAGGCTTGATCCTGCCTTTGCTTATGTCAAGCCTCCTTCCTCATAACCTTTGTCACGAGTGGAATGCCTCACCGGCTCCAGGCAAGGCATGGAACTCCACTTTCTATCAAGTTGTTAAAGGGGTATCAGGCTTTCTCTCGAGATTAGGGAGGGAACTGGGTCTTTTTTCTAGATGTGCAACATGGGAGTCAGCCCTTCCTTTGTGTTGTGACGGGATACTCAGGGTTCCATTCAAGTTGGTGAAAGAGAATGAGGCCTTATCTCGAGTTGAGGGGGAATACGATGTCCTTTGGACTTGAGGCAGGAACCACGGGGTTCCTCTCAAGTTTCAATAGATAAGACAGGCCTCCTCTTGAGATGCGAGGGGAAAGTGTGAATACCTCTCAAGACAAAGCATGGGAACTGGTCCTCATCTCGAGATGAGGTGGAGAACATGGGGAACTTCTCGAGTTGTGGTGAGACACTCAAGGATCCTCTCGAGTTTTGGCAGGGACATTCTCATGTTGCCTCAGGAAATTCAGGCAACCTTTCAAGTTTTGAAGGGCACCTAGGGATTCCTATCGAGTCCCTGCAGAGGAATAGAGCCTCATCTCGAGTTGAGGCAGAAAACTTAGGGCTCCTCTCCAGTTGTGACAGGGATCTCGGGGTTCCTATCGAATTTCAACAGGGGAGTCAGGCCTCATCTCATTTTGTGGCATGGAACTCCTCTTTCCTCTCAAGTTGGAAAAGGGGTATCAGGCCTCCTGTCGAGTTCAGGTGGGGAACTTGGGCTTTTTCTAGAGGTGTAACAGGGGAGTCAGGCCTCCCTTCATGTTGTGAGGGGATACTCGGGGTTCCATTTGAGTCAGTGTATGGGATTCAGTCCTTATCTTGAGTTGAGAGTGAACTCGGTGTCCTTTTGATTTGTGGCAAGAACAACAGGGTTCCTCTAGAGTTTCAGTTCGTGAGACAGGCGTCCTCTAGAGGTGGGAAAGGAAAGATAGGATGCCTCATTGGCCCTCATCTCAAGATGAGGTGGGGAACACAGGGCTCTTCTTGAGCTGGGGTGGGAAACTAGGGGTTTCCCTCCAGTGGCTTGAGTATCTTGGGAAACCTCTTGAGTTGCATAAAGGGAGACAAGCCTCCTTTCAGATTTTGAGAGGGAACTCGGGATTGCTGCAGTGGCACTGCAGGGGGAAAGGGCCCCATCTTGTGGTCAGGGGCGAATTTTGTGTTTTTTCTCAAGTTTAAGAAGGAAGCTTGGGGTTGCCTTCAAGTTGTGATGGGGTCCTCAGCAAGCCTCTCATGTTGCCTCAGGGAAGTGAAGTCTCCTTTTGTGTTGTGTGTGGGTGCATGGGATTGCTCTTGAGTCACTGCAGGGGAAGCAGGCCTCATCTTTCATTGAGAGGGGAATCTCCTGGTGTTTTTCGAGTTGTGCCTGGAAGCTTTGGGTTCCTCTCCAGTTGCAACGGTGACCTCAGGGAATTCAGGCCTCCTTTCAAGTTGTGAGGGTCCTTCTGGGTTCTTCTCGAGTCGCTGCAGTGGTATAGGGCCTCATCTCGACTCAAGGCAGTTAACTCAGGGTTCCTCTCTAGTTGAGACAGTGTTCTCAGGGTTCCTATCGAGTTTCAACAAGGGAGTCAGGGCTCATCTTGTTTTGAGGCATGGAACTCTGCTTTTCAATTGATTTGGAAAAAGAGTGTCAGGCCTCTTGTTGAACTGACACGGGGAACTTGGACTTTTTGTAGAGGTGCAACAGGGGAGTCAAACCTTCCTTCGTGTTGTTAGGTGATAATCGGGTTTCCATTCAAGTCTTTCCAGGGGAATGAGGCCTTATCTCTGATTGATGGGGAAGTTGGTGTCCTTTCAACTTGCAGCAGGAACCGCGAAGTTCCTCTTGGGTTTCAATAGGTAAGACAGGCCTCTTGAGGTGCTAGCAGAAAGTTGGAATTCCTGAGTTGAAGCAGGAGAATCAGTGCTAATCTCGAGAGGAGGTGGAGAAAACAGGGCTCTTCTCAAGTTGTGGCATGAAACTCGGGGTTCCTCTTGAGTGGTGACGGGTATCTCGGGGAACCTCTTGAGTTCCGTAAAGGGATTCAAGCATCCTTTCGAGTTTCGAAAGGAAATGCAGGATTGCTCTGAAGGCGCTGCAGGGGGAAAGGTCCTTATCTCACGTTTGGGGGGAATCTCGTGGTTTTTCTTGAGTTGCAGCAGGAAACTTTGGGTTCCTCTAGATTTCTAAAGGTAACTCAGGGAACCTCACATGTTGCCTCAAGGAAGTCAAGTCTCCTTTTGAGTTGTGAGACAGAGAGTGGGATTGCTCTTGAGTTCCTTCAGGGGAATCGGGCCTCAATTCACATTGAGGGGGGAATCCAGTGATGTTTTTTGAGTAGTGATGAGGACCTCAGGGAATCTCTCATGCTGCCTCAGGAAGTCAGGCCTACTTTCAAGTTGCAAGGGACTCCTAGTGATTCCTCTTGAACCCCTGCAGGGAAATAGCACCTCATCCCTAATTGAGGCAGGAAACTCAGGGTTCCTCTCCAATTGTGACAGCAATCTCGGGGTTCCTGTAGAGTTTCACCAAGGGAGTCAGGCCTAGTCTCATGTTGAGGCATGAACTCTGCTTTCCTCTAGAGTTTTAAAATGGTTTTCAAGCCTCCTGTTGAGTCCAGGTAGGAAATTTTGGCTTCTTCCATAGGCGCAACAGGTGAGTCAGACATCCTTTCATGTTGTGAGGGGTTACTCGGGGATCCATTAAAGTCGGTGCAGGGGATCAGGCATTATCTCGAGTTGAGGGGGGCCTCGGTGTCCTTTCAACTTGCAGCAGGACCTGTGGGGTTCCTCTTGACTTTCAATCAGTGAGACAGGCCTCCTCTAGAGTTGCAAGGGAAAAGTCGGGATTCCTCTGGAGTGGAAGCTAGGGAATCAGCTCTCATCTGGAGATGAGGTGGGGAACACGGGGCTCTTCTTGAGTTGGTGAGGGAAACTCGGGGTTCCTCTCTAGTTGTGATGGGTATCGGGGAACCTCTTGAGTTGCATTAAGGGAATCAAGCCTCCTTTCAAAATTCGAGAGGGAACTCGGGATTGCTCTCGAGTTGCTGAAGGAGAAAATGGCCTCATCTCGTGTTGAGGAGTGAATATTGTTTTTCTCGAGTTGCGGTGGGAAGCTTGGGATTCCTCTTGAGTTGCAGGGGACCTCAGGGAACCTCTCCTGTTGCTTCAGGGAAGTCTAGTCTCCTGTTGAGTTGCAAGGCAGAACATATGATTGATCTCGAGTCACTGCAGGGGAAATGGGCCTCATCTCGCATTGAGGGGGGAACATCGTGGTGTTTCTCAAGTTGTGGCGGCAAGCTTTGGGTTCCTCTTGAGTTGTGATGGAAACCGCAGCGAACCTATCATATTGCCTCAGGGAAGTAAGGCCTCCTTACAAGTTGCAAGGGGCCTCTCCAGATTCCTTCAAGTACCTGCATGGGAATAGGGCCTCATCTCGAGTAGAGGTGGGAATCTCAGTGTTCTTCTATTCTTGCGACAGGCATCTGGGGTTCTTATCGAGTTTCAACAGGGGAGTTAGGCCTCGTCTCTTGTTGAGGCATGGGACTCCGCTTTCCTCTCGAGTTGTATAAAGGGTAGCAGACTTTCTTTTTAGATGAGGTGGGGAACTGGGGCTTTTTCTAGAGGTGCAACAGGGGAGTCAGATCTCCCTTCATGTTGTAATGGGATCCTTGATGTTCCATTCACGTTGGTGCAGGAGAATGAGGCCTTTTCTCGAGTTGAGGGGAACTCGGTATCATTTCGACTTGAGGCATGAACCTCGGGTTCCTCTCGAGTTTCAATAAGTGAGGCAGGCCTCCTCTTTCCTCCCCAGATGCATGGGGAAAGTCAGAATTTCTCTCTAGACGAAGCAGGGGATCTGGGCCTCATCTTGAGATGAGGTAGAAAACACAGGGCTCTTCTCCAGTTGTAGTGAGACACTCGAGGCTCCTCTTGAGTTGTGATAGGTATCTTGGGGATGTCCACAGTCTCCGGGGGTGACCCCACCTCACCTCCCAGTCATGTACCTGGTGTCATATATCCACAGTCTCCTTGGTCAGCACCCCCTCAGGACTCTGCTTATGGGGTCAGACATCCACAGTCCCCAAGTGACCCCACTTCCCTGACCCTTCACCTGGGTTCTACATCCATGGTCTCCAGGGTGAACCCTCCCATGCCCTGCACCTGAGGGAACATGTCCATAAACTCCAGGGTGGCCCTACCTCCCAGTCATGTACCTGGTGTCATTTGTCCATAGTCTCCCGGGGTGAGAACCCTCCCCAGAATCTGCACATGTGGTCACATGTCCACAGTCCCCGAGTGACCCCAACTCCCAGACCCTGTACCTCGGGTCACATGTCCAGTCTCCTGGATGACCCCAGTTCCCCAGACCTTCCACTTGAGGTCAAACATCCAATCTTTCCAGGGACACCACACTTCACATACAATACACCTGTTGTCACACCTTTACAGTCTTCATGGTGACCCCCTCCCCATTCTGTACCTGTATCACATTACCACAGTCTATAGGGTGACACACCTCTGTGGACCACATCCAGAGTCTCCAGGGTGAACCACTTCCAGAACCTGCACATTGGGTAACATGTCTGGAGTCCAGGCTGACACCCCTCTCCAGATTCTACCCCTAGGGTCACATGGCCACAGTATTCAGGGTGACACCCTCTCGACCCTGGACCTGGGAACGCATTTCCACACTGTCTAGCATGACACTCCCCTCAAAAACTGTACCTGGGCTTACATGTCTAAAGTGTCCAGTGTGACCCTATCCCCATACCGAGTAACAAGGATCACATGTTCACAGTCCAGGGTAATCCCACCTCCCAGAATTTATACATGGAGTCATATGTCCACAGTCTCCATGTTGACCTCCTCCCAGACCATGAACCTGGGATCACACATCCACAGTGTCCAAGTGGCCCCACCTCCAAGACATTACACCTGGGGTCACATGTCTGTGGTTCCCAGGTTCACCCCTCCCAGTCCCTGAACTTGGGCTTACACATCCATAGTCTTCATGGTGACTGTTGAGTCCAGTTCAGCAGCACAGGTTCCTGAAAGTGTGTCATGGCAAAAGAATGAGAAACATTCAAGAAAGTTACAGTGGGAATCAGGGGACCAACACCACCATGAAGTGTAGGTGCCCAAACTGATCTCTCATGTCTGCTTTATTATACTTTTTTTTTTCTAATTTTATTTTATTTTTAAACTTTACATAATTGTATTAGTTTTGCCAAATATCAAAATGAATCCGCCACAGGTATACATGTGTTCCCCATCCTGAACCCTCCTCCCTCCCCATACCATCCCTCTGGGTCGTCCCAGTGCACTAGCCCCAAGCATCCAGTATCGTGCATCGAACCTGGACTGGCAACTCATTTCTTACATGATATTTTACATGTTTCAATGCCATTCTCCCAAATCTTCCCACCCTCTCCCTCTCCCACAGAGTCCATAAGACTGTTCTATACATCAGTGTCTCTTTTGTTGTCTCGTACACCGGGTTATTGTTACCATCTTTCTAAATTCCATATATATGCGTTAGTATACTGTATACTTTTTGAGACTAGCTTGTACGTGCTTACAGAAGCATAGCAGGCCAGATGGCCTTCAATGATAATGTTGTGCAGTTAATATTTAGCATTTTTGTATCCCTTTTTTCTGCCTCAAGTGCAAAGACCTAGTTAGTCTTTATGTGCCTCCCAGGTGACAAAGATAGGAACAGTCTGTTGATGTCTTTCCACCCCCAGGCATACATCCTGCTTTCAAGATGTTTTTTGTTCCTTCTTGGATTCCTTCAGCAATGACATGCTGAGTCATGTCCTCTCAGCAAGATTGCTTAACTCTTTTGCCAGTCCTTTGAGTAGGCCTGTCTCCTACAGGTGATCCCCTCCCATATCCTGCACATTGGTAACATGCCCACAGTCTACAGGGTGACAAACCACCCCAGACACTTTACCTGGGATCACACGTCCCAGTCTCCAGGATGAGCCCACCTCCAAGCACTGTACCTTGGGTCAGATGACCACAGTGTGCGAGGTGACAGCACCTCCCACATCCTGCACCTAGGGTCACATGTCCACAGTCTCCAAAATGACTCTAATGCAGACCATGCACCCGGATAACCTGTCAACGATCCCAAGAGTGACCCCACTTTCCAAACACTGCACCTGAGGTCACATGTCCACAGTATCCATGGTGGCCCCCTCCTAGACCATATACACTGGGACACATGTCCACACTTTCCAGGGTCAGTCTCTTCCCCAGACACTGCACTTTGTGTCTCACATGCACAGTCCCCAGGGTGACCCCACATCCCAGAGTCTGTATCAGGGGACAAGTATACACAGTCTCCAGGGATATCCCACCTCACAGACCCTGCATCTGGGATTGCATGTCCAAAGACACCAGGGTGACCCCACCTTCTAAACCCTGCACCTGAGGTCATATGCCCACAGTATCCAGGGTGATCCCCTCTCGACCCTGGACCTGGGGACACATTTCCACAGTGTCCTAGGTGACACCCCTCCACAGACACTGTACCTGGGGTCACATGTGCACAGTCTCTAAGGTGATCCTGACCCCCAGACCGAGCATCTAGGAACACATGTCCCACAATCTAGGGTAACTCCACCTCCTAAATCATATATCTGGTGTCAAATATCCACAGTCTCCATAGTGACCCCTTCCCAGGCCATTCACCTGGGATTATATGATCACCTTATCAAGGGAGAGCCCCATTCCCAAACTCTGCACTTTTAGTCACATGTCCACAATCCCCAGGGTGACCTCACCTCCAAGATCCAGTAACTGGGGTCACACATCCACAGTCACCAGGATGACCCCACCTCCAATTCCCTACATCTGGAGTCACATGTGCATAGTCTCCTGGGTTACACCCTCCCAGACCATATACATGTCACAAGTCCACAGTCTCTTGGGTCAGCCTCTTCCCCAGACACTGCACTTTGGGTCACATGTCCACAGTCCCCAAAATGAACCCACCTCCCAGAACCTGAAATGAGGGACACATGCACTCAGTCTCCAGGGAGACCCCACCTCACAGACCCAGCACCTGGGTTCCTACACCCAAAGTCTCCAGGGTGATGGCACCTTCTATACCCAGCACTTGGGGTCACATGTCCACAGTATCCTGGGTGACCTCCTTTTGACCCTGGGCCTAGGGGGTCACTTCCCAGAGCCTAAACCTGGAGTTACACGTCCATAGTCTCCATGGTGACTCCCTCATAGACCACGCACCTGGGATCATACGACCACTGTCTCCAGGTTGACTCTCATCCAACCCTGCACCTGGGGTTACATTTCCAAAATCTCTAGGGTGACACTTTTCCCCAGATCCTATACCTAGGTCACACCTGCACAATCTCCAGAGTGACCCCACATTCCAGACCCTGCACCTGGGGTCACATGTCCGTAAATGGCAGTGTAACCCCAAGTCCTACACACTATATCTGGATTCACAGGTCCACAGTCTCTGTGATGACCCCTTCCCATACCATGCACCTTGGATCACGTGTCCACAGTCTGAAGGGAGAGCCCCCTCCCCAAACCATGCACTTTGAATCACACATCCATAGTCCTCATGGGGGACCACACCTCCCAGATCCTGTATCTAGGGTCACATGTACAGTCTCTGGGGGACACCACCTCACAGAAACTGCACTTGGGGTCACACATCCACAGTGTGCAGTGTGAACCTACCTCCCAGACCCTGTACCTGGGACACATGTTCACAGTCTTTAGGGTGACACCTCTCCCAGACCCTGTACCTGGGAAGAAATATCTTCAGCCTCCCAAGTGACACCCTCCTAGGCCCTGTACCTGGGGTCACACTTCCACAAAGTCCTATGTGACAGCCCTGCCCAGATCCTGAACCTGGTGTCACATGTCCAGAGTCTCCAGCATGACCTCCATCCCAGGCCCTGTACCTGGGATTACATGTCCACAGTCTCCAGGGTGACAATACTCTCCATATTTTGCACATGGTGTCACATCCACATTCTCCAGGGTGACCCAAGCTCCCTGTCCCTGTACTGGGGTCTTACAACCACAGTCTACAGAGAACCTCCCCTTTCAGACCCTACACCTGATGTTTACTATCTCCAGGATGACCCCACATCCCAGACCATGTACCTGGGGCCATGTGTATAACAGTCTCCCAGGTGAGCTCCCTCCCCAGAACCTGCACCTGGTGTCATTTCGACTGTCTCCAAGGTGACACGTCTGTATACACCCAGCACCTGGGGTCAAACGTGCACATTCTCCAGGGTAACAACCCTCCCAGACCTTGCTCCTGGGGTTATACATCCACAGTCTCCATTGTGACACCCACCTACCAGACCCTGCACCTGTGGTCACCTAACCACTGTCTCCAGGGTGACAATACCCCCCAGATTATGTACATGGGGTCACACATCCACATTCTCTAGGGTAACCCAAGCTTCCTGACCCTGTACTGGGGTATCACAACCACAGTCTTCAGGATGACCATCTTCCCAGACCCTGCACCTGGCTTCTTGTGTCCACGGTCTCCAGAGTAAATCCTACCCAGACCCTTCACCTGGGGTCACATGTCCACAGTCTCCTTGATGACACCCCTCCCAGACCTGTACCTGGGATCACATTTCCAGTTTCCAAGGTAACCTCCTTTCCCAGAACCTACATGTGGGGTCACATGTACACAGTCTCCAGGGTGACCCCACCTCACCAGAATTTTTACTTTGGGTCACATGACTACAGTGTCTAGGGTGACCCCACCTCATCAAAATTTTAGCTCTGGTCACAAGTCCACAGTCTCCAGGGTGACACACTCCCCAGAGCCTGTACCTGTGGTCACATGTCCATAGACTTCAGGGTGACTCACCACACCTGTTTGAGCACCTGGGATCACCTGTCCACAGTCTTCAGGGTAACCTCCCCTCACAAACCCTACACCTGGTGTCACATGTCCACAATTTCCAGGGTGACAACTTCTCAGACCGTGTACCTGAGGTCACATGTCTTCAGTCCCCAAGGTGACCCCTCCCAAGCACTGTCTTGGGTTCACAGGTCCACAGTCTCTTCTGTGACCTATCTCTCATACACTGTACCCGGGGTCACATGTCCACAGTCTCCAGTGTGATACCCTTTCCCAGACACTGTACATGGGCCACACGTCCAGTCTATAGGGTGACCACCCTCACAGACCCTGTACCTGTTGTCATACTTCCACAATATACAGGGTGATTCCCTACCCAGATATTGCACCTGGTGTCACATGTCCACAGTCTCTAGTGTGACCTACCTCACAGACCCTGCATCTAGGGTAACATGTACACCATCTCCAGGTGACCTCACCTCCAAAATGATGTACCTAGGGTCAGATGTCACTGACTCCAGGGTGAGTAACCTCTCATGTCCCCGCACCTGGGGTTACACTTCCACACTCCTCAGAGTGACCCTACCTCCCAGACCCTACACCTGGGTTCAAACATCCACAGTCTCCAGGGTGAACCCACCTCCAAGACCATGTACCTGGAATTACATTTCCAGTTTCCAGAGTAAACCTGCCTCCCAGACCCTAGACCTGGGGTCACATGTCCACAGTCTTCATGATGAAACCCTCCCAACCCTGAACCTGGGTCACCTGTCCATAAGCTCCAGGGTGACAACTTCTCAGCCCCTGGGCTGGGGTCACATGTCTACAGTCTGAAGGGTGATTCCACTTTCCAGATCCTGCACCTGTCTCACACTTAAACAGTCTCCAGTGTGACTGCTCCTGGTCCTACACCTGGGGTCACATTTCTACAGTCCCCTGGATGACACCTCTCCAAGGTCCTGTACCTGGGGTCTCATGTGCATAGTCTCCATGGTGAACCCCCCTCCCAGACCCTGTCCCTAGGGTCAAATATCTGCAGTATCCAGTGTAACTTCCCCCAGACCATAAACATGGGGTGACACCTCCAGTTTCCAGGATGAGCCCACCACCAGACCCTCTACCAGGGGTCTCATGTCCACAGTCTGCAGGGTAACTCCAACTCCTAGGCCCTATACCTGAAGTCACAAGTCCACAGTCTCCATGGTGACCCCCTTTCAGACCATGCACCTTGGATCACACATCCAAGTATGAGTCTTCAGGGAGAGCCCCCTCACCAAATTTGGCACTTTTAGTCACATGTCCATATTGACTCCACCTCACAGACTCTGTTCCTGGGGTCACATGTCCCCAGGTACTACGGTGTGTCCCTACCTCCAACACCCAATATCTGGGCTTACACGTCTACTCTTAAGTCCCTGCACATGTCCACACTCCACAGAGTGACTCCACCTCCCAGAACCTACATCTGGGGTCAAAGGTCCACAGTCTCCATAGTGACTCCACCTCCAAGACCCTGACCCTGCCGCCACTTGTCCACAGTCTCCAGGGTGAACCCACCTCCCAGACCATGTATCTGACACTACATTTCCAGTTTCCAGAGCAAACCCAGCTCCCAGACCCTACAACTGGGGTCACATGTCCACATGGTACATCCACAGTGTCCTGGGTAACCCCCCTTCCCAGACCCTATACCTGGGATCAAACTTCCAGTGTCCAAGGTGACCCACCTCCACACACCCTTCACCTGGGTTTACATGTCACAAACCTCCAGGGTGACCCACCTCCCAGATCCTGCACCTGCAGTCACACGTCCACAAGCTCCAGGGTGACATCCTCCCAGACCCTGGACCAGGGTCACATGTCTACAGTTTGAAGGGTGATCCCACCTCCCAACCCTATACCTACAGTCTCGCTTAAACAGTCTCCAGGGTGACTGCTCCTGATCCTGCACTTGGGGTCAAATTTTTACAGTCCCCTGGATGATACCTCTCCCAGGTCCTGTACCTGGGGTCACATGTGCATAGTCTCCATGGTGACCCCCCTTGCAGATCCTGTCCCTGAGGTCAAATATCTGCAGTATCCAAGGTAACCCCCAGACCATAAACATGGGGTGACACCTCCAGTTTCCAGGATGAGCCCACCTTCAGACCCTGTACCAGGGTCACATATTCACAGTCTTAGGGTAACCCTAACTCCTAGACTCTGTTCCTGGAGTCACAAGTCCAAAGTCTCCGTGGTAACCCCTTCCCAGACCATTCACCTTGGATCACACATCAGAGTCTCCTGAGAGAGCTGCCTTGTCAAAACCTTCACTTTTAGTCACACGCCCAAAGTCCCCAGGGTGACCCCACCTCGCAGACTCTGTACCTGGGCCACATGTCTACAGTCTACTGTGTGACTCCGCCTCCAACACCCAGTACCTGGGGTCCCATGTTCACAGTCTCTGGGGAGATCTCACTTCTCAGACCCTGCACTTGGAGTCACATGTCTACAGTATTCAGTGTGACACCCTCTAGACCTGGAACTGGTGTCACATTTCCAGTGTCTAGTGTGATACCCCTCCACAAACACTGTGCTTGTTTCACTCGTCCACAGTCTCCAGTGTGACCCCATCTCCCACACTGAGTAACTGGGATCACATGTCCACAGTCCAGGGTAACCCCACCACCCAGGCCATATACCTGGAGTCATCCAGTCTCCATGGTGACCTCCTCCCAGGCCATGTACCTGGGATCACATGTCCACAGTCCCCAGGGTCTACCCCTCCCAGACCCTGTAACTGGGGTTACACATCCACAGTCTCCACAGTGACCACCTCCCAGACCCTACATGTTGGTAACATGTCCAGAGTCTACAGGGTGACAAACCACCCCAGACACTTTACCTGGGGTCACACATCAACAGTCGCCTGGATAAGCCCACCTCCAGACCCTGTACCTGGGGTCGTATGACCACAGTTTGCAGGGTGACAGCACGGCCCTGACCCTGCATCTGGGATTGCAAATCCATGGTCTACAAGGTGACTCTTTCCCACACCATGCACCTTGGATAACCTGCCAGCAATCCCAGGAGTTATCCTGCTTCCCAAACCCTGCACCTGGGCTCACACATCCACAGTCTCCAGGGTGAACCCCTCCCAGACCCTTTACCTGGGGTTACATGTCCACAGTCTCCATGGTAACACCCCTACCAGACCCTGAACCAGGGTCACACATCCACAGTTTTCAGGGAGAGGACTCCCAAACAGTGCACAGGGTTCACATATCCAAAGTCTCCTATGTAAACCCCCTCCAGACCATGCACCTGAATTCACAAGTCCACAGTCTCCAGGGTGACATCCCTCCCAGACCCTGAACCCGGGGTCATATGTCCACAGTCTCCATTGTGACATCCCCTGCCACAACCTGCATCCGGGGTCACATGTCCACAGTCCACCAAGCACAGTCCTCCCCAGATTTGTACATAGGGTCACACGTCCACATTCTCCAAGTGATCCAACCTCCCTGCCCCTGTACTGTGGTATCACGACCACAGTGACCAAACCTCACAGGCCTGGCACCTGGGTTCTCAGGTCCACGGTCTCCATGGTAAACCACTCCCAGACCCTGCACCTGACGTAACATGTTCATAGTCTCCAGGGTCACCCCACCTCCCAGACCAGGTCCCTGGGGACATATGTCCACAGTCTCTTGGATGAAACCCTTCCCCAGACTCTGCACACGGGATCACACATCCACAGTCCCTGAGAGACCTCACCTCCAAGACCCTGGGATCACATATCCAGTCTCCAGGGTGACCCCACTTCCCCAGACTCTGTACCTGGGGTCACACTTCCATAGTCGCCAAGGTGATCCCCTCCAGAACCTGCACCTGGGTCATACTTCCACTGTCTCTACGGTGGCATCACTGCCCAGACACTGTACCTGCGGTCACATGTCTACTGTCTTCAGGGTGAGGACTCCCAATTACTACACATGGGTTCACATATCCCAAACTCTCCTACATGACCCCTATCCCGTCCCTGTACATGAGGTCACATGTCCACAGTCTACAGGGTAAGCCTGACTTCCAGACCCTTTACCTGGGATTACATGTCCACAGGCTCCAAGGTGAACCCTCCTCATCAGAACTTTTAGCTGTGATCACACATCCATAGTCTCCAGGGTAACACCCCCCCAGGCCCTTTACCTGTGCTCACACGTCCACAGACTTCAGGGTGACCCCACCACACCAGTCTGAGCACCGGGAATCACATGTCTACAATCTCCAGGGTAACCATTCCTAACAGACCTACACCTGGGGTCACATGTCCAGTTTCCAGGTTGACATCCTCCCAGACCCTTTTCCTGAGATCACGCATCTTCAAATCCCAGGGTGTCCTCTCCAAGGCACTGTACTTGAGGTCATATATCTAAAGTCTCTACTGTGACTATCCTCCCAGACACTGAAATTAGGTTCACATGTCCACAATTTCTAGGCTGACACCCTTTCCCAGACCTTGTACCTGGTTCACACATCCACAGTCTCCAGCTTGACGCCCTTTCCTAGACCCTGTGCCTGGTTCACACATCCACAGTCCCCAGTCTGAAGCCTTTTCCCAGACTCTGTACCTGGGGTCATACTTCCATAATATCCATGGTGACACCCCTGCCCAATTCTGCACCTGGTGTCACATGTCCAGTCTCGAGTGGACCCTGCACCTGGGATCATACTTCCACAGTCTCTAGTGTGACCCTCCACCCAGACTCTGTACCTGGGGTCAAATATCTGCAGTCTCTGGTGTGGCGCCCCTTACAGACCCTGCACCTGCAGTCACACGTTGACAGTCTCCAAGGTGACCCACCTCCAAACACACTGCACGTGGGGTCAAACATGCACAGTTTCCAGGGAGACACCCCTGCCAGACCTTGAACCTTGAGTCACACATCCACAGACCAGGGTGAGGACTCCCAAACACAGCACCTGGTTTCCCATATCGAAAATCTCTTATGTGACCCCCCACCAAATCCTGCATTTGGGTTCACATGTTCACAGTTTCCCAGGACACACTCCCAGACCCTGTACCTGAAGTCACATGTCTTCAGTCCCAAGGATGACCCCTCCCAGACACTGTATTTGGGGTCACATGTCCACAATCCCCAAGTGACCCCACCTGCCAGATCCTGTGCCTGGAGTCACACATCCACTGTCTCCAGGGAAACAACATCTCTCAGACCATGCACCTGGGGTCACACGTTCACAGTCTCCAGGGTGACCCCTTCCTGAACCTGCACCAGGGGTCACATTTCCACTGTCTATAGGGTGACACATGTACCCAGAGGCTGTACCTGGAATAAGATGTCCAGAATCTCCAGGGTGACCTCCTTCCATAACCTGCACCTGGGGTAACATGTCCAGAGTCTTCAGGCTGACACCCTACCCTAGACCATGTACCTGGGGTTACATGGCCACAGTCACCATGGTAAACCCCCTCAAAGACTCTATGCCTGAGGTCACATCTCCACCATCTCCAGGGTGACCCCCTTCCCAGACTGTACTTGGGATGTCATATCCAGTCTCCAGCCTGACTCCACCTCCCAGACTCTATACCAGGGTTCAAAACTGCACAGTCTCCAGTATGACCCCACCTCCAAGATGCTATACCTGGGGTCACACATCCGCAGTTTCCAGGGTAACCATCCTCTCTGGCCCTGCAACTGGGGTCACAGGTCCACAGTCAGCAGGGTGCTCCACCTCAGCAAACCCTGCACCTGGGGTCACATGTCAGTCTCTGGGGAGAACCTTCTCAGCAGATCCTGAACCTGGGGTCACACATACATAGTCTCCAGGGTGACCCCACCTCCCAGACCCATCACCTATGGTCACAGGTCCACAGGCTCCAAGGTGACCCCTTTGAGAAACCTGCACCTGGGTCACAGGTCCAGAGTCTCCTTGGTGACACCCCCACCATGATCTGGGGTCACATTTCTAGTTTCCACAGTAACCTCCCTTCCCAGACCCTGCACCTGAGGTCACACTTCCAGGGTCTCTGGGGTGACAAACCTCCCAGACCCTGTACCTGGGGTCACACGACCACAGCCTCCAGGGTGACTGCACCTCATCAGTACTTGTACCTTGGGTTATATGTTCACAGTCTCTAGGGTGACCCCACCTCATCAGAACTTTTACCTGTGGTCACACCTCCACAGTCTTTAGAGTGATCACCACTCCCAGACAGTGAACATCTGGTCACACATCCATAGTCTCCAGGGTGACACCACCCAGGACACTGAACCCGTGGTCACACATCCACAGACTTCAGGGTGATCCTACAGTACAGTCCGAGCACCTGAGATCACACATCTGGTCTCCAGGGTAACCTTCCCTCACAGACACTACACCTGGGGTTACATTTCCCCAGTTTCTACTGTGACCATCCTCCCAGACCCTGTACCTGGGGTCACACGTCAATAGTCTCCAGGGTGACACCATCCAGGACACTGAACCTGTGGTCACATGTTCACATACTTCAATGTGACCCCACAACTACAGTTTGAGCACCTGGGATCACACATCCACAGTCTCCAGGGTAGCCTTGCCTCACAGATACTACATCTGGGGTTAAATTTCCACAGTCTCTGCTGTGACCATGCTCCCAGACACTGTATGTTGGGTTACATGTCCACAGTCTCCAGGGTGACAATCCTCCCCACATCCTGTCTGGAGTGACACATCCACATTTTCCAGGCTGACCCAACCTCCCTGACCCTGTACTGGGGTATCATAACCACTGTCTCTTGGGTGACCAAATCTCCCAGACCCTACACCTGTATTCTAACATCCACAGTCACCAGAGTAAGTCCCTCCGAGACCCTGCAACTGAGGTAACATGTCCACATTCTCCAGGGTGACCCCACCTCCAAGACCCTTTACCTGGGGTCACATGTCCACTGTCTCCAGGGAGACCACACCTTCAAGACCATGCACCTGGGTTCACATGTTCATAGTCTTCAGGGTGATCCCCTCCTGAACCTGCACCTGGGGTAACATTTGTACTGTCTATAGGGTGGCACACATCCCCAGACATTGTTCCTGGAATCACATTTCCAGAGTCTCCAGGCTGACACCCCAGCCCAAACCCTGTACTTGGGGTCACATGGTTACATTCTCCAGGGTGAACCCCCTACACACATATGGAGTGTACGTGAGGTCACATGTCCACCATGTCCAGGGTGACATCCTTCCAAAACTATGAACATAGGGTCACATGTCCCATCTCCAGCGTGAACCCACCTCCCAAAACCTGTACCAGGCTTCAAAACTCCAGTCTCCACGGTGATCCCACACACCAAACCCTGAACCTGGGGTCACATGTCCACAGGCTCCAGGGTGACCCCTTCAAAATACCTGTGCCTGGGTCACATGTCCAGAGTTTCCTTTGGGACTCCCCTCCTAGACTCTGTATCTGGGGTCACATTTTCAGTTTCAAGGGTAAACTCACCTCCAAACCCTGCATATGGAGTCACACATCCATGTCTCCAGACTGACCACACTTTACCAGAACTTGTACCTTGGGTCACATGACAAGTCTCTAGGGTAACCCCACCTCATCAGAACTTTTACCTGTGGTCATATCTCCACAGTCTCCGGGGTGACCACCATTTCCAGACCCTGAACATCTGGTCACATATTCATAGTCTCCAGGGTGACACCACCAAAGATGCTGAACCTGTGGTCACATGTCCATAGGTTTCGGAGTGACCCCACAACACTGGCCCAAGCACCTGAGATCACATGTCCACAGCCTCCAGGATAACCTCCCCCTCAGTCACTACACATGGGATCACACATCCACTGTTTCCAGGATAACAACCTCCAAGACCCTGTAACTGAGGTCACATGTCTTCGGTTCCCAGGGTGACCCCTCCCAGACACTGTATTTGGGATCACATGTCCACAGTCTGTACTGTGATCATCCTCCAAGACATTGTACCTGGGCTTACACATCCACAGTGTCCATCATGATGCTCTTTCCCAGACCCTGTACCTGGGTCACACATCCACATTCTCCAGGGTGACTCCCTTCCCAGACCCGGTGAAGTGAAGCGAAGTTGCTCAGTCATGTCTGACTCTTTGCAACCCCATGGACTGTAGCCTACCAGGTTCCTCCTTCCATGGGATTTTCGAGGCAATAGTACTGGAGTGGGATGCCACTTCCTTCTCCAGGGGATCTTTCCTGTACCTGGGGTCAAATATCTGCAGTCTCCAGAGTGACACCCTCCCAGACCCTGTACCTGGGTTCTCACATCCATGGCCCCTCCCAGGCCCTGCACCTGAAATAACATGTCCACAGTCTCCAGGGTGACCCCACCTCCCAGACCCTGTACCTGGGGTCACATACATAGTCTCCAGGGTTACCCCGCCTCCAAGACCCAGTACTGGGTTCACACGTCCTCAGTCTTCAGGGTGATCCCCTCCCAGACCCTGCATCTAGTGTCACATGTCCACAGTCTTCAGGGTGACCCCCTTCAAATGCTGCATCTGGGGTCACACGTCCACAGTCCCCAGGATGACAACCCTGCCCAGACCCTGTACTTGAGTCACATGGCCAGTCTCATTGTGACGTCCCTCCCAGGCCCTATACCCAGTGTTAAATGTCTGCAGTATCCACGATGACCCCCTCCCAGACCATATACACGGGTCACACATCCACAGTCTCTAGAGTTAGCCTCTTCCCCAGACATTGCCCTTTGGGTCACATATCCACAGTCCCCAGGGTGACCCCACCACTTAGACCCTGTACCTGAGATCCCACGTCAACAGTCTCCAGGGTTACCCCAGCACTCAGACCCAGCGCCTGGGTTCACATCCATAGTCTCAAGGTGACCCCCCATCCAGACCCTACACCTGTGGTCACATGTAGATAGTCTCCAGGGTTACCCCCTCCCAGGCCATATACATGTTATCACAAGTCCACAGTCTCCAGGGTTAGCCTCTTCCCCAGACCTGCACTTTAAGTCACACATTCACTGTTCCAGAAATGAACCGACCTCCCAGAACCTGTACCAGGGTCTCCTTGGATACCCTACCTCACAAACCCTATATCTGGAGTCGCACATCCAAAGTCTCTAGGGTACCCCACCTCCTAGACCCTATAACTGGGGACAATGTCCACAGTATCCAGGGTGATCCACTCTCAACCCTGGACCTTGGGTCACACTTCCACAGTGTCTATTGGTGACATCCCTCTTCAGACACTTACCTGGCGTCACATGTCCAGTGACCCCACCCACCAGACTGAGCAACTAGGATCACATATCTACAGTCCAGGGTAACCCTGACCTCCCAGACTTTATACCTGGAGACACATGTGAATAATTTCCACGTTAACTCCCTCCCAAACCACGCACCTGGGTTCAATGACCACTATTTCCAGCGTGATCCCCTCCTGACCCTACACCTGGGGTCATATTTCCACAGTTTCAAGGGTGACACTTCTCTCCAGACCCTGTACCTGGGGTCACATCTGCACAGTCTCTGGATGACACCACACCCCAGACACTGCACCTGGGGCCACATGTTCCATTCAAGTTGCTGCAGAGGAATCAGGCCTTATCTCGAGTTGAGGGGGAACTCAGTGTTGTTTAGACTTGTGGCGGGAAACTCAAAGTTCCTCTCGAGTTGCAATGGAGATCTCGGGATTCCTCTTTTGAGGGGAGAGGGCGAGGGCGAGGGCGAGGGCGAGGGTGAGGGCGAGGGCGAGGCTCCTATCTTATTGAAATGATGTGTGGCTACTAACTAGTGCTGGCAAGGGACTACTCTCTCCTTGTGGTCCGGGTCAACTCTGTAGTTGCGGGAGTTTAAATTCTCTCCAATGGTGATGTGTAAGCTCTTCTCTCCTTGTGATATGAGGTTCATCTGTATTAGCAGAAGAAGGATCCCTCTCTTCATGTGATGTCCAGTGGTCTCCTATCAAGTTGTGGTGGAGGGCTCCTCTCGAGGGGTGAGGCTGGGGTGTGCATATCTCTATGGGGGAGGTCCTCTCTACTTTTGGCTCTATAGATTCCTCACTAACATTAGTGGAATTGCTGTTCTCTAGTTGTGAGGGACTCAACTAGACTTCGTTTAAGAAGCTCTTCTCCATTGGAGGCAGAAGGTCTTCTCTCTCAGTGTGATATCCTGGGGAACACCACTCTAGTTTTGCCTGGGGAATCTGCTTCAGTTTTGGCTGGGGAGCCACTCAGTCATTTGGTCCAGTGGCCCCTTTTTTTGTTACAGCCTAGGGATCCTGTCTCTTGAGTTGCACCATGTGACTTGGGATTCATTTAAAGTTGTGGTGGAGACTCTTCTGGAGCTTCAGTGGGACAGATCCTATCTAGTAGTGATGTGCAGGCTGGTCCCTGTCTAAGTGCAATGTGTGGGAGGCTACACTCTAGATGCAGCATGGGCTCCACTCTAATTACAGTGGGGGTGCACTCTTTATTTGCTCTGGTCGGCTCATCTGTAGTTGTCGTTTGCAGCCACCTCTCTAGTTGTGGCAGAGTAACTCCTCTTTAATTGTGGTAGTTGGGCTTCTCTCTAGATGCGGTAGAGTGCTCTTCTCAAATTAGGAGTCGGGTGACTCCTCTATTGTTGTAATGAGAAGGGGTGCTTTTTCTAGTTGTGATGTGCAGAAAGCTCCTGTTTATTTGTGGCAGGGTGCACATCCTGCTTAGTTGTGGTCTGAGGCTTCCTCTCTTGTGGTGGTAGAATGCTCCTCTCAAATTGTGGTGGGGTAAGCTCCAAGATCACTGCAGATGGTGGCGGCAGCCATGGAATTAAAAGACGCTTACACCTTGGAAGAAAAGTTATGATCAACCTAGATAGCATATTGAAAAGCAGAGACATTACTTTGCTAACAAAGGTCAATCTAGTCAAGGCTATGGTTTTTCCAGTGGTCATGTATGGATGTGAGTTGGACTGTGAAGAAAGCTGAGTGCCAAAGAATTGATGCTTTTGAACTGTGGTGTTGAGACGACTCTTGAGAGTCCCTTAGACTGCAAAGAGATCCAACCAGTCCATTCTAAAGGAGATCAGCCCTGGGTGTTCTTTGGAAGGAATGGGCTAAAGCTGAAACTCCAGTACTTTGGCCACCTCATGCGAAGAGTTGACTCATTGGAAAAGACTCTGATGCTGGGAGGGATTGGGCACAGGAGGAGAAGGGGACAACAGAAGATGAGATGGCTGGATGGCATCACCGACTTGATGGACGTGAGTTTGAGTGAACTCCGGGAGTTGGTGATGGACAGGGAGGCCTGGCGTGCTGTGATTCATGGGTCGCAGAGTCGGACAGGACCGAGCGACTGAACTGAACTGAAGCTCCTCTTGGGAATCCTCTGGAGTTGCATCAATAGGCGAATGTTCTACTTGTGTTGTGACGGGAAACTTGAAGGTCCTCTTGTGTCACTGCAGGTGAATCAGTCCTCATGTAGTGTTGAGGTGGTGAAGTCAGGGTACTTGTTGAGTTTCGGTGGGAAACTTGGGGTTCTCTCGAGTTGCAACAGGAGTCAGGCCTGCTTTCGAGTTGAGGCGGGTAACTAGGGGTTCCTCTTGAGTTGCATCAGGGATCTTCATGTTCCTCTCAAGTTGCAGCTGGGGAGTTGGGCCTCCTCTCGAGTTGCAGGGGGGAACTCAGGGTTCCTCTTGAGTCACAGCAGGGAATCAGAGGTACTCTCCAGTTTCAGTGAGAAATCAGTGATCCTCTTGAGTTGCAGTGTGGGACTTAGGGTTCCACTGGAGCCATGGCAGAGAACTCAGGATTCTTCTTGACTTGGGCATTACTCAGGATTCCTCTAGACTTGTGTTGGGGCCTCCTCTCAAGTTCTCTTGACATGACTCATCTCTAGCAGGGATGTGAAGGGTGGCCCCTGTCTTGCTGCAATGTCGGGTGGCTACTCACTAGTTTTGACATCGTACATCTCTACCACTCTGGTCAGGGTCAGCTCTGTAGTTGTGATGGTTTTGATTCTCTCTAGTTGTAGCGTCCAAGCTCCTCTCTACTTCTGGTGTGAGGTTCACCTCTTTTAGCAGCAGCAGGGCTCCTATCTATGTGTCATGTCCAGCAGGCTCCTCTCGAGTTGTGGTGGTGACCCCGAGTAGCAGCTGACTTGGGGTTCCCTTAGACTCATGGTGGAGCCTCCTCTCGAGATACAGTGAGGCAGATCCTCTCTAGTAGTGATGTGCAGGCTGGCCCCTGTCTAGTTACAGTGTGCCAGAGGCTACTCTCTAGTTGTGGCATGAGGCTCCACTCTAGTTGCAGTGAAGATCCACTCTATTTGCAGTGGGATGGCTATTCTCTAACTGTAATTTGCATACTCCTCTCTAGTTGTGATATGGGGACTCCTTTTAGTTGTGATAGTGCGATGGTGTGGTTCCTCTCTAGTAGCAATGTTCAGGGTGGCTTCTGTTTAGTTGTGATGTGTGGGTGGCTAAACAACCTGTGGCATGGTGCTCTTCTCTAGTTGGTGTTGGAGGTTAACTCTTATTGTGTTGGATGAGCTCCTCTATAGTTGTGATGTGCAGTATCCTCTTGAGTTTTTTTAGGGGCCTATTCTCTAGTTATGACTATGGAAGTGTGTCTGGAACCTCCAGAGTTGCAGTGGAGTGTTCCTCTCAAATTGTGGAGGGGATTTCCTCTCTGGTAGTGATGTGCACAGGCACTCTTTCCAGGTGCGATATTTATGAGCCTGCTCTCTAATTTTGGCACAGCCCCTCCTCTTTAGTTGTGGCATGGGAGCCTCCTCTCTAGTTGAGGAAGGAGAGCTTCTGTGTAATTGCATTGTATGCGAATGCTCCTCTCAAGTGGTAAAGTTCAAGGGGCTGTTCTCTAGTTGTGCAGAGGTTACTCTTCTCTGATGTTGGTAGGGGGGTCTACTCGACTGGCACAGGTGGTGTGTCTCTATTTGCTGTGGAGGGGACCCTATTGAGGTGCAATGTCCAGGATCTCCTCTCAAGTTGTTGTGGTGGGTCACTCTCCAGTATTGTCAGGTGGGCTCCTCTCTCGTTGTGGCCATGGGCTTCTCTTGAGTTATGGCATAAGCCTCCTCTCAAGTTCAGGAGGAGAATTGTGGCTCCTTTCTAGTTGCCATGGTGCCTCCTCTGGGGGATTTCTGTGGGGAGTATGTTCTCTCTACTTGTGACATTTGGGTCTCCTCGCTAGTTTACATGGCTCCACTCTAGTTGTGAGATTCTCATCTCATGTTACTTCAGGGATCTCATCTCTATTTGTGGCAGAGAGTCTTCTCTCTAGGTGCAACGTGCCAGAGGACACCTCTCTAGTTTTGGTAGGGGAATCCCCTCCAGTTCTATCAGGTGGCTCCTCTGCTTTTCACCGGGGGCTCTTTTCTTGTGACAGCATATGGCACCTGTCAAGTTGTGGTTGGGGACTCGGGGTTCCTCTCAAGTTGGGACAGGTGATTTAGTGTTCCTTTAAAGTTTTGGTGGGGCCTCCTCTCGAGCTGCATGGGGCAGCTCCTCTCTAGTAGAGATTAGCAGGGTGGCTCCTGTCTAGTTGTGGTGTGTGGTAGGTTACTGTATAGTTATGCTTGGGACTCCGCTCTTGTTGCAGTTGGGTCAACTGATGTATCTGTTTCAGCTCCTCTCTAGTTGTGGCAGGGGTGGGGGGTGCTTATCTTTAATTGTGGTATGGGTGTTCCTCTCTTGTTCTGGTCAAGTGCTCCTCTTGAATTGTGGAGGGGTAGGCTCTTCTTGGGAATCCTCTGGAGTTGCATCAGGGGGCTTTGGTTCATCTCGAGTTGTGATGGGGAACTCGAGGTTCCACTGAAGTTACTGCAGGGAATCGGGCCTCCTCTTCAGTTGAGGCAGGGAACTCGGGGTTCCTAACAAGTTGCAGCATGGAACTTGGGGTTCCTCTAGAGTTGCAACAGGGGAGTCAGGGATCCTCTGGAGTTGTGAAGGGGAACTCGGGGTTCCTCTTGAGTTGCAACAGTGGACTCAGAGCTCCTCTCGAGATTTTGCAGGGGGAATTCAGTGTTCTTCTCGGGGCATGGCAGGAATCTTGGGATTCCTCTCATGTTGGGGTGGTATTCAGTGTTCTTCTTGACTTGTGGTGGGGCCTCCTCTTGAGTTGTATTTGGGTGACTCATCTCTAGAAGGGATGTTCAGGGTGGCTCCTGTGTTGTTGCAATGTGTGGGTGTCTACTCACTAGTTTTGGCATGGGACTTCTCTAGTTAGGGTCCAGGGCAACTCTGTAATTGTGGTGGGTTCGAGTCTCTCTAGTGGTGGTGTGCAAGCTCCTCTCTAATTGTGGTGTGAGGTTCATCTCTATTAGCAGCAGATGGGCTCCTCTCATGTGTGATGTCCAGCTGGCTCCTCTCGAGTTGTGTTGGAGGGCTCCTCTCAAGTTGTGTGGCTGTGTCCTCTCTGGTTGGGGTGTGAATGGCTCCATGGGAAATATCCTCTCTACTTTTGGCATTAGGGGTTCCTCACTGATATTAATGGGATTGCTTCTGTCGAGTTTTGAGGGACTTCAGTCAACTTACTTTAGGGAGCTTTTCTCTATTTGCAGCAGAAGGGCGTCTCTCTAGGTATGATATCCTTGGGGATTCCTATCCAGTCCTGCTGGGGGAATCCACTTCAGTTTTGGCTAGAGACCCCCTCCATCAGTTTGGCCTGTTGCACCTTTTCTTGTTGCAGCCTAGGGCTCCTGTCAAATTGCAGCAGGAACCCAGAGTGCCTCTTGAATTGCAGCAGGTGACTCGGAGTTCCTTTAGAGTTGTGGTGGAGCCTCCTCTCAAGCTGCAGTGGGGCAGATAATCTCTAGTAGTGATGTGCTGGCTGGTCCATGTCTAAGTGCCATGTACAGGAGTGTACTCTATAGTTGTAGCATAGGGCTCCATTCTAGTTGCAGTGAGGGTCCACTCTTTATTTGTGGTAGGTCAGCTCCTCTCTATCTCATTTGCAGACTCCTTTCTAGTTTTGGCAGGGAGTCCTTGTTGTGGTAGCTTTGCTCCTGTCTAGTTGCAGTAGAATGATCTTCTCAAATTGTGATTGGGATGACTCCTCTCTGGTTTTGATGAGAAGGGACACTTTTGCTAGTTGCAATGTGCAGGAGGCTACACTCTTGTTGTGGCAGTGGGAGTTCTTTTTAGTTGTAGCATGATGGGCCCCTCTCTACTCGTGGCAGGTGGCTTCTGTCTAATTGTGATGTGTGGGTATGCTCCTCTCTAATGGCTATGTTCGGGGGGAGGGGGGCTTAGCTCTATTTGCAGCAGTGGTCTCCTCTAGTTGTGGGTGTTGGCCTCCTCTTTCGTTATGATCCGTGTGGGAGTTCCACTCTAGTTTTGATGTTCATGGTCACTTTTTTTGATTATGATGTGTGGGATGGGCACCTATCTACCTTTAGCAGGTGTGTCCACTCTAGTTGTGGCAGTGGTTCTCCACTCTAGATGTGATGTACAGGAGGGGTTGGGTACCTCTCTATTTACAGCTTTGTGTTACTCACTATTTGTGCCTGAGGGTCAACTATCAAGTTGTGGCATGTATTCAACTCTAGTTTTAGCATTTGGGCTTCTCTCAAGTTGTGTTGTGCTGCAGTGGTCCTCCTTAGTTGTGCTGTGCCTGGGGAGGTCCTCTCTAGTTGTGGAGCAGGAACTATTGTCTTGTTGCATCATGCTGTGTGGCTCTTCTCTAGCTGCAGTTTGCTGGTTCATCTCTATTTGTTGTTTGAGGGGCTACTCTCTAGGAGTGGTGTGGAGCCT
This sequence comes from Bos javanicus, assembly GCF_032452875.1. Lineage (NCBI taxonomy): Eukaryota > Metazoa > Chordata > Mammalia > Artiodactyla > Bovidae > Bos > Bos javanicus. The sequence goes on from NW_026893729.1 coordinate 128,659, forward strand.
CCTCTCTTGATGTGGTGTATGAGATTGCTCCACTCTAGGGGCAGGGTGTGGGGCCTCCTTTCTTAATGTGGTGTCTGGGTGGGCTCCTCTATTGTTGAAATATGTGGGTTCCTCTCTAGTTGTGGTGCAGGACTCCTCTCGAGTTGCATTGGGGGAATTGCTGCTCCTCTCGGGTTGAGGTGAGGCCTCCACGTGAATTACTGATGTGGTGGCTCCTCTCGAGTAGCAATGTGCAGGGTGGCTTCTGTTTAGTTGTGATGTGTGGTTGGCTAAACTCCCTGTGGCCTGGGGTACTCTCTAGTTGATGTTGGGTGTCAACTCAGTTGTGTCGGATGGGCTCCTCTCTAGTTGTGCAGTCTCCTCTCAAGTTTTGTTAAGGGGGCTTTTCTCCAGTAAACGTGTGTGTGGGGCACCTCTAGTGTTGCAGTGCACTGTTCCTCTTGAACTGTTGAGGGGGTTTCCTCTCTGGTAGCGATGTACACAGACACTATTTCCAGATGTGATATTTGCGAGCCTACTCTCTAACTTTGGCACCTCCTCTCCTCTTTAGTTGTGGCATGGGGCAGCTCCTCTGTAGTAGAGATTAGCAGGCTGGCCTCTGTCTAGTTGTGATGTGTGGTAGGCTACTGTATTTTTATTGCATGGGGCTCCACTCTAGTTGCAGTGGGGTCAACTGACATTTTTTTTTCTGCCCATCTCTTGTGATTTGCAGACTCCTCAATAGTTGTGGCAGGGCGGGGGAGGTCTCCTCTTTAGTTGTAGTATGTAGCTTCTTTTCTTGTTGTGATGGAGTGCTTCTCTCAAATTGTGTTTGGGGTGGCTCTTCATGGGAATCCTCTGGAGTTGCATAAAGGGTCTTGGGGCTCATCTTGTGTTGCTTTCTCACACCCTCGCACACACTTGTATGCTCTCACACAATCTCACACACACTTGCACACTTTTGCATGTCCTCGCATGTCCTTTTCATGCCCTCACACACCCTCAGATGGCCTTGCACACTCTCGCATGCCCTCTCCCTACCTCCCATGCTCTCACATGTCCTTGCATGCCTTCGTACATTCTAGCACACCCACCCATGACCTGGCATGCCCTTGCAGCAAATCTCACTCCTTTGTACATTCTGGCACGATTTCAAACACCCTCACACATCCTCACATGAACTTGCATGCTCTTGCACATCCTCACAGGCTCTAGCAAGGCTTCTCACAGTCTCATGGCCTTGCATGCTCAAATACCCTAAGACACCCTCCCATGTCCTCACACAAAGTCACATGCCCTTGCACACCCTCAGAGGTACTTGTATGACGTTGCACATCCTTGCACCCTCTTGCAAGCCCTCCCATGCCCTCTCATGCCCTCACATGGCCTCATATACTCTTGCAAGACCATGCACGCCCTCACATGCTCTCACACGTCCTTGCACACCATCACATGGCATTGCATGCTCTCACACTCCCTCACTTGCCCTTGCATGTTCTTGCATGGACTCGCCTGCTCCTTCCCCCCATGCATGCTCTCGCACTCCCTCACATGGCCTAGCAGACTCACACATGAACTCACATGTCCTTGTATGATGTTACATATCCCAGCATGTCATCACAAGGCCTCACATGACCCAGATGCTCTCACATGCCCTTGCACCCCCTAGCTCATCTTTGCAAAACCTGGCACTCCCTTTCATGTTCTCTCACACCATCACACTCTATCACATGCATTTGCACGTCCTCACATGCCCTTGCATGGTCTCAATGCCATCGCACATCCTCGCATGTCCTCAAATACAATTTCATGGCCTCACTTGGCCTTGCACAGCCTCGCACACTCTCGCATTCCCTCCCAAGAGTTTGTATATCTTCACATGCCCTCACACATCTTTGCATACCCTTGCATGTTCTCCCATGCCCTGCCATGGTCTCACACATCCTTGCATGCCGTTGCACATCCTAGCATGCCCGCCCACACCCTCGCACATCTTCAGTCACCCTCTCAGAGAATCATATGACCTCACATGCTCTCACACATTCTCGCACACCCTTGCACACTCTAACACAAACTCGTACACTTTTGCAGGTCCTCACACACTCTCTCATCCTCTCGAATGGCCTCACATGTCCTTGCACACCTCTTATGTCCTTGAACACTCTCATATGGCCTCACACCTCCTCACACATCCTCGCACACCATCAAAAGACCTCACACGCACTTGTAAGTCCTTGCATGTTCTCCCATGCTCTTGCATGAGCTTGCACATCCTTGAACGCCCTTCCACACCTTTGCACACCCACACATGCCCTTGCAAACTCCCGCATGACCCTGCACACACTTGCACGTTCTTGCATGGCATTGCACCCTGTCAGAAGTCCTCACATGAACTCAAACACCTTTGCACATCCTGACACACTCCCACACATTCTCACAAGTCCTCGCATGTCCTCACAAACTCTAGCATGCCCTCACAAACTCTAGCATGCCCTCACATGCCCTCGGACACCCTCAGAAAAATTTGCATGCCCTCACAGGCCTTTGCCCGTTCTCGCATGAACTGGCACCCATTGCACATCCTCGTACAACCTTGCATGCCCTTGCACGTCTTCTCATGAAATTGCATGCCCTTGCACATCCCTGAATGCTCTCACATACTCTCGTACAGCCTCACATGTCCCTGCATATCCTCACATGCCCTCAAATGCCCTTGCACACCCTAGAATGCTCTCACATGGCCTTACATCATCGCACATCCTCACAAGCCCTAGCACACCCTTGTATGACCTCACATGTCTTCACAGACACTCACATTTCTCTCACATCCTCACACACCCTCGCATGCCCTCGCATGTCCTCGCACATTGTCGCACGTCCTCGTTCAGACTCACACATCCTCACATATGCTCGAATGCCCTCTCACACTCTTGCACATGCTCACATCCTCACACACCCTCACATGGTCTCATACACCCTCGTATGCTCTTGCATGCTCTCCCAAGTCTTTTGCACTCCCTTGCATTCTCTCACACCTTCTCCAATGCTCTCAAATACCTTTGTATGCTTGTGAAAGCCCTCGCATGCCATCACATGCTCTCCACTCTCGTTGCATGCTCTCATGCCCTCACTTACCTTCCCACCTCCTCGCATGCCCTGACAAGGTATTGCACAGCATCACACGACCTGACATGCTCTTGCATTCTCTTGTATGTCCTCACATTTCTCGCATGTACTCGCATACACTTGCAAGCCTTCTCATGGCCTTGCACTCCCTAGCACGACCTCACCCATGCTGGCACATTCTCTTACACTCTTGCAGGTCCATGCATGCTCTCACATGTCCTTGCACATCATCACATGCCCTCACATGCTCTTGCACATCTTAACATGCCCTCGCACAACCTCATACACTCTTGAACGCCCTCTCACATCCTTGCATGCTCTCGCATGACCTCAAAAGCCCTTGCATGCCCTCACACACTCTTGCATGCCCTAGCATGCCCTCTCACACAGTCACATGTTCTTGCATGTCCTCACATGTCCTCGCATGATCTCATATTTTCTTGAATGCTCTTGCACGCCCTCACACGGTCTGGCACATCCTTGCACACAATCACACACCCTCACATGCCCACACATGCTCTTCCATGCCCTCGAATGACCTCACACGTCCTCACATGCTCTTACACATCCTCACATGACCCCATACACCTTTGCACCCCCTTGCGCCTTCTCACATACCATTGTATGGCCTCTCACGCCCTTGCATGCTCTTGTATGGCCTCACACAAACTCACACATCCTCTCATGCTCTCACACGTCCTTCCAGGCTTTCACACCCTCACACACCTTCCCACCTCCTTGCATGCCCTGACAGGGTATTGCACACCCTCACACTACCTGACATAGTCTCTCATCCTCTTGTACGTCCTAGCATGCAATTGCACACCATAGCACATCCTCACAAGCCCTCACACACTCTTGCACACCCTTAATTGCCCTCCCACACCCTCACACGTCCTCACACGCCCTCACACACTCTTGCATGCCCTAAATTGCCCTTGCATACCCTCACAAGTCCTCCAATATCCTCACACACTTTTGCATGCACTCTCACACTGTCACCTGTTCTCTTATGACCTCACATACTCTCCCACATCATTACACATCCTTGCATGCCCTCGCACACTCTTTCACGTTCTTGCATGTCCTCCCACACTCACACTCCCTTGTATAGGCTCCCGCATGTCCTCACATGCCCTTGCACATCCTCATATGCTATCACACACTCTTGGACATCCTCACATGCCCTCATATGGACTAGCATGCCCTCACACACCCTCATACGCCCTTGCATACTCACACGTCCTAGAGTGCTCTCAAATGCCCTTGCACACACTCGTTTCTCTTGCATGGCCTCGCACAGCCTCGCACTTCCTCACACAAATCCTTGCAAATCCTCGCAAATCCTTGCATGCCTTCCCATGCCTTCACAGGGCCTTGCACACTCTACAACTCCCTCGTATGGCCTCATATATACTCACATGCCCGTGCAGGTCTTTGCATGCTCTCTCACTTCCTCGCACACTCTTGCTTGCCTTTGCCTTCTCTTTCATGACCCTGCATGCCCTTGTACGTGCTTGCATACTCTTGTACAGTCTCGCACAGACTCACATGCACTTGCACATCCTTATACACTCTGGGACGTCACCAAACAACATTACACACTCTTGCACGTCCTCCCATGCCCTTGCACAATCTTGCATGGACTCACATGCTCTTTATGCCCTCCCATGTACTCACCCACTCTCGCACATTCTCACACACATTCATACGCCTTCACACAGGGTTGCATATCCTTGCACTTTCTTGCATGCCCTTGCAAGCTCTCACATGCCCTTGAACGTTCTTGCATCCTTTCACACACCCTAGCACACACTTGCACACCATCACACAGCCTTGAACATCCTCTCACACCCTTGGATGCTCTCAAAAGCTCTTACACTCACACGTGTATCTCGCACAGCTACATACCTCCTCACACACACTCATACACCCAAGCACATCCTCCCATGACCTAACATGTCCTCAAATGCCCTTACACACCCTTTCATGCCTTCATGCTCTCTCACACAATGTCAAACTCTCTTGCACGTCCTCACACACCCTCACATGCCCTCGCATACCCTTGCACACACTCCCACACCCTCTCATGTCTTTATACATCCTCAAATATTTTCACATGCACACTCTTGTATAGCTACACAACTCCTTGCATGCCCTTGCACACACTTGCATGCCCTAGCACCTTTCCCCATGCCCTAGTACCTTTCCCCATGCCCTAGTACATCCTCAAATGCCCACACACACTCCTGCATGCCCTTGCACTCTCTTTCACAGTGTCAAACATTCTCACACATCCTCACACACCCTAGTATGACTTCACATGCTATTGGATGGCATTGCACACCCTCACGTGTTCTTGTACACTCTTTAATGTTCTCCCATGTACTCACACACCCTTGCACACTATCACATGGCCTTACACTCCCTCGCATGTCCTTGCACCCTCTTGCAAGTCCTTGCACGTTCGCACTTGCTCTCACAAGCTCTCCCACAACCTTGTTCACTCTCACACGTCCTCACATGCCCTTGAATGCTTTCACACGTCCTCGCATACACTTGCACACCCTCACGTGCTCTTACATGTACTTACACACACTCACACGCCCTCACATGACCGTGTATTCCCTAGCATGCCCTCGCCCATTCTCTCAGATCCTCACACACTCTCATATGTTCTAGCAAGCCCTCACATGCCCACACAAACCCTAGAATGCCCTTGCCACACTCACAAATTCTCGCACATCCTCTCATGCTCTCTCACGTCTTTGCACGCCTTCACATGCCCTCACATGCCTGAAGATGCCCTAGCATACCCTCACACATTTTCACACATCCTCGTATGCACTGGAAAGTCCTTGCATGCTCTCACAAGTCCAAAATGCCACCTCATGCCCTTGCATGGCCTCACGCACCCTCACATGTCCTTGTATGCTCTCACACATCATGGCACATTCTCACACATCCTCGCATGCCCTAGCAGATTCTTGCACGTCCTTGCATCCCCTCACACACTCTCTGACGACCTTGCACACACTTGCACATCCTTGTACAACCTCGCACATACCTGAAAGCCCTCACACACCTTCACACAGCCTCACACACACTTGAACACCCTCACACATGCTGGCTGCTCTCACAAGGCCTTGCATGTCCTCACACACACTTGCATGCCCTCTCACGCCCTCACATGGCCTCACAAATCCTCGCACGTCCTCCAAGCTCTTGCAACCCCTCGCACGCCCTCAAACATCCTTGCATGCTTTTGCATGCCCTTGCACGCCCTTGTTGGAAGAGGGTGTTTGCTATGACCAATGTGTTCTCTTGGCAGAACTCTATAAGCCTTTGTCCTGCTTCATTCTGTACTCCAAGGCCAAATTTGCCTGTTACTCCAGGTGTTTCTTGAGTTCCGACTTTTGCATTCCAGTCCCCTGTAATGAAAAGGACATCTTTTTTGGGTGCTAGTTCTAGAAGGTCTTGTAGGTCTTCATAGAACTGTTCAACTTCAGCTTCTTCAGTGTTACTGGTTGGGGCATAGACTTGGATTACTGTGATATTGAATGGTTTGCCTTGGAAACGAACAGAGATCATTCTGTCGTTTTTGAGATTGCATGCAAGTACTGTATTTAAGACTCTTTTGTTGACCATGATGACTATTCCATTTCTTCTAAGGGATTCCTGCCCACAGTAGTAGATATAATGGTCATCTGAGTTAAATTCACCCATTCCAGTCCATCTTAGTTTGCTGATCCCTAGAATGTTGACACTCACTCTTGTCATCCCCTGTTTGACCACTTCCAACTTGCCTTGATTCATGGGCCTAACATTCCAGGTCCCTATTCAATATTGCTCTTTACATCTTCGAACCTCGCTCCTATCACCAGTTCCATCCACAACTGGGTGTTGTTTTAGCTTTGGCTCTGTCCCTTCATTCTTTCTGGAGTTATTTTCCCAGTGATTTCCAGTAGCATATTGGACACCTACCGACTTGGGGAGTTCATCTTTCAGTGTACTATCTTTTTGCCATTTCATACTGTTCATGGGGTGTTGGAGAAGACTCTTGAGAGTCCCTTGGACTGCAAGGAGATCCAAACAGTCCATTCTAAAGGAGATCAGTCCTGAGTGTTCATTGGTAGGATTGATATTGAAGGTGAAACTCCAATACTTTGGCCACCTGATGCGAAGAGTGGACTTATTTTAAAAGACCCTGATGTTGGAAAGGATTGAGGGCAGGAGGAGAAGGGTACAACAGAGGATGATATGGTTGGATGGCATCACTGACTCAATGGACGTGGGTTTAGATCGACTCTGGGAATTGGTGATGGACAGGGAGGCCTGGCGTGTTGCTGTTCTTGGGGTCGCAGAGTCAGACACAACTGAGCGAATGAACTGAACTGAACTGAACTAAGCATGCCCTTGCATGGCCTCGCATGTCCTTTCACACCCTTGTTTGTCTTCAAATTCTCTTGCACGCACTCACACACTCTCGCACAGCCACAAAGCCCTAACATGACCATGCACACCCTCACACACCCTTGCAGGCCCTACCACACTCTCACCCATGCTCATACATTCTCACGCATCCTGGCATGCACTCGCATGATCTCAAATGGCCTCGCATGCCCTTGCACACTCCCTCACGCATGCCCTTGCACATTTTCACATGCCCTCTCAAGTGCTCACTTGCCCTCACACACTCTTGAACATACTTGCACACTCTCACACACCCTCAATGACCTCCTGCACCCTTGTACACCCTGCCATGCCCTCACATGCACTTGAACACCCTAGCATGCCCTTGCATCCCCTTGCATGCCCTCACATTCTCTTGCATTCACTCACATGCCCTTGTGATCTCTCACATTTCCTCACACACCCTCACATGACCTCACATGCTCTTGCGTATCATCACATATCCTGCCATGCCCTCACATGCATTCGCACACCCTAGCACACCCTTTCTTGTCCTTGCATCCCCTCGCACATACTTGCACTCTCTCACACATGTTCACATTCCCTCCCATGCTCTCATGTGGCCTCACACTCCTTTGCACATTCTTTGCACACACTTGCATGCCCTTGTATAGCCTCGCACACCCATGCATGTCCTCACATGGCCTCACATGATCACCTCCCCTTGCATGTCCTTGCACCTTCTCACATGTACTCACATGCCCTCACACGCTCTCACATAGCCTCACACTCCCATGAATGTCCTCACACACTCTTGCAATTCCTTGCATGCCCTCACATGCTCTTGCATGCCCTCACATGCTCTTGCATGCCCTCACATCCCCTTGCATATACTCATACTCTCACACCCACTTGCACTGTCTCACATGCCCTCCCACACCCTCCCACACTTTCACAGGCCCTCACACGCCCTCACACGCCCTTGCACATCCTCACACACTCACATGACCTCGCACATCCTCGCATTCCCTAATATGCCCTTGCACACCATCGCATGGTCTTGCATGCCCTTGCACACTCTCGCTCAGTCTCTCATGTACTGTCACATGCCCTCGGAAACCCTCACATGCCTTCAAATGCCCTCGTAGGCTCTTGTAGGGCCTCACATGCTCTCACACTCCCTCTATGTACTTGCACATCCTCCCACGCCCTTTCACATCTTCGCACACTCTTTCATGTCCTCATACATTCTCTCACGCCCTTACCTGGTTTCACACAGCATCACATGGCCTCGTACACCTCTGCATACTCTTGCACGTCCTTGTACATCCTCTCGTGCTATTGTATGCCCTCACATGCTCTCACACATTCTCTCACACTCTCACACATCTGTGCATGTTCTCACATGCCCTCAGATGCCCTTGCATGCACTCACATGGCCACTCATGCCCTTCCATGTCCTCACATGCTCTCATATGTCCTCACACTCTTGCCCAACCTCACACACCCTTGCACATCCTTGTATGCTCTCACACGTCCTCACACATCCTCGAATGACCTCATCTGCCCTTGCACACCATCACACACTCTTGCACATCCTCTCATGCTCTTGCACACCCTTGTACACTCTTAACGTCCCTCATACACCATTGCACACTACTACACTCCCTCCCACTACTTCACACACTGTTAGACTCCTCCCATACATTTGCATTCTTACACTTCCTTGTTCACCCTTACACTCCCTCACACAGTCACACACTCTACATTCCCTTGCACACCCTTGAACACTCTTACACTCCATTGAATGCCCTCACACACTCATATTCTGTTGCACACACTCACACACTTACACTGTGTTGCTCACTTTTACACTCCTTTCACACCCTCGCACATTCTTATACTTCCTCCCATGTTCTTATAATCCCTGAAGTGACCATTAGTTCCAAGTGACTCCCAATCTACTCTGCACCTGGGATCTCTCTTAAACTCCATGGAATACCCTCTCACACTCTTACATTCCATATCACAACCTAGCACACTCTTACACTCCCTCACACACCCTCACACACTCTTATACTCCCTTGCAGACCCTCACACACTCTTACACTCCCTCACATGCTCTTCCACTCCCTTGCAAATCATCCCACACTCTTACACTCTCTTGTATGCTACTACGCTGCCTTGCACCCTCCTAAACTCCTTGCACACCCACATACTCTTATACTTCCTCACTTATCTTCACACACTGTACAATTCTTTGCATGCTCTGACATTTCCTTGCCTACCTTCACACACCCTTACACTACATCGCACACTCTTTCACACTCTTACACTACCTTGCATGCTGTTGTACACCATCACACACTGTTACACTCCCTTGCATGCTATTATACACCCTTGTACACCCTCACTCACTCTAACACTCCATCAGACACACACACTCCATCAGACACCCTCACACACTCTTTCACTTCCTTGCATGTTCTTACACTCCGTGGCACAATCTAACAAGCTAACACTCCTTTGCACATCCTTGCACATTCTTACACTCCCTCTCGTGCTCTTACACTCTCCTGCATACCATCCCACACTCTTACATTCCATTGCACATCCTCACACACCCTTACACTCCCTCACACACCCTTGCACACTATTACCTTCCCTCACATGCTCTGACACTCCCTCACACACCCTCCACACTCGGTCACCCCATCATACACCCTCGAACACTTTTACACTCACTCTTACACACACTTGCACATCCTTGTACACTCTTACACACTCTCCCATATTCTTACACTCCCTTGCATGTCCTCACACACTCTTACTCTCCCTCACACACCCTCACATACTCTTATACTCCCTTGCACACTCTTACATTCCCTCTCACACCCTCACACACTCTTATACTCCCTCACAAACCTACACCTGTGGTCATATGTACATAGTCTCAGGGTTAACCACTCTCAGACCATATACATGTTGTCACAAGTTCACAGTCTCCATGATTACTCCACCTACCAGATCATGTACCTGGAGTCACATTTCCAGTTTCCAGGGTAATCACCACACCCAGACCCTACACCTTGTGTCACTTGTCCACAGTCTTCAAGGTAAACCTCTCCCAGACCCTACACATGCAGTCACATGTCCACAGTCTTCACAGTGACCTCATGTCACCTACCCTGTACCTGGGGTCATGGTGACCCTCCTTCCAGACTCTGTACCTGGGGTCACATGTCCACAGTCACCAGTTTGACTCCTTTCCCAACACTGTACCTGGGGTCACACGTACACAGTCTCCATGGTGACGCCCCTCTCCCAGACCCTGTCTATTTTCTACTTACTAAACTCTCACCCCTTAACAGTCCTTAGTGGTGGTAGCTTAGTCACTAAGTCATGTCCAATTCTTGTGACCCCCATGGACTGTAGCCAGTGAGGTTCCTCTATCCATGAGATTATCCAGGCAAGAATACTGGAGTGGGTTGCCATTTCCTTCTCCAGGAAATCTTCTCGACCCAGGATCCGAACCAGGGTCTCCTGCATTGCAGGTAGGTTCTTTACCAACTGACCTATGAGGGAAGCTTTTGAGCTATGAGGGAATGCCCAGACCCTGTGCCTGGGTCACAGTTTGACAATATCCAGGGTGTCCCTCCTGCCCATAACCTGCACCTGTTGACATATGTCCAGTCAACATGGTGGTCCCCTCTCTCAAATCCTGCACTTGGGGTCACATGTACACAGTCTAGGATGACATTCTCCCAGAAACTGTGCCTGGAGTCACACGTCCACAGTCTCCAGGGTGACCCCCCTCCAAGACCCTGCACCTGGGATCACGTGTCCACAGTCCCCACGGTGATCCACCTGTCAAACAATGTACCTAGGGTCTGATGTCACAGTCTCCAGGGTAAGCCACCTCCCAGACCCTGCACCTGGGATCCTATGTCCACAATATCCAGGGTGACTCTAGACTGGGGTCACATGTCTACAGTCTAGAGTGTGACCCCCCCCCACCTCCTATACCCTATGTGGAGTCACACAATCAACAGTCTTTAAGGTAACATCCTCCCAGACCATTCACCTGGAATCACACCTCCAGTCTTCACGGTTAGCCCTCTCCTCAGACCCTACACTTTGGGTCAAACGTTCACATTACTCATGTTGACCCCACTTCCCAGACACTGTACCTGGGGTCACATGTCCACAGTCTCCAGGGTGACCCTGCCCCCAAGACCCAGTAGCTGGGGTCACACATCAACAGTGTTCATGGTGACCTCCTCCCAGACCCTGCACCTAGGGTAAGATTTCCACAGTCTCTACAGAGGCTCCCTTCCAGATGCCACACATGGGGTCAGATGCCCACAGTCCATAGGGTGACCCCATCACTCAGACCCTGTACCTGATGTCACATGTCCACAGTCCCCAGGGTGACAGCAGCCCCCAGAACCTGTACCTGAAGTCAAAGGTCCACCACCTCCAGGGTGACAAACATCCCAAACACTGAAACTGGGTCACACATGCACAGTCTTCAGGGTGACTGCAGCTTACATCCAAGAACCTGGTATGCGTGTCTGCAGTCTCCATGCTGACATCCCTCTTCAGAAACTATACCAGGTCTCACATGGCCACAGTCTCCCTGGTGAACACCTTTGCAGACCCTGTACATGGGATCACATGTCCACATTCTCCAGGGTGAATGTCCTCCAAGACCCTGAACCTGGGGTCACATATCCACAGTTGCCAAGGTGAACCCATCTCAAGACCCTGCACCTGGGGTCACACGCCCAGTTTCAAGGGTGACCTCACCTCCCAGACCCTTGCCCTGGGTTCACACATCCACAGGCTCCATGTTGACTGCTTCAAAGTACCTGCACCTGGGGTCACATGTCAAAATTCTCCTTGTTGACACTACTCACTCCTCACATTTGGGTTCACATGTCCACAGTCTCCAGGGTTACTACAATTTACCAGGTTCATAAGTCCACATTCATCAGGGCGACACCCTCCCAGAGCCTGTATGTGTGGTCACACATCCACAGTCTCCTTGGTGTGACCCCTCCCTAGACCCGGGACCTTGGGTCACATGTCCACTGTCCCCAGGGTAACTCCACCTCCCAGACCCTGAACCTGGGGTCACATGTTTAGAGTCTAAAGGGTGACCCATCTCCCAGACCCTGCACCTGGGGTCACATGAAAATAGTCTCCAGGATGAGACCACTTTCAGACTATACTGGGGTCACATGACTACAGTTCCCCTTGTGACATCTCCTCCCAGTCCCTGCATCTAGGCTTGCTGATCCACAGTCTCCAGGATAAACCCCTCCCAGGTCATACACCTCGAGAAACATGTCCACAATCCCCAGAGTGACACCACTTTCCAGACCCTGCACCTAAGGTCCCATGTCCACAAGATCCAGGGTGACCTCCTCCCACACTCTGGACCATGGTCACATGTCTACAGTCTGAAGTGTGACTCCACCTCCCAGAAACTGCACGTGAGGTCACAGATGAACAGTCTCCAGGGTAACCCCCCTCTTGACCCTACCTGGATTCAAATTTCTGTAGTATCTAGGGTGACTTCCTCCCAGACCACATACATGGGATCACGTCCACAGTCTCTAGTATGAGCCAACATCCAGACTCTGTACCTGAGGTCTCATGACCACAGTGTCCTGGGTGACACCACCTCCCAGTCCTTGCACTTAAGGTAACACATCCAGCGGCTCCAGGGTAACCCCTTCCCAGATCATTCACCTGATGTAACATGTCCACAATCCCCAGAGTGACCCCATGTCTCAGATCCTGCATCTGGGATCACACATCCACAGTATGCAGGGAGAGCCACTTCCCCAGACCCTGCACTTTGGGTCACACATCCATAGTCCTCAGGGTGACCCCATCATCCAGACCCAGTAACCAGAAACACCTGCAAACAATCTGCATGGTAACCCCACCTTCCAGATCCTATCCCTGGAATTTCACATCCATAGTCTCCATGATGAACCCCTCCAAGACCATGCACCTGGGATCACACACCCACAGTTTCCAGGGTGACCCCCTTATGCCCTGCACTGGGCATTATATGACCACATCTCTACATTCACATCCCACATCAGATCCTTTACCTGGTGTCACATGGCCACAGATTCCCTGGTGAACGCCTTCATAGACTCTATTCATAGGGTCACATGTCCATAGTCTCCAGGGTGAACACTCTCCCAGACCCTGCACCTAGGTTCACACGTCCACATTCTCCATAGTGACCCCACCTCCCAGACACTTCACCCGGCTTTACACATCCACAGGCTCCAGGGTCAGCCTCTACCCCTGACATTGCATTTTGGGTCACCCGTCCACTTTTTCCAGGGAGAAAACACCTCACAGAAACTTCACCTGGGGTCACATGTCCACAGTCTCCACAGAGAGCCCTCTCCACAGACCCTGCACCTGGTGTTAGACGACCATAGTCCAGGGTGATCCCTACTCCCAGACCATTCACTTGGGGGTCACACATCCACAGGCTAAAGGGTCACCCCTTTGAAATACAAGCACCTGGGATCAAATGTCCATAGTCTCCTTGGTGACACCTCACCCAGACCCTGTACCTGGGGTCACATTTCCAGCTTCCAGGGTAACTGCCTCTACCAGACCCTACACCTGGGGTCACATGTCCACATTCTCCATGGTGACCCCACCTTTCCAGAAATTTTACCTCTGGCCACATGTACACAGTCTCCAGGGTGACCACCACTCTCAGACTTTGAACTCTGGTCACATTTCCAGTACAGACCCTTACCTGTGGATACAGTCCACAGACTTAAGGGTGACACTACCACATCAGTCCGAGCACCTGGGATGACATGGGCACAATTTCCACTGTGAGCTCCCCTCCCAGACTCTACCCTCATGTTACATGTCCACAGTTTCCAGGATGACACCCTCCTGGATCCTGTATCTGAAATCACATATCTTCAGCCCCCAGGGTGATCTCTTCCAGGCACTGTATTTGGGGTCACATATCCAGTCTCTACCGTGTGCATTCTTCCAGACCCAGTACCTGGTGACACATGTCCATAGTCTCCGGGGTGATGTAATTTCCCAGACCTTGTACCTGGGTCATATGTCCACAGTCTCAAGTGTGAACCCCCAACCAGACCCTGCACCTGAGGTCACATGTCCACATTCTCCATTGTTACACCCCCCTGTCAGACCCTGCACCAGGTGTCCACAGTCTCCAGGGTGACGATCTTCCCCAGATTGTATATTTGGGGTCACACATCCACATTTTTCAGGGTGACTCAACCTCACTGACCCTGGTCTGGGGTATCAGGACCACAGACTGCCCCTGGATTCCCGTGACCATTGTCTCCAGGGTAAACCCCTCCCAGAACCTGCACCTGAGGTAACATATTCAGTCTCCAGGGTGACCCCATCTCACTGACCATGTATCTGGGGTCATATGTCCACAATCTTCTGGGTGAGACCCTCCCCATAACCTGCACCTTGGGTCATACATCCACAGTCTCCAGGCTTACCAC
Organism: Bos javanicus; assembly: GCF_032452875.1. Lineage (NCBI taxonomy): Eukaryota > Metazoa > Chordata > Mammalia > Artiodactyla > Bovidae > Bos > Bos javanicus. The sequence goes on from NW_026893729.1 coordinate 143,718, forward strand.
ACCCCCCAGACCCTGCACCTGGGGTGGCACATCTACAAGCTCCAAGGTGTCCCCCTCCCAGACCTTGGACCTGGGGTCACATGTCCACAGTCTCCAGGGTAACCCCACCTCCTCGACTCTGTACCTGGGGTCAAATGTCCATAGTTTCCAGGGTGATCCCAGCTCTCAGGCTCTGCACCTGGTTTCTCACATTTACAGTCTCAAGGTGAAACCCTTCCCAAACCTACACCTGTGGTCACAAGTACATAATGTCCAAGGTTACCACCTCCCAGACTATATACATATTGTCATAAGTCCACGGTCTCCAGGGTCAGTCTGTTCCTCAGACACTACACTTTGGGTCACATGTCCACAGTCTCCTAATGAACCCACCTCCAAGAACCTGTACTGTGGGCCATGTGTACAGTCTCCAGGGAGACCCCACCTCAGAGATCCTGTATCTGGGGTCACATGTTCAAAGTCTCCAATGTGACCCTACCTCCTAGACCCTGCACATGGGATCACATGTCCACAATATCCGGGGTGAATGCTCTCGACCCTGGACCTGGGGTCACATTTCCAGTGTCTAGGGTGACACCCCTCTGCAGACACTGTACCTGGGGCCACACATCCACAGTCTCCAGGGTGACTCCACCCTCAGATCAAACAACTAGGAGTACATATCCACAGTTCAGGGTAACCCCAAAGCCTAAACCTGTAGTCACACATCCATAGTATCCATGGATACTCCCTCCTAGACCATGCATCCAGGATCACAAGATGACTATCTCCAGGTTGACCCCAATCCAACCCTGCACCTGGGGTCACATTCCACAGTCTCTAGGGTAACACTTCTCCCCAGACCCTGTAGCTGGGGTCATATAGGCACAGTCTCTGGGATGACTCCATCCCCCAGGCCCTGACCCTGTGGAAACATGTCCACAATCGGCAGGGTAACCCCACTTCCTAGACCCTATATCTGGAGTTGCACATCCACAGATTCTATGGTGACCCCCTCCTAAATCATGCACCTTAGATCACATGTCCACAGTCTCCAGGGAGAGCACCCTCCCCTAAATCTGTACTTTGAATCATACATCCACAGTCCTCAGGGTGACCCCACTTCCCAGATGAATGAAAGACAAAAATAGAGTGCTTTTCAGACATCTGTCTATCAGCAACTGTCTACATTCTAAGATGTGAGAACTCCAGGTTTGCAAGAGGCCCTAATTTCCAGAGTCATAGACAGTATATTTCCCTGCATTTTCTGAGCCTTTTGAACTCATTCCTAGCTCATATTGTGTCTGCCCCTGAGGAAACTTGCTTGGGAAATTGTCTAAGAGTGCTGAGTGCCATACTGTTGTTACCTTGATTAGTTGACATTCTAATGGAAATGATCCTGCAGAAAGGAGTTGCAAGCTGCCTGGTTGCACCCAAAATCAAACAAGTTTGACCAAACCTATTGATGTTATAAGTAGGACAACATCATTTGAATGGATTATCAGGCAGCTGCCAGCGCTTTTAGTGCCAACAGAGAGAAAATACCAATTTTGCCAACACGGTTCAATAACCAGGTTCACATTCAGTATGTGTCCCTGAAGTATCCAAGAATTTTCCAAGCAGACCTAGGATCACTGGATCTCTCCTACAGAGATAACTTGATGGAATGTTTACTCTGAAGGGTGAGTCTTGTTGAGGTAAGTCCTTCCCCAAGGCCACAGAAGTGCAGCCCAGAACCAAGGTCATCTGTGAATCTGACTGAGTCCCTTTGCAACTGTTGCCAAAAGCCCCTGATTATCACGAACAAGCTTCCTGACTCCCTACTAGGCAAAGATGTCCACTCCAGTAAACACCCTATGGTGCCCCAACCAATCACCTAACATCAACCTTTCAGCAGGAATTTTCTTTGTCTTGAAGCCATAAAATCTGTCGACTTTCCCTAGTCTGTCAGCAGGTTGCCCTGCTGTGCTCACAGTGCCCACATTATCTCTGCTCTTTGTTCTTAATAAAAACTCACTCCCTTCTGAAATGATCTATATCTTGAAATTATTTTCCAACTCATGCTCAGACTGCCTCAACAAGCCTCCCATCACTAGGGCCATTTTCCTGGATCACATTCACCATTTGTTGTCCACTCCAAGCTCATAGCAGAAAGGCCCTCTCAGTCTGGCTCTTCCCTCTCACATCCCATGCCTGGTCACCAGGAGCTCCCACTGTTCCTGGGAAGGCTGTCTTCTGTGTCCTGGAGTGCGGGGAGCTGCCTGTGAGAACGGAGTCCTTTGTCTGAAGGACACAGCTCTGGGAACTGCCTCAGTCCTTGAGGGTTTGCTTGCAAACATAGCTCTCTGTCCAGCCACCCCAGAGATTAGGCGATTATTTACTGCAGACACCTGGAGTTCTGGGCTAACTTCTCACGCACAGGGAAATGTTATCTTGTGTAAGAAATAATAACAGGGTGCCATTCCCATGCTCTCAAGATTTCTTGTGACTGTAAGATGTATAGGTCAACCAAGAAAAATGTTAACTGTCTTGTTTTTCTCAAGCTCCCCTTTATAAATATAAGATGCTGAATAAAGTCAGTGTCAGACCGCTTCCCTTTGTGGAGACGTGTCTGAACCTCTTGACCCCATCTTTGTTGTAGAATTCTTTTGCTGTAGTTTTCCTTCTCAGCCGCGCCATGCACGTTCTCGGGACCTGATCGACTTTGCCAGCTGGCACCGGCACTGGAGGGGCCTGCATTGTGTCAGGTGGGAGGAACAAGAAGTACCTATTAGGTCTCCCACACCAGCACAGCAACCAGTACCCCGCTACTGACCTCTTCACTCTGGATGGGCCTGGGGATATTTCAGGGGATGTCCCCCAACACGTCCTTGTTCTCATCTAATCCCAGCACTGCCCACATGAGAGTCGCTAAGCAATTCTGTGATGACTGCACAGAGAGAATACTTGTTCACTCACACCTCCCAGGAGCATGGGGTTCTTATGTGCAGGTGCCTCCCAGCATATAGGGTTCACCTGGGTAGGTATCCCACAGGGCTCAGTACCCAGGAACTGCCCACAAAGCCCTCATTGCAGAGCACCCTCAGCCCCTCTGTTGGAAAGATCTGACCTTGAGCCCCTCAGAGCAGGACCTGAGGTAACAAACAGCAGCTTCTGGACAGGTCTGTGACCCTGGGCTTCACTGTATGTGGCCTCTTTCCAGCAGGTTTTCCAGAGGCTTCCATTGCACCTGGGCACTGATCCTGTCTCCACCTACAACCCCTCCTGTCTCTGACTCATGAGCCCCTCTCATTAGAGAAGTCCTTCCTGAAATTATCTCCCAGTTGTGGGCCAGATAAAATGATTAGAAAAACAAGTCAGAGCTTCAACCCCATATCCATCCGCACCCTCAGGACCCACAGGTGCTCCTGGAACCTTGGCCAGAACAAAGAGGCCCATTTTCTGAAACCACAAGCCCAGATGGGCAATGATTGGCTAACCTGGCTGGCCTGCCCTTTGCATGTGTACATGGGTTGAGATCTGTTTAAACCTCCTCAAGTGCCTGAAGCTGTACTTGATGCCGTCTTTTCTGCTTAGATATTGCAGTGCCAGTTTGGTGAGAGAGAGTGAGGGGCCATGGCATTTCAGGGGACCTGGCCTGCGTGGGGCTCTGCTGGACCTTCTTCTGGAGGTGCATGGCTGTCACTTGCTAAGGATGGGCTGTGTTGCCTGTTCCTGCTGTTGGAAATCTTTTCAGGCAGAGGTGAGGAAGTAAGAAAACACGCAGTGGGAGCAGGACAGGAGGAGTAACTCAGGTAGGAAAGTGGAAAGCTTCCAGATGATCACCCAGGCCAGGACTATCCTGACTGACCTATAGGAGCCAACTCGGTAAGTGTGCTGTCACTGGAGTGGCTCCACTTTTCTCCAGCCTGTGAGGTATTTGCACGTATCCAAGTGTTTTACCTGGGACGTGTGGATGAGGTTCAGGAGTGGCTAGCCTGGGGGTCAGCCAGGGTTTACTTAGAGATGACTCTGTGGGGTCTCCCAGCTACCCACTGAAGACCCTTGTTGGGAGGGGAGTGGGCAGAGAGTGTGGAAGGGCTGCTGGCTTCACATGCATAAGTCTCCACCGCTGACCATCTTCAGAATTGCTCATCCCTGGAATAAGCATCCTAATTGGGTTTTCACCTGTGTAACTAGTGACTTCTTAATTAGCAGTATGAACAGTGATTAACAAAAAAAATGTCCTCAGGCAGGACTGAGATGTTACACCACATATATCATTGTAAGAACCTGAGAAGGCATGTGCAGCTAGTACCCTTAGGGACAGGCTTCAAACTTGACCCCTCAACATTCTGACATCCAGCTACTGCTTTAGCTTTTCTGAGGGCCCAGTGCTGACTCTAAGTGTTCTGTAATCCAGGCTCCATCTGCCTTTAGTGAGACCCAAACTTTTAAGATCCTACAGAGCAGGGTCTGTGTGGCTGCTCTGTGGCTTCTTTAACAAATGATCACAAGCTAGGTGGGTTAAAACAACAGGAGTTCATCATCCCCAAGTCCGGAGACCAGACACCTGAGATCAACATGGCACAGGGCTGAGGTCCCTCCAGAGGCTCCAGGATAGGGTCCTTCCTGCCTTTTCCAGCTTCAGGGGCTCCAAGGGTCCCTGGGCTTTTGGCCCCCTCCCTCCCATCTCTCTCTCTGCCTTTAAGAGGCTTCTCCACTGTGTCTTCTTTTGTCTCTTAGAAGGACTCTGTCAGTTGGATTGAAGGTCACCCTAACCCTAGAAGACCTTACCTTGATATCCTTAACTACATCTACAAAGACCCTTTCCCCAGATATGGCCCTGTTCTGTGGGGACACATCTTTGGTGGCCACCATTCACCCCATTCTCTGTTTATCAAATAACCCTCATTTTAGGAGATCACCACAGGGCCATATAGATGGGAGCAGACAGTGGCCACACACGTGGAGTCTGGAGAGAATGAGGCCCTTGGAGTCACCTGGAATGGATGCAGGCCTGGCTTCATCAGGCGAGGAAAATCACAGGGAGAAGAGGGACATGGTCTTGTTCAGGCTTCAAAAAGCACGTTGGGGTGGGATGTGAGATGTATCGTGGGGGCAGGGAACTTTGTCAGGGCCTGGTGGAGGGGTTAGGCTTGGATCAGGGCTGTGGATGTCGAAGGGAATTAGTGGGGGGTTGGCCATACACCCTGGGGGAGTAGCTCACAGTCACTGGGGCACAAGGAACTGGGAATCTGGGAGGCCTCCGTGTTCCTGAACCTGAAGAGGATACGTTAAAATTTTACATCAACTCATGCTCCTTCTGCCTCTGTAACTCAGTTTGCTCCTTTAAAAGTCTGGATCATATAGGTCACGCAGTCTCAGAAAGTGGGGACTTACGATACTTGGAGCTGGAGCTTGCCTCCCTCACCCTTGTCTTGGCCCCTGAAAACCTGCATGATCATGCCTGTCCATGATAATGCAAAGCCTGCCTCCCTGACACTCCTCCACCAAGTGGAACTACCTGCTCTGCTGGAGCACTTCCAGTGGCTGTGGGTTGCCACTGACAGGACTCTGGCTTCCTCAGGACCCGCTGAGGCTTCAGCTTCAGGACAGTGTGAGGTTCAGTTCAGGCTGACAGGACCCATGTGGTTTCAGCTTTGGAGCATGGTGGGGTTCAGCTCAGGTAGGGGGAAGTCTGGCCTCCTCAGAACCTGATGGGGGTTCAGCTTTGGGACATTATGGGGTTCAGTTCAGACTGACAGGAGATGGGTCACCACAGGACCCATGTGGTTTTGGCTTTGGGACATTGTGGGGTTCAGTTCAGGCTGATGGAATCTGGTCTCCTCAAGACCCACTTGGGCTTCAGTTTTGGGGCATGATGGGGTTCAGTTGAGGCTTATGGGAGCCCGGTCCCTCAGGACCTACTTGGGCTTCAGTTTTCAGGCATTGTGGGGTTCAGTTGAGGCTGACAAGACTCTGATATCCTTAGGATCCGCTGGGGCTTCAGCTTTGGGACATTGTGGGGTTCAGTAGAGCCTGACAGGAGTCTAGTTTCCTCAAGACCTGCAAGGAGATGGTGCTGCTGAAGGGAAATGTGAGGAAAATTGGGAAGAAGCTTTCTGTATATGGTTGTTGCTGAAAGTCTGCCTTATGAGGACCCAGGACTGTTAGGCTTGATGTAGAAAGTTGTGTGATTTTAGTCAGTTTTTGTCTGTGGTATAAGATGGTGTCCTGTATTGTTCCTTGGTGTGTGGTTTCCATTTTTCCCAGCACAGTTTATTGGTGGGGGGGCTGTCCTTTCCTGTGTGTATGTTCTTAGTTCCTATCTTGTAAATTAATTACCATGTGCATGTAGGTTTACTTCTGAGCTCTCTTGTCTCTGTGCCTACTTCTGTGCCAATTCCACATGTCTTGTGGTGACTATAGGCACACACTCTAGATTGAATTCAGGGATAGACATACCACCAGCATGTTCTGCTTTCTCAGGGTCCCTTTGGCTCTTCTGGTTCCTTTGTGGCTTCACAGAGATGTGAAGATTGCATTTGTTTCTATGAAAAATATCATTGAAATGTTGGCAGTGATTGCATGAATGTGTACATTGCTTTGGTTAGAATGAGTATTTTAATGGTATTTTCACCCACAAACATGAGATATTTTTTACTTGTGTCCATTCAGTTTCTTTGATCCTTGTCTTGTAGTTTTTAGCTTGCAGGTCTTTCAAGTCCTTGGTAAGATTTTTAGTTTTTTGGCAGGGGGGAGGGGGATGCAATTGTAAAAGGGATTATTTTCTTAATTTCTCTTTCTAATAGTTCATTGTTAGTGTAGAGAATCGCAAATGATTTTGCAGTTCTACTGACTTTCTTTTCTTTTTTGGGGGGTCTTCAGCTCAACATGTTGGATCTTAGTTCCCTGACAAAGGATCAAACCAGTGCCCCTGCAGGGGAAGTGCCGAGCCTTAACCACTGGACTGCCAGGAAAGTCCATGAATTCACTTTTTAGTTCTGACCAGTTGCTTTGGTGTAGTGTTATGTGGAAAACTAGAATTAAGACATGTCATAGTTTCAGTTCCATCTGGGTCATCCACAGCAACCAAGACGTGGTGTCTACTAATATGCTCTTCCTACAGTGCCTTTTAATACCATGTGGACTAGTACAAGGCAATTAACATCATTATGTTAGTTGAAGTTGGTTTGGTTAAGTCTTGGCCTCTATTGCAATGTTCAATGTCATCTCTGATTTTCTGGCATGTGACATACATGGTTGTTTTGAAAAGTAATTTACTTTCTAGTAAAATTTCAAATGTTTCAACTTTGAATAGTGGTAGAAAGCTTTCTACATTCACACCAAATACTGCAATGTGTTTTATCCCAAAGAGGGTCGCTTTCCTGGGGAACTAGCCTGTAACCCAAAAATGGGGGATATTTATGTTTTCCACATTATAATCCTATCCATAGGACCAGTTCAACTTTCACCAGCTGCCCAAGCTTTGTGCAAATGTCTTTCTCCATTCTAATGCAGTTTTCTTTTTCTGGAGCCATCACTGGGGCTTTCCCTCATATTAAAAACCTTCATGGATTTAAAGTGACAAGATGCCTATGATCTAGGTGGCTTTTTCTGTGTGGTTTCTTTCACTGAGAATGTTTTTCATGTTGTGCCATGTGTCATTTTTTAATTTTGTTTACAAACCTATGACAACATTTATCATTTGAGTCATTTTAAGTATGCACTTCTATAGCATTAACTGCACTCACATTGTTGTAAAAATTTCCCCACCATTCATCTCCAGAATCTTTTTATTTTCCTGAAGTGACACTGTAACCATTAAACACTCACCACCCTCAATCCCTGGCCATCTTATTCTACTTGGAATTTGTCTTATATGGATATCTCCTACTCTTGGAATCATAGAACAGTTTTCCTTTTGTGTTGGGCTTGTTTCACTTGGCATAATGACTTAATGTTTCATCCACATTATAGCATGTGTGAGAGTTATCTTGTTTTTAAAGGTTGAATCATATTGAATTGTGTTTATACTACATTGTGCTTATCTGGTTATCTGTTGAACACTTGTGTTGCTTCCACCTTTTGGCTACTGTGAATAATGTTGCTATGAATACAGGGTCTGAATATCTGTTCCAGTTCTTGGTTTTAAATATTCTGGGTGTATAACCTGGACCAGGATTGATGGATTATATGTTAACTCTGTATTTATGTATTTGAGAAGACCCCTACTGTTTTTTGCAGTTTTGGAACTATTTTACTATATTCCTTTCTATGGCAGAGTAATTCATCTTATGGATGTATCTACCCTATTTGCTCTTCCATTCACCTGTTCGTGGGCATTTTCATTGTTTTCAACTTGTGTTCTCAAGAACACTGCTGCTAGGAATATTGGTGTACAAGTTTATATTTGAACACCTGTTTTAAATTATTTGGATGTATATCTAGGAGTGGAGTTGGCAAAACATATGATAATTCAGTTCAGTCACTCAGTCACGTCCAACTCTTTGTGACCCTATGGACTACAGCACACCAGGCTTCCCTATCCATCACCAACTCCTGGAGCTTGCTCAAACTCATGTCCATCGAGTTGGTGATGACATCCAACCATCTCATCCTGTTATCCCCTTCTGCTCCTACCTTCAGGCTTACCCAGCATCAGGGACTTTTCCAACAAATCAGTTCTTCACATCAGGTGGCCAAAGTATTGCAGTTTCAGTTTCAGCATCAGTCCTTCCAATGAATATTCAAGGCTGATTTTCCTTAGGATTGACTGGTTGGATCTCCTTGCAGTCCAAGGGATTCTCAAGAGTCTTCTCCAGCACCACAGTTCAAAAGCATCACTTCTTAGGCACTCAGTTTTCTTTGTAGTCCAGCTCTATCATGTATACATGACTACTGGAAAACCATAGCTATGAGCACACAGACCTTTGTTGGTAATGTCTCTGCTTTTTAATATGCTGTCTAGATTGGTCATAACTTTTCTTCCAAGGAGCAGCATCTTTTAATTTCATGGCTGCAGTCACCATCTGCAGGGATTTTGGAGGCCCCCAAAATAAAGTCTGTCACTATTTCCATTGTTTCCCCATCTATTTGCCATGAAGTGATGGGACTGGAGGCCATGATCTTAGTTTTCTGAATATTGAGTTTTAAGCCAACTTTTTCACTCTCCTCTTTCACTTTCATCAAGAGGCTCTTTAGTTCTTCTTTGCTTTCTGCATAAAAGTAGTGTCATCTGCATGGCTGAGATTATTGATATTTCTTCTGGCAGTCTTGATTCCAGCATGTACTTCATCCAGCCCTGGAATTTCACATGATGTACTCTGCATATAAGTTAAATAAGCAGGGTGACAGTATACAGCCTTGCCATACTCCTTCCCTGATTTGGATCCAGTCTGTTGTTCTATGTCCAGTTCTAACTGTTGCTTCTTGACCTGCAAACAGATTTCTCAGGAGGCAGGTAATGTGGTCTGGTATTCCCATCTCTTTAAGAATTTCCCACAGTTTGTGGTGCTCTGCACTGTCAAAGCCTTTGGCATTGTCATTAAAGCAGAAGTAGACATTTTTCTGGATGTTTTTGCCTCTTTTTTTTTTCAATGATCTAGTGGATGTTGGCAATTTGATCTCTGGTTCCTCTGCCTTTTCTAAATCCAGCTTAAACATCTGGCAGTTCATGGTTCACGTACTGTTGAAGCCTGGCTTGGGGAATTTTGAGCATTACTTTGCTAATGTGTGAGATAAGCGCAACTGTGCGGTAGTTGGAACATTCTTTGGCATTGCCTTTCTTGGGGATTGGAATGAAAACTGACCTTTTCCAGTTCTGTGGCCACTACTGAGTGATATGATATTACATTTTTATGTTTTTGAGAAAATGCTGGTTTTGTACACATAGATCACATCATTTTACACCTCTACAAGTAAAGTTTGAGTTCCAATTTCTGTACATTTTTGCCAACATTTGTCATTTGTCTTTATTGTTGATTTCCCCCACATCCATCCTGAGTGCCTTATTAAGGAGGAAGTCATAATGCAGGACCCACATTTGAGGAGAGAGGAGTTAGCTTCATATACGTGATGGACAGCTGAGTGTCTGTATCAATTATTTAGAATCTTCCTGCATAGATATTTTTATTTAACACTACTCATAAAACCTATGTTTTTCTTTTTTCTTTTTTTCTTTTTTAACTGTTTGGACACCTGAAAATTATTTTAATCTTTTGGGAGCTACCCTAGTGGTTCAGACTGTAAAGCATCTGCTTGCAGTGCAGGAGACCTGGGTTCGATCCCTGGGTGGGGAAGATCCCCTGGAGAAGGAAATGATGACCCCTCCAGTACTCTTGCCTGGAAAACTTCATGGATGGAGGTTCCTCATAGCCTACAGTCCATGGGGTCTGAAAGAGTCAGACATACTGAGAGACTTCCTTTTCTCTTTCTTTTGGCTATAATCCAGCCAACTATACAGCTTAGTTCATTCTTGCTTTGGCTATTGAGAGATTTTTCCATGCTCTTATGCTTTTATTTTACATAATTCAGCTTTCATTGGGTTTTTTGGTTTTTCTTTCTCATATTTTAAGATTATGGTGCTTTACATATTTACTGTCTCAGTCCTAGTATAAGCCACATTTTAAAGAATCCTTGTTCCTTTTTATTAAAGAATGTTACTAAACATTTTCATGTGGGAACTTAATAATCTCAGCAGAAAATGCATCGAAATACTTATGCAAGTATCCAAGACTATGCATACACATGGTTATGAAGATTTTCACATGGAGCTATGTGTTTCTGTATTAGGCTAAAGATAGTTTATAATGATGTCTCCAACCTGATTTCTTATGATACAGGTATTATAACCTTTTCCCTTTGTCTGCCTGTAACTTCCCACTCCAGTGGTAAAAATCCTGGCTTCCACTACTTGTCAGTTATCAAATTCAGTGCTTGTTCCATTAAATGACTGATTCTGTAAGTTTCAGTCCTGTTAGCTACAAACCCCTGTGGAAAGAACTTACAGAGATCATTGTTTATGTACATTTTGCCTTTGGCCTGCAGATTCTAATCATTTTCACAATGAACTTAGGTCAGATAACTTTGTCCTAATACTAAGAGTGGCTTTTTTTTTTTTTTTTTTTTTTTACAAAAATTCCTTCTTCTTCTTTTTTAATCTCTTGGCTGTGCTGTGGCATGTGGGATTTTAGGTCCCTGACCAGGAATTGAACCCACCTCTTCTGCATTGGCAACATGGAGTCTTAACCACTGGCCCACCAGGGAAGTCTGAATCTTTTCATATATTTCTCAATCTGTTAGATTCTTTGTTAAATTCTGCATTCCAGTCTTTGACACTCTCATACCATAAATAAACGTTAATAGGTAATAATTTACTTGTTGGGTTCTGAAAACAAAAATCTATGTGCTTAGAAAAATGTATAGTGTCAGGTATTCATCACTAAAGTATCATGTGATATATTTCAGCCACATATTCCATAAACTGTTTATCATGTCTGTTTTACCTTTTCTAGAATGTCTTATAAGGTCATACAGTGTGTAGCACTTGAGGCTGGATTCCTTCACTTAGTAATATAAGTGTTAGATTCATGCTTTTCTTTGTTTTATAAATGGGTTGGTTGTTCATTCCTTTATACCTCTGAACACTATTGTATTGAATTATATAAGAGGAAAAATAATATTCCTTCTACCCTCAGTGTTCTTCATTGAGATGCTCGTAGTGAAAGGGAGATGGACTGGAGAAAAACAATCAGAAGTTTAATATATGCCATGCATATCTCCTGTATAGTTGAGAGATACCTGGGAAAACTGAGTCACTTCCTGAAATGGTCCAATATTTTACCTTAAATGCTATCATCAGCTATCAATGAAGGAGGAGTTTAGGGGATGGAAGAAGCCATTTAAGGGAGATTATTATATGAAGCACAGTAAACAAAGGTATGGTGGTTATGCAGATTAACATCCAGGTCCATTCCATACATCTTTTTGATATTTAGTCAAGTCATTTAGTCAAGTCAAGTCATTCTTGAGATTTAGTCATCCTCCATATCCTTGTCCACAAAAGGACACATCCTTACAAATGGAGATATCCTTAATAAATGTAAATCTACTTCATAAAATGACATTTCTATTTGGTTTTCAGATTCTCCAGGAGTTCCTGTTTTTTTAAATTAATCAGTCTAAAATAATCCTTTTGTCAAATGGGCATATTTTGGGTGTGCTGTTTTGTGCTTCTCTTGAAATTTCCATGCCATAATATGCCTAGGAATGCACATCTATGGAAGGATATCCTGATAGTTTTAAGTTTTTAATTATTATGAATTATGAATAGTGCTCTTGTACATTACTCAATGCTAGTTTTTATTTCAGTTTTCCAAAGCAGTTGTGTAAATACAAGAGGTACACTTCTTGATTCCTAAGGTGAGACCGTTTAGATTTGGAGAAAAATGCCAAACTGTCTTCCAAAGTTGACTGTACATGCATCCAACCAGCATCTTGAGTATACTCTTGTATGCTTATTTACAGTTTTTTATCTTCTTTGGCCAGGTGTGTGTTTCAATCTTCACCAAATTTGTATACTGTGGATACAGTCTTGAATAATTGAACTTTTCTAAGAATCTGTCCATTTCTTCCATTTATCGCTTTTATTGATGTATAGTTGTTCATAATAGTCTATTAGAATCCTTTGCATTTCTGCACTGTCTGTTGTAACTGCTACCCAGGTGCAGGTTCTGGGAGGTGTGTTCACAAAGGAGACTGTGGATGTGTGACCACAATATAGGGTCTAGAATGTGGGGTCACCCTTGAGGCTGTGGATGTGTGAGCCCAAGTACAGTACTGGGAGGTGGGGTCAACCAGGAGACTGTAGACATGTGAGCCTAGATGTGGAGTCTTGGAGGTTGGGTCACCCTGGAGACTGAACATGTAATCACTGGTACAGGATGTAGGGAGGGGTGTCACCTTTGAGACAGTGGATATGTGACCCCAGGTACAGGTCTGGAGAGTGGGGTCACCCTGGTGGCTGTGGACGTGTTACCCCAGACACAGGGCCTGTGGAAGTGTTTCACCATGGAGACTGGATGTGTGACCTCAGGAAAAGGGTCTGGAGTGTGGGGTCACACTTGAGACTGTGGATATGTGTCTGCAGCTACAGGGTCTGGGAGGGGGTAACCCTGGAGACTGTGGAAATTTGACCTCAGGTGGAGGCACTGTGAGGTGTTGTCACCCCAGAGACTGAGGATGTGTGATTCCAGGTTCAGAGTCTGGGAGGGGTGTCACTTGGAGACAGTGGACATGAGACCCTGGGTTCAGTATCTGGGTGGTGGGGTCACCCTGGAGACTGTGGATTTGTGAACCCACAAACAGGGTCTTAAGTATGACGTCAACCTGGAGACTGTGGACCTGTGATTCCAGTTGCAGGGTGTACGGAGTGTGTTCACCATGAAGTCGGTGGATATGTGACCCCAGGTTCTGGTCTGGAGGATGCAGTCACCCTGGATCTGTGACCCCAGTTTCAGGGTCTGGAAAGGTGTCACCCTGGAAAGTGTGGACGTGTGACCCCAGGTTCAGGGTCTGGGGAGGAATGTCACCCTGCAGAGTGTGGATATGTGACCCCAGGGGAATGGTCAGGAGGAGGCCACCCTGGAGACTATGAAATTGTGAGTCCAGTTGCAGGGCTTGGGAAGGGGTCACCCTAGAGACTGTGGATGTGTGACTTCAGGTACGGTGTCTGGGAGGGATCATCCAGGGGGCTGTAGCTATGTGATCCTAGGTATAGGGTTTGGGAGAGTGTTACCCTGCAGACTGTGGACATATGACCCCAGGTGCATGGTCTGGTGTGGTGGGGTCACCCTGGAGATTGTGGAAGTGTGACCCCAGGTGCAGGGTCTGGGGTGAGGTCACTCTGGAGACAGTGTACAAGTGACAAATGTGCATGGTTAGAGGATGGGATCACCTTGGAGACTGTAGACATGTGACTCCAGGTACACTATCTGGGAGGGACATCATCCTGGAGCCTGGACATGTGACCATAGATACAGGGTCTGAATGGGGTCACCCTAGGCACCTGGATATCTGACCCCATGTACAGGGTCTGGGATGCTAATAACCAAGGAGACTCTGGACATGTGACCCCAGGTAGTGTATGGGGGGGTCACTCTAGAGACAGAAGAATTTTAACCACAGGTAAATGGTCTTCAAGGGGTGTCACCCTGGATAATGTGGACATATGAGCCCAGGTGCAGTGTGTGAAATGTAGTTCACGCTGGAGACTGTGGACATGTTAATCCAGCTGCAGGGTAGGGGAGGGCGGTCATCCTCGAGATTGTGGATGTGTGGATACAAGTACAGGGTCTGGCAGGGGGCTTCACCCTGGAAACTGTGGACACCTCACCCCAGGTACAGATTATGAGAGGTGGGGTCACACTGGAAACTGAGGACATGTGATCCCAATTACAGAGTCTGGGAAGGGGGTTACACTGAAGCCTGTGAACCTGTGATCACAGGTTGTGTCTGGGAAGTGGCATTACACAGGAGACTCTGGACATGTGACCCAGGGTTCAGGGTCTGGGAGGGAGTCACCCTGGAGACTGGACTTGTGACCCCAGGTACAGGATTTTGGATGAGTCACTCTGAGACTGTGGATATGTGACTCCAGGGGGAGTGTCTGTGAGGGGCTCACCTTGGAGACTGTATTTGTGTGACCCCAGGTACAGGGTCTGGAAGTTTGGGTAACCCTGGTGACTGTGCCCATGTGACACTAGGTACAGCCTCTGGGGAAGGTTGTCATCCTGGCCACCATGAGTATGTGATCCCAGGTACAGGGTCTGAGATATGGGGTAACCCTGGAGACTGAGGCCAAGTAAACTGAGGTAAAAAGTTTGGTGAGGTGGGGTCACACTGGAGACTGGATGTGTAACCCCAGTTGCAGGGTCTGAGAGGGATGTCACCCTGGAATCTACAGATGTGTGACCCCAGGTGGAAGAGAGGAGTCACATTGGAGACTGTGGTCATGTGACACCAGGTGCAGTGCCTGAGACATGGGGTCACACTGGAGACTGTGGATGTATGAGCCAGGTACAAGAAATGGGAGGGATGTTAACCCGAAGACTGTGGATGTGTGAGACCAGGTACATGAATTGGGAGAGTTTACACCCTGGTGAACGTGGATGTGTGACCCTGCTTCAGGATCTGTGAAGGGTGCCACTCTGGAGAATGTGGAAATCTGATCCCAGGGTTCCTCTAGTTTTGCAGTGGGGAACATGGGATTCCTCTCAAGTTGTGGCAGGAAACTCGGGATTCCTTTTGAGTTGTATCAGGGAACTCAAATCTCCCCTCTAATTGCAGCAGGACCTCAGTGTGCCTCTCCAATTGAAACTCAGGGTTCCACTCGAGGCATGGCAGGGAACTTGTGTTCCTCTAGAGTTGGGGGGTTACTTAGGGTTCTTCTTGACTTGTGGTGAGACCTCCTCTCGAGTTACCTTGGGGCAATTCATGTCTAGCAGGGATGTGCAGGGTGGCTCCTTTCTTGTTGCAATCTGCGCATGGCTACTCACTAGTTTTGGCATGGGATTTCTCTAGTTATGGTCCGGGTCAATTCTGCAGTTGTGGTGGGTTCAATTCTCTCCAGTTGTGGTATGAAAGCTCCTCTCTAGTTGTGGTGTGAGGTTCATCTCTATTAGCAGCAAGGGGCTCCTCTCAATGTGTGATGTCCACTGGGCTCCTCTGAAGTAGTGGTGGAGGGCTCCTCTCAAGTTGCAGGGCAATGTCCTCTCTGGTTGAGGTGTGGGTGGCTCCATGGGGAAGGTCCACTATTTTTGGCGATAGAATTTCCTCACTAACATTAGTGGGATAGATTCTCTCTAGTTATGAAGGATGCCACTCAACTTACTTCAGGGAACTTGCCTCTATTTGTGGCAGAGCGGCTTCTCTCTAGGTGTGATGTTCTGTGGGAATCCACTCTAGTTTTTCTGGAGGAATCGTTTCAGTTTTATCCAGGGAGCCCCAGTATCATTATGACCAGAGGCCCCTTTTCTTGTTATTGCCTAGGGCTCCTGTCAAATTGCATCAGGGAACTCGGCGTGCTTCTTGAGTTACAGCAGGTGACTCAGGTTTCCTTTAGAGTTGTGGTGAAGCCTCCTCTCGAGCTGCAGTGGAGCCAGTCCTCTCAAGTAGCGCTGTGCAGGCTAGTCCCTGTCTACCCCCATTGTGTGGGAGGCTGCTCTCTAGTTGTGGCATGGGGCTTCAATCTAGTTGCAGTGGGTATCCACTCTTTATTTGTGGTGGGTCGGCTCCTCTTTAACTGTTATTTTCATACTCCTCTCTAGTTGTGTCAGAGGGGCTTCTCTTTAGTTGTGGTAGTTGGGCTTCTCTCTAGTTGTGGTAGAGTGCTCTCATCAAACTGTGATGGGGTGGCTATTGTCTGGTTGTAATGTGAAGGGGCACTTTTTCTAGGTTTAATGTTCAGGAGGCTACTCTCTAGTTGTGGCAATGGGAGGCCTCTTTAGTTTTAACCTGGTGGGCTCCACTCTACTTGTGGAAGGGGGCTTCCATCTAATTGTGATGTGTGGGTATGCTCCTCTCTAATGGCGATGTTAAGGGGGGATTACCTCTAACTGTGGGAGGGGTCTCCTCTCTAGCTGCAGTGTTGGCCTCCTCTTTCATTTTGATCCATGTGGGAATTCCATTCTAGTTGTGATGTGTATGGGCACGTTTTGCTAATTGTGATGAGTGGGGAGCACTCATATCTACCTGTGGGAGGGGTGTCCACTCCAGTTGTTGCAGTGGTTCTCCACTCTAAATGCAATGTAAGGGAGGGCGGGGCACCTCTCTAGTTTCAGCAGTGTGCTCCTTTAGTTGCGCCTGAGGGTCAACTATCTAGTTGTGGTATGTATTCAACTTTCCAGTTTAGATGGTTGGACTTCTGTCTAGTTGTGATGTGCCAGAGTGCTCCTCCCTAAGTGTGCTGTGCCTGGGAAGTCCTCTCTAGTTGTGAAGTGGGAACTCCTGTCTTGTTGCATTAAGCTGTGCAGCTCTTCTCTAGGTGTAGTTTTCTGGCTCATTTCTATTTTTGGTTTGATGGGCTACTCTCTCATGGTGGTGTAGAGCCTCCTCTCTAGATGAGATGTTCGAGATTGCTCCTCTCTAGGGGCGGAGTGTGGGGCCTCCTTTCTTCATGTGATGTCTCAGTGGGCTCCTTTCTTGTTGCAGTGTGTGGGCTCCTCTCTAGTTGTGGTGGGGACTCCTCTTGAGTTTCATCAGGAGACTTTGTATTCCTCTCAAGGTGAGGTGGGGCCTCCACTTGAGTTTTGGTGGGGTAGCTCCTTTCTAGTAGCTTTGTACAGCATGGCTTCTGTTTAGTTGTGATTTGTAGGTGGCTAAACTCCCTGTGGCAGGGTCTCCTCTCTAGCTGGTGTGGGGGGTCAACTCTTAGTTGTGTTGGTTTGGCTTCTCTCCAGTTGTGGTGTGCAGTCTCCTCTCAAGTTGTGTTAGGGATCTCTTCTTTATTTATGGTGTTCTGGGGGCACCTCTAGAGCTGCAGTGGAATGTTCCTCTTGAATTGGGAAGGGAGTTTCCTCTCTAGTAGTGATGTGCACAGGCACTCTTTCCAGGTGTGATATATGCGAGCCTACTCTCTAATTTTGGCATGGCCTCTCCTCTTTATTTGCAGCATGGGAGCCTCCTCTCTAGTTGTGGAAGGAGGCTTCTGTCTAATTGTGATGTATGGAAATGCTCCTCTCCAGTGGCAGTGTTCAAGGGGCTTCTCTTTATTTGTGAAATGAGGTCTACTCTCTAAATGTGGTGAGGATACTACTCTCTGATGGTGGTAGGGGGTGTACTAGATCCTACCACCTAGAGTCCCCTAGAGGGGACCCTCTCTAAGTGTAATGTCCAGGGTTTCCTCTCCTGTTGTGGTGGGGGAACACTCTCCAGTTTTGGCAGGTGAGCTCTTCTCTCATTGTGGCCATGGGCTTCTCTTGAGCTGTGGTATAGGGATACTCTCAAGTTCAGGAGGGGACTCAGGGCTCCTCTCTAGTTGGGGTGATGATTTATCCGACGGTTCTATGTGGGGAGTTTGTTCTCTCTACTTGTGGCATTGGGGGTTCCTCACTAGTTTTCACGTGGTTCCAAACTTTAGTTGTGACAGGCTCAAGTTACTTCAGGGCCCTCATCTCTATTTGCAGCAGAGGGATTCCTCCCTAGGTGCAATGTGCTGGAGGGCTCCTATCTAATTTTGGCAGTGGAATTCTCTCCAGTTTTGGGGGCAGGGGGCTCCTAACTTTGTCACTGGGTTATCCTTCCTTGTGATGGCATAGGGATCCTCTCGAGATGTGGTGGGGGACTCGGGGTTCCTCTCAAGTTGGGACAGGTGATGGGATTCCTTTAGAGTTGTGGTGGGGTTTACTCTTGAGATGCATGGGGCAGCTCCTCTCTAGTAGCAATTAGCAGGCTGCCTCCTGTCTACTTGTGATGTGCGGTAGGCTACTGGGACTACACTCTATTGCAGTGGGGTCAACTGACGTTTTTGTTTCCACTCCTCTCTAGTTGTGGTTTGGACTCCTTTCCAGTTGTAGCAGGGTAGGACTCCTCTTCAGTTGTGGTGTGAAGCTATCTCTCTTGTGGTAGAGTTCTGCTCTTGAATTGTGGTGGTGGTGGCTCCTCTTGGGAATCCTCTCGAGTTGCCTCAGTGCTTGGGGCTCGTCTTGATGTGCAACGGGGAAGTCTGTGTTCCCCTCCAGTAGCAGCAGGGGAATTGGGCCTCTTCTCCAGTTGAGTTGGGTAACTCGGAGTTCCTCTCAAGTTTCAGCAGGAAATGCAGGATCCCTCTTGAGTTGTGATGGGGAAAGTCGGGGTTCATCTCGAGTTGCAACAGGGGAGTGAGGTCTTTTCTCGTGTTAAAATGAGGAACTTGGGTTTCCTCTCGAGTTTCAGCAGGGGAGTCGGGCCTCCTCTCAAGTTGTGAGGGGGAACTCAGGGTTCCTCTCTGGTTGCAAAAGGGGACTTGAGTTTCCACTCGAGTTGCAGCTGGTAACACTGGGTAGCTCTCAAGTTGCAGCATGAATCTTGGGGTTCCTTTCAAGTTACATCAGGGTACTCAGAGCTCCTCTCGAGTTGTGGCAAGAACTCAGGGTTCCTCTTGAGTTGCAGTGTGGGACTCAGGGTTCCACTTGATCCATGGTGGGGAACTCAGTTTTCTTATCAAGTTATGTGGGGGGGGGGTGCTACATATGGTTCCTCTCATGTTGTGCTGGGGCCTCCTCTCATGATGTTTTGGGGTGACTGGTCTCTAGTAGGGATGTGCAGGTTCTTCTTCTTTCTTGTGAGGTTGACTACTCACTAGTTTTGGCATGGGACTTCTCTCTAGATATGGTCGGGGTCAACTCTGTAGTTATGGTGAGTTCAATTCTCTCTAGTTGTGGTCTTCTAGCTCCTGTCTAGTTGTGTTGTGAGGGTTGTCTCTATTGTCAGCAGAAGAGCTCCTCTTTATGTGTGATGTCCAGCAGGCTCCTCTTGAGTTGTAGTGGAGGGCTCCTCTAGAGTTGTGGGGCTGTGTCCTCTCTGTTTGGGGTGTGGGTGGCTCCACAGGAAGGAGCCACTCTACTTTTGGTGCTAGAGGTTCCTAATATTAGTGGGCTTGCTTCTCTATAGTTGTGAGTCAATCCACTTGCTTTAATTCAGGGAGCTTATTTTATTTGCTTCAGAGGGACTTCTGTCTTGGTGTGATGACCTGAGGGATTCCACTCTATTTCTGCCCAGGGAATCTGCTACAGTATTGCCAGGGGAGCTCCTCTGTCATTTGGCCAGGTTATCCTTTCTTGTTACAGCATAATATTCCTGTCAGATTGCAGTAGGGAACTTAGCATTTCTCTTAAGTTTCAGCAGGTGTCTCAGGTTTCCTTTAAGTTGTGGTGGAGACTCCTCTTGAATTGCACTGGGGCAGATACTCTAGAAAAGATGTTTAGGCTGGCTCCTCTTTTGTTGCAATTTGTGGGACTCTATTCTCTAGTTTAGGCAAGGGGTCTCCACTCCAGTTGCAGTGTGGTTCCACTGTTTATTTATGGTGCTTCAGCTCCTCTCTAGTTGTCACTTGCAGACTCCTTCTAGCTTTGGCAGGGGGCGCTCATCCTCCCTAGTTGTGGCAGGGGTGTCCTCCTTAGTTGTGCATTTGGGCTCCTCTCTAGTTGTGGTAAAGAACTCTTCAAATTGTGATGGGTGTGGCTCCTCTCTGGTTGTGATGTGAAGGGGCATTTTTCTAGGTGCAATGTGCAGGAGGCTACTCTCTAGTTGTGGTAGTGGGTGTTTTCTTCAGGTGTGGCATGGTGGCCTCCTTTCTACTCGTGACAAGGGACTTCTGTCTAATTGTGATATGTGGATATGCTTCTCTTTAATGGTGATGTTCAGGGGGGCTTATCTCTGGTTGTGGCAGGGATCTCCTCTTATTTGCAGTGTTGGCCTCCTCTTTTGTTTCGATCCCTGTGGGAGTTCCACTCTAGTTTTTATGTGCATGGGCACTTTTCTCTAATTGTGATGTGTTGCACTCCTATCAATCTGTGCAAGGGTTATTCACTGCAGTTATGGCAGTGGTGCTCTGCTCTAGTTTTGATTTAAGGCGGGGGTGGCAGCTCTGTAGTTGCAGCGATATGCTCCTTACTATGTGGTTGCAGCTATATGCTCCTTATGCCTGAATGTCAGCTATCTAGTTGTGGCATGTATTCAACTCTCTAGTTTTAGCACTTGGGCTTCACTCTAGTAGTGAAGTGCTGTGGTGCTCTTCCCTAGTTGTACTCTTCCTGGGGTTGTCCTCTCTAGTTGTGGAGTGGGACCTCCTGTCTTGTTGAATTGTGCTGTGCTGCTCCTCTCTAGGTGCAGTTTTCCGGCTCATCTCTATTTGTGGTTTGAGTGGCTACTCTCTGGTATTGAAATGGATCCTCCTCTCTAGATGTGGTGTGCAAGACTGATTTTATCTAGGGGCAGGGTGTGGGGCCTCCTTTCTACATGCAGTGTCCGGTTTGGCTCCTCTATTGTTGCAGTGTTTGGCTCCTCCCAATTTTGGTGGGGAACTCCAATCGAGTTACATTAGGGGACTTGCTCCTCTCAAGTTGAGGTGGGGCCTGCATTTGAGTTTTTTTTTTTTTTGGGGGGGGGTGGATCCTCTCTAGTAGCAGTGTGCAGGGTTGCTTCTGTTTAGTTTCAATGTGTGGGTGGCCAAACTACCTGTGGCATGGAGCTCCTCCCTAGTTGTTGTGGGGGGTCAACTCTTAGTTGTGATTGGTGGGCTCCTCTCTAGTTGTGGTGTAAAGGCTTCTCTCAAGTTGTATTAAGGGAGGTCTTCCCTATTTGTAGTGTTTGGGAGACACCTCTAGAGTTGTGGTGAAGTGTTCCTCTCGAATTTTGGTAGGGGTTTGCTCTCTGTGAGTGCTGTGCACAGGCACTCTTTCCAAGTGCAATATCTGTGAGCCTACTCTCTAATTTTGGCATGGCCCCTCCTCTTTAATTGTGGCATCTGTGCCTCCTCTCTTGATTTGGCAGGAGACTTCTATCTAATTGCATTGGACTGAAATGCTCCTCTCGAGTGTTAATGTTCAGGGAGCTTATCTCTATTTGTGGTCTACTTGCAAGTTTTGGCTAGTTTGTTCCTCAATGATATTTGTAGGAGCATCTACTTGACTTGCAGGAGTGGGTTAGTCTCTTTTTGCTGTGGAGGTGACCCTCTCTAGGTGCGATGTCAGAGGTCTCCTCTCTAGCTGTGATAGGGGTGATATACTCCAGTTTTGGTGGGTGGACTCCTCTCTCATTGTGTCCATTGGCTTCTCTCTCATTGTGGTATAGGCCTCCTCTCAAATTCAGGAGGGGTTTGGGGGATCCTCTCTCATTGCAGGGTGCCTCACCTTGGGGTTCTCTGTGGGGTGGGTGTTCACTCCACTTGTTGTTTTGGGGCTCCTAACTGTTTTTCATGGGGTTGCTCCACTCTAGTTGTGACGGGCTTCTCTTGAGTTACTTCAATGTCTTCTTCACTGTTTGCAGCACAGGGGCTGCTCTCTAGGCACAATGTGCCAGAGGGTTCCTTTCTAGTTTTTGCAGGGATATTCTCTCCAGTTTTGGTGGGGTTGTCTTCTAGTTTCATCGCTGGGGGCTCCTTCCTTGTGATGGCAAATTACTCCAGTCGAGATGTGGTGGAGTACTTGGTGTTCCTCTCAAGTTGTGACAGGTGACTTGGATTCCTTTAGAGTTGTGGAGGGGCATCTTCTAGAACTTCATGGGGCAGTTCCTCTCTAGTAGCAGTTAGTAGGCTGGCTCCCATCTAGTTGTGATGTGTGGTATGCTACTGTATAGTTATGGCATAGGGTTCCACTCTAGTTGCAGTGGGGCTCAACTGACATTTTAATTTCTGCTCCCCTCTAATTGTGGTTTGCAGACTTGTCTACAGTTGGGGGGGCTCCTCTTTAGTTGTGATATGGGGATTCCTCTCTAGATGTGGTTACATACTCTTCTTGGACTGTGGTGAGGGTACTTCTTCTCTGCTTGTGATGTGAAAGGGCACTTTTTCCAGTTGTGAGTTGAAGGAATATACTCTAATTGTAGCAAGGGACATCCTCCTTTGTTGTGGTGTGTTGGCCACTTCTCTACTCATAGCAGGGGGCTTATGTTTAGCTGTGAAGTGTTGGTGTGCTTCTCTCTAGTGTCAATGATCAGTGGAGCTAATGTCTAGTTCCTGTGGGTGTCTCTCCTCTAGTTGTGTTGTGGAGCTCCTCTCTTTTTATGATCTGAGTGAAATGTCCTTTCTAGTTGTGGGGGCCTTTTCTCTAGTTGTATTGTGCAGGCTCGTCTCTAGTTATGGAGGGGTGCTCCTTTCTAGTTGTGACAGGAGGCTCTGAGTTAGCTACTGGGTGCACAAGGCTCTCAACTTGTGCCTGGAGCTCCTCTCCAGTTGTAGCATTAGTCACCTCTTGAGTTGCTGCAGGAGGCACCTCTTGAGTTTTGGTGGAGAAGGGGGGCTCATCTGAAATTGGAGATGGAAATGGCAACCAACTCCAGTACTCATGCCTGGAAAATCCCATGGGTGGAGGAGCCTGGTAGACTACAGTCCATGGGGTTGCAAAGAGTCAGACACTACTGAGCGAATTCACTTTCACTTTTCATCATAGGCCCCCAATGGCTAAGATGGTAAAGAATCTGCCTGGGATGCAAGACCTGTGTTTGATCCCTGGGCCAGGAAGACCCCCTGGAAAAGTGCATCACAACCCACTCTGGTGTTCTTGCCTGTAGAATTCCATGAACAGAAGAGCCTGGCTAGCCACATGGTCCATGGGGTCACAAAGAGTCTGAGATGACTGAGCAGCTAACACACAATCATCTGTCACTGTGGTGGGGGACTTTGTGCCTCCTTTCTAGTTGTGTTATGCTGGTGAGCTCCACTTCAGTGGGCAGCTCCTCTCTATGTGTGATTGTGGACTCACCTATAGCTGTAATATGGGGACCTCTTTCTAGCTGCAGTGCACAGTGTCCTCTCTAGTTGTAGTGAGGTGCTCTTCTTTAGTTATGATGTCTGTGGGGATTCCTCTCTCATTACGATGTGCAGGGGGTCTCCTCTCTAGTTGTGATGTGAGGTTTGTTTTTGTAGTGAATGGGCTCCTGTCTAGATTAGATGTCCAGAGGACTCCTCTCCTGTTGTGGATGGGGGCTTCTCTCAAGTTGGGTCAAAGGTCTCCTCTAGAGTTTTTGCAGGGTACATGGAACTCTTCTTGAGATGTGGTTGTGCCTCCTCTAGCATTTGTCATGTGGGGGACTACACAGCAAGGGGTCTTCTCTAATTTTTGTGCTATAGGTTCCTCACTCATTTTGGTGGGGTTGACCCCCTCTAGTTGTGACAGATGGTCAACTCTCTAGTGGTGAGGGAGCTCCTCTCTAGTTTCATTGGGCGTGGCTTTTCCTCAATAGTTGTGGTTTGTCTGGGGGTCTTCTCCACATGAGGAATGCAGGCTCCTCTGGAGTTTCAGCAGAAGGCTTGTGTATTAAGGTAGGCTCCACTCTAAGTCTAATTCCAGGGTTCCTGTTTAGTTGTGGGGGGCTTCTCTCCAGTTTTTTTATGCAGGCTACTCTCTAGTGGTGGCAGGGTGCAACTTTCTTATTGTGGCAAAGGACTCCAAACTAGTTGCATTGTTCATGGGGTTCTCTAGTTGTGGTGGTGGCATCTCTCTATTTGTGGTCATGGGCTCCTCCTCATTTGTCTCAGGAGACACATATCATTTTGCTGTGGTGACTCAGGGATCCTCTAAAAGAAGACAGAGGATCCTGTCAAGATGAAGCAGGGGGCTCCTCTGGAGTTCCTTTGGGGGGCTCCTCTCTGATTGTGGTTGGGGACTCCTCTCTGCCTGTGGCATTGGGGTTTCTTTCTAGTTGTGGTGTGCTGGTGAGCTCCTCTCAAGTATCAGTGGGGACTTTTCTGTAGTTGTGGTGGGTGATTATCTGTAGCTGCAGTGTGCCTGCTCCATTCTATCTGTGGTGTGCTGGTGGGCTACTCTATAGATGTGATGTGCAGGCTCCTTTCTAGTTAGGGAGAGGGTCTCTTTAGTTACAATATCTGAAGGGAGTCCTCTCTCATTGCAATGTGAAAAGGCTTTCTTTCTTGTGGTGGGGTAGCTCATCAATATTTGTTGCAGTGTGACTCCACTCTAGGTATGATGTGTGGGGACATCATCTCACATTGTGTCCAGCGGCTTTTCGTAAGTGGTAGTAGAGTTCTTTTCTTGAGTTCTGGAAGTGTACTAAAGGATCCTCCCGAGTTGCATTAGTCCCTCCTCTTAGGTTGTGAGGGAGGCTCTGCATGTGGCTCTGCTCTTCTTTTAACATTAGATGTTCCTCACAAATTTTAGCATGGCTACTCCTCTCTACTTGTGAGAGCCTCTTCTCGATTTATTTCAAGGGGCTCAGCTCTATTTGCAGCAGAGGTGCTCTTCTCTATGTGTGACGTCTTGGTGAACTCCTCTCTACCTGTGGTGGGGGAAACCTCTCCAATTTTGGTGGAGGTCTCCTCTGTCATGAGGAGACCGTGTCGTGAGTTGATACACGGGGTGACATTCGAGTTGTTGCAGGGGCATGAGGCCTTACTCCAGTGGATGGGGATTTCGGGGTCTTTTCGAATGGTGGCCCAACCCCTGGAGTTCCTCTCGAGTTTCAAGGTGAGAACAACCTCCTGCTGAGGCACGGCAGGAGTGTCGGTATTCCTTTGCAGACGAAGCAGGGGAATGGACCCTCATCTCAAGAGGAGAAGTGGAAAACGGGGCTCTTCTTGAGTTGTGGCGTGAAACTCAGTATTCCTCTCACGTCGGGACAGGTATCTTGGGGACCGTCCTGAGTTGCATGAAGGGTTTCAAGTACCCTTTCGCGTTTCCGGAGGGAACGTGGGATTTCTCTGGAGACACTGCTATGGAAAAGGGCCTCATCTCGCGTTGAGGGGAGAATCTCCTGGTTTTTCTCTAGTTGTGGTGGGAAGGTTGGGGTTCCTCTCAAGTTGCAATGGGGACCTCAGGGAACTGCTCGTGTTGCCTCAGAGAAGTGGAGTCTCTTCTTGAGTTGCGAGGGGCACGTCGGGATCCCTCTCAGGTCGCTGCTGTCGAATAGGGCCGTGTCTCGAGTTCAGTCGGGAAACTCTGTGTTCCTCTCCAGCGGTGACAGGGATCTCGGGCTTTTTATCAAGGTTCAACTAGGGAGTCAGGTCTTGTCTGGTGTTGACGCATGGAACTCTGTATTCCTCTCGAGTTGTCCAAGGGGTGTCAGGGCTCCGGTCGAGTTCAGGCGGAGAATTTGAACTATTTCTAGAGGATCAGCATGAGAGACAGGCCTCCCATCCTGTTGTGAGTGGATACTTGGGGTTCCACTGGAGCCGGTGCAGGGGAATCAGGACTTATCTCAAGCTGAAGGGGCACTCGGTGTACTTTTTCCTTGAAGCAGGATCAGCGGGTTCCACTCGAGATTCAACAGGTGAGACAGGTTGTGGCGTGAAACTCAGTATTCCTCTCACGTCGGGATGGGTATTTTGGGGACCGTCCTGAGTTGCATGAAGGGTTTCACCACATGAACGCACCACCTCCTCATGTGGTGCGAGGGGAAGCTGAGATTCCTCTTGAGTTGAAGCAGGGAATGGGCCCTCATCTCCAGATGAGGTGACAAACACGGGGCTCTTGTCAACTTTGGTGGGAACCTTGGCTTTCATCTTGAGTTGTGATGGGGATCCTGGGCCCCCTTTTGTTGCCTGAAGAGAGTCCAGCCTCCTCTCGAGTTTTGACAGGGAACTCAGGATTGTTCTTGAGGAGCTGCAGTAATAAAGGGCCTCATCTCGTGTGGACGGGAGAATCTCGTGGATTGTCTCGAGTTGCGGCCGGTGGCTTGGGATTCCTCTCCAGCTACCACAGGGAACTCAGGGAGCCTCTCATGTTGCCTCAGGCAAGTCAAGTCTCCATTTGAGTTGCGAGGGCGAGCCCGGAAGTGCTCTGGAGTCACGGGAGGGTGATCAGGCCTCATTTTGCATGGAAGGGGGAATCTCCATGTGTTTCTCGAGT
The DNA here is from genome assembly GCF_032452875.1 of Bos javanicus. Classification (NCBI taxonomy): domain Eukaryota; kingdom Metazoa; phylum Chordata; class Mammalia; order Artiodactyla; family Bovidae; genus Bos; species Bos javanicus. The sequence continues at coordinate 170,240 of NW_026893729.1, forward strand.
TGTGGCCAGAAGTGTGGGTTCCCTCGAGTTGCCTCGGGGACCTGAGGGAGCCTCTCTTGTTGTCTCTGGGAAGTCAGGAATCCTTTCATGTTGTGAGGGGCCTCTCGGGATTCCTCTCGAGTTGGTACAGGGGACTAGTGCCTCATCTCGAGTTGAGGCAGGAAACTCAGGGTTCCTCTCCAGCTCTGACAGGGATCTTGGGCTTCCTATGCAGATTCCACTGGGGAGTCAGCCGTCATCTCATGTTGGGGCACGGACTCCGCTTACCTCTCAAAGTGGATAAGGGGTGTCAAGCCTCCTGTGGAGTTGAGGTAGGGATCTCGGGCTATTACTAGGGGTGCCATGGGGCTCTCAGATCTCCCTTCGTGTTTTGAGTTGATATTCTGGGTGACATTCGAGTCGTTGCTGGGAAATGAGGCCTTGTCTCAAATGGATGGGGACATTGGGGTCTTTTAGAATGGTGGCCCGACCCCTGGAGTTCCTCTCGAGTTTCAAGGTGAGAACAACCTCCTCTTTAGGTGTGGCAGGAACGTCGGTATTCCTTTGCAGACGAAGCAGGGGAATGGACCCTCATCTCGAGAGAAAGATTGGAAAACGGGGCTCTTCTTGAGTTGTGGCGTGAAACTCAGTGTTCCTGTCACGTGGAGACGGGTATCTCGTGGACCTTCTTGAGTTGCATGAAGGATGTCAAGTGCCATTTTGCGTTTCCGGAGGGAATGTGGGATTTCTCTGGAGACTGCTCCAGAAAAGGGCCTCATCTCGCGTTGAGGGGAGAATCTCATGTTTTTTCTCGAAATGTGGCGCAAAGCTTGGGCTTCCTCTCAAGTTGCGACGGGGACCTCAGGGACCCACTTGTATTGCCTCAAAGAAGTCGAGTCTCTTCTCAAGTTGTGAGGGGCACATCGGAATTCCTCGCGAGTCACTGATGGTGAATAGGCCGTGTCTCGAGTTCAGTCGGGAAACTCAATGTTCCTCTCAGGCGGTGACAGGGATCTCGGGCTTTTTATCAAGATTCAATTAGGGAGTCAGGCCTCGTCTGGTGTCGAGGCATGGAACTCTGCATCCCTCTCGAGTTGCCTAAGGGGTGTCAGGGCTCCGGTCGACTTCAGGCAGGGAATATGGGCTTTTTCTAGAGGATCAGCATGGGAGACAGGCCTCCCATCCTGTTGTGAGGGGATACTTGGGGTTGCTTTGGGGCTGGTGCAGGGGAATCAGGACTTATCTCGAGCTGAGGGGGCAGTCGGTGTCCTTTTTCCTTGACCCAGAATCAGCAGGGTTCCACTTGAGATTCAACAGGTGAGACAGGCCTCCTCTTGTGGTGAGAGGGGAAGTTGAGATTCCTCTTGAGTTGAAGCAGGGAATGGGCCCTCATCTCCAGATAAGGTGACAAACACGGGTCTCTTGTCAACTTGTGGCAGGAACCTCGGCTTTCATCTCGAGTTGTGACAGGGATCCTGGGCTCCCTTGAGTTGCATGAAGCAATTCCAGCCTCCTCTCGAGTTTTGAGAGGGAACTCGGGATTTTCCTCAAGTCGCTGCAGGAGAAAAGGGCCTCATCTCGTGTGGACGGGGGAATCTCATGGTTTGTCTCGAGTTGCAGCGGGTGGCTTGGGATTCCTCTCCAGGTACCATGGGGAACTCAGGGAGCCTCTCATGTTTACTCAGGAAAGTCAAGTCTCCATGGGCATTGTGAGGGCGAGCCCGAGAGTGCTCTGGAGTCACGGGAGGGTGATCAGGCCTCATTTCGCATGGAAGGGGGAATCTCCATGTGTTTCTCGAGTTGCGGCTGGAATTGTGGGTTCCCTGGAGTTGCCACGGGGACCTGAGGGAGCCTCTCATATGTCTCCTGGAAGTCAGGAATCCGTTAGAATTGTGATTGCGTCTCAGGATTCCTCTCGAGTTGGTGCAGGGGACTAGGGCCTCATCTCAAGTTGAGGCGAGCAACTCAGGATTCCTCTCCAGCTCTGAGAGGGATCTCTGGCTTCCTATGCAGATTGCAGTGGGAAGTCAGACGTGGTTTCATGTTGGGGCGTGGAACTCTGCTTCCCTCTCGAGTTGGAAAAGGGGTGTCAGGCCTCTTGTGGAGTTGAGGTAGGGATCTCGGGCTATTTCTAGAGGCACCATGGGGCTCTCAATCCTCCCTTCGTGTAGTGAGTTGATACTAAGGGTGACATTCAAGTCATTGCAGGGGCATGAGGCCTTATCTCAAGTGGATAGGATCTTCGGGGTCTTTTCAGACAGTGGCCCAACCCTTGGGATTCCTCTCGAGTTTCAAGGTGAGAACAGCCTCCTCCTGAGGTGCGGTGGGAAGGTCGGGACTCCTTTGCAGACGAAGCAGGGGAATGGACCCTCATCTCAAGAGGAGGAGTGGAAAACGGGGCTCCTCGTGAGTTGTGGCGGTAAATTTAATGTTCCTCTCGAGTGGAGATGGGTATGTCAGCAACTTCTTGAGTTGCCTAAATGGGGTCAAATACCCTTTCGAGGCTCAAGAGGGAAGGTGGGATTTCTCTCGAGATGCTGAAGGGGAAAAGGGCCTCATCTCGCATTTAGGGGATCATCTTCTGGGTTTTCTCGAGTTGCGGCAGGAAACTTGGGGTTCCTCTCGAGTTGTGACAGGGACCTCAGGGAACCACTCGTGTTGTTTCCGGAAAGTCAAGTCTCCTTTCAAGTTGTGAGGGGCCTCTTGGAATTCCTTTTCAGTCAGAGCACAGGCATAGGGCCTCATCAGGAATTGAGGCTGGAACCTCAGGGTTCCTCTCCAGTGCTGACATGGATCTCGGGGATCCTATGGAGTTTCCACAGGGAGTCAGGCCTCGTCTCATAAGGAGACATGGACCTCTGCTTCCCTCTTTAGGTCTAAAAGGGTTATCAGGCTTCCTCTTGAGTTGGCCTTGGGATCTGGGGCTTTATCTCGAGGTGTCCCGGGGCTGTCTCACCTCTCTTGGTGGTTTGAGTTGATACTCGTGGTTCCAGTCAAGGCATTGCAGGGGAATCAGGCATATCTGGAGTGGATGGGAAATTGGGGTCTTTTCGAATTGAGGCACGACTCCTGGGGATGCGCTCGAGTTTCAAGGTGAGACCGGCCTTCTCTTGAGGGGACACAGCAACTTCGGGATTCCTTTCCCAATGAAACAGAGGAATCGACACTCATATCGAGTTGAGGAGGATAAAAAAGGCGCTCTTCTTGAGTTGTGGCGTGAAAATCAGTGTTCCTCTCATGTGGGGACGGGTATCTCGGGGACCTTCCTGAGTTGCATGAAGGGTGTGAAATACCCTTTCTCGTTTCAGGAGGGAACGTGGGATTTCTCTGGAGACACTGCTCTGGAAAAGGGCGTCATCTCATGTTGAGGCGAGATGGTTTTTCTCGTGGTTTTTCTCGAGTTGTGGCGGGAAGCTTGGGGTTCCTCTCAAGTTGCGACGGGCACCTCAGGAACCCGCTCGTGTTGCCTCAGAGAAGTGGGGTCTCTTCTCGAGTTGCGAGGGGCATGTCGGCATTCCTCTCGACTCGCTGCTGGAGAATAGGGCTGTGTCTAGAGTTCAGTCGGGAAACTCAGTGTTCCTCTCTGGCAGTGACAGGGATCTTGGGCTTTTTATCAAGGTTCAACGAGGGAGGCAGGCCTTGTCTGGTGTCAAGGCATGGAACTCTGCATTCCTCTCGATTTGTCCAAGGGGTGTCAGGGCTCCGGTCGAGTTCAGGCGGGGAATTTGGGCTTTTTCAAGAGGATCAGCAGGGGAGACAGGCCTCCCATCCTGTTTCGAGGGATACTTGGGGTTCCATTGGAACCAGTGCAAGATAATCTGGACTTATCTTGAGCTGAGGGGGCACTCGGTGTCCTTTTTCCTTGAAGCAGGATCAGCGGGTTCCACTCGAGATTGAACAGGTGAGACAGGCCTCCTCTTGAGGTGTGAGGGGAATTTGGCATTCCTTTTGAGTTGAAGCAGGGAATGGGCCCTAATCTCCAGATGAGGTAGGAAACACGGGGCTCTTCTCTACTTGTGGTGGGAGCCTCAGCTTTCATCTCGAGTTGTGACGGTGATCCTGGGCCCCCTTGAGTTGCATGAAGGGAGTCCAGCCTGCTCTCTAGTTTTGAGAGGGAACTCAGGATTGCTCTCGAGGCACTACAGGAGAAAAAGTCCTCATCTCGCGTTGATGGGGGAATCTCGTGGTTTGTCTCCAGTTTCAGTGGGTGCCTAGGGATTCCTCTCCAGGTACCACGGGGCTCGAGAAGCCTCTCGTGTTGCTTCAGAAATTCAAGTCTCCATTCGCTTTGCTAGGGCGAGCCAGGGAGTGATCTAGAGTCACGGGAAGGGTATTAGGCCTCATTTCCCATGGACGGGGGAATTTCCATGTGTTTCTTGAATTGCGGCCAGAGGTGTGGGTTCCCTCAAGTTGCCACGGGGACCTGAGGGACCTTCTCATGTTGTCTCTGGAAAGTCAGGAATCCGTTCGAGCTGTGAGGGGCTTCTTGGGATTCCTCTTGAGTTGGTGTAGGGGACTAGGGCCTTATTTCAAGTTGAGGTGGGAAACTCAGGGTTCCTCTCCATCTCTGAAAGGGATCTGGGGGTTCCTATGGAGATTACACTGGAGAGTCAGACGTCGTCTCATGTTGGGGCATAGAACTCCACTTCCCTCTCGAGGTGGAAAAGGTGTGTCAGGCCTCCTGTGGAGTTGAGTTAGGGATTTGGGGCTATTTCTAAAGGTGCCACCGGGCTCTCAGTCCTCCTTTCTTGTCGTTAGTTGATACTTGGGGTGACATTCGAGTTGTTGCAGGGGAATGAGGCCTTATCTCCAGTGGAAGGGGACATTGGGGTTTTTGCGAACGGTAGCCCGACCCCTGGAGTTCCTCTCAAGTTTCAAGGTGAGAACGGCCTCTTGAGGTGCGGCGGGAAGGTCAGGATTCCTTTCCAGACAAAGCAAGGGAATCGACCCTCATGTCGAGATAAGGACGGGAGAAGGGACTCCGATTAAGTTGTGCTTGGAAACTTGGTGTTCCTCTCAAATGAGACTGGTATGTCGGGGAACATTTTGAGTTGCATCAAGGGTGTCAAGTACCGTTTCGAATTTTAAGAGGGAATGTGGGATTTCTCTCAAGATGCTTCAGTGAGAAAGGGCCTCATCTGGCGATGATGGGGGAACCTCGTGGTTTTTCTTGAGTTGCAGCAGCATTCTCGAGTTAGGACGGGGAACTCAGGGAGCCTTTTGTGGTGCCCCAGGGAAGTCCAATCTCCATTTGAGTTGTGAGGGGGAACTGGGGGTCGCTCTCGAATCACTGCAGGGCAAATAGACCTCATCTAGGCTTGTGTCCAAAAACTCCGTGTTCCTCTCCAGTGATGACAGGGATCTTGGGGTTGCATTCAAGTTTCACCCAATCTCCATTTGAGTTGTGAGGGGGAACTGGGGGTCGCTCTCGAATCACTGCAGGGCAAATAGACCTCATCTAGGCTTGTGTCCAAAAACTCCGTGTTCCTCTCCAGTGATGACAGGGATCTTGGGGTTGCATTCAAGTTTCACCCAGGGAGTCAGGCCTTGTCTCAAGTTGAAGCAAAGAACTCCACTCTCCTCTCGAGTTGTGATGGGTATCTCTTGGAGCCCATTGAGTGGCCTAAAGGGAGTCAAGCCTCCTGTGGAGGTTTGAGAAGGGACTCGGTATTGCTCTCTAGGCCCTGCAGGAAAAGAAGGGCCTCATCTCACGATGACAGGGAAATCTCGTGGTTTTACTTGAGCTGTGGCGTGAGGTATGGCTTTCTCTCAAGTTACTAGGGGGAACTCAGGGAACCTCTTGTGTTGCCCCAGGGAAGTCCATTCTCCTTTCAAGTTATGAGCGGGAGCGTGGCATTGCTCTTGAGTCATGGCAGGGGAATCAGGCCTCAAGACGCATTGAAGGCAGAATCTGGAGGTCTTCTCGGGTTGCGGCAGGAATCTCTGGGTTTCCTCAACTTGTGATGGTAACATAAGGGAGCTTCTCATGGTGCCTATGGAAAGTCAGGAACACTGTGGAGTTGGGAGGGGCCTCTCGGGATTCCACTGGGGTCGGTGCAATAGAAGAGAACCTCATCTCATGTGGAGGCAGGAACCTCAGGGTTCCTCTCCTGTTCTGACGTGGGTCTCGGGGTGTGTATGCCATTTCAAACAGGGAGACAGGTCTAGACCTGTGTGGAGCAATGGAAGTCTGCTTTCCTATCGAGTTGTCAAAAGGATTTCAGGCCTCCGGGCGAGTTGAATTTGGGACCTGGGGCTGTTTTCGAATTTGCAAACAGGGTATCAGTCCTCCTTTCGTGTTGTGACTTGATTCTCGGCTGACATTCGAATCTATGCCAGGGAATCATGCCTTATCTCGAGTGGATGGGGAAATCCATGTCTTTCGAATTGTCACAAGACTCCCGTGTTCCCCTCCAGTATCAAGTAGATACCAGCCTCCTCTCGAGGTGCAACGGGGACGTTGGCATTCCTTTCCAGGTGAGGCAGGGGAATCGACCCTCATCATGAGTTGAGGAAGGGAAAATGGGTCTCTTCTTGACTTGTGGCGGGAAACTCAGCATTCCTCTCGAGTGGGGAAGGATATCGGGGGAAACTTCTGGAGTTTCATAAAGGGTGTCCAGTACCCTTTCATGTTCCAGCAGGGAACGTGGGCTTCCTTTGGAACTGCTGCAGCATAAAAGGGCCTCATGTCATGTGCAGGGGAGAAATTCGTGGTTTGCGTGGACTTGTGGCGGGAAGCTTATGGTTCCTCTCGGGTTGCGTGTCAACCTGGAGGACCTGCTCATGTCTCCTCATGGAAGTCAGATGTCCTTGGGTGTTGCAAGGGGCACCTCGGGATTCCTTGAGCATCGCTGCCGGGATGAATAGGGCCTCATCTCCAGTTGAGGCAGGAACCTCAGGGTTCCTCTCTATTTCTGACATCCATCACGGGGTCTTTACAGAGTTGTAACAGGGGAGTCATTCCTCCTCTTGTGTTGAGGCATGGAACTCCGCTTGCCTCTAGAGTTGTTAATGGGGTGTCAAACCACTTGTTGAGTTGTATTTGGAACCTGCGACTTTTTCCTGAGGATGAAACTGTGGTGTCAGTGTCCCTTCGTGTTGTGACTTCATCCTCGGGGTTACATTCAAAGAAATGCCCGGGCATCAGGACTTATCTTGAGTGGACGGGGAAATCAGTGTCTTTCAGAATGTGGCACAAAACACGAGGCTTCCTCTCGAGTTTCAATGGGAGACCGGCCTCCTCCTGAGGTGTGAGGGGAAGGTCAGGATCCCTTTCCAGACAAAGCAGGGGAATCGACCCTCATCTTTAGAGAAGAAGGGGAAAAGGGCCTCAGATTCAGTTGTGCCAGGAAACTCGGTGTTCCTCTCGATTGAGACCGGTATGTCAGGGAACTTTTTTGGTTGCATAAAGGGTGTCAAGTACCGTTTCAAATCTCAAGAGGGAACATGGGATTTCTCTCGAGACGCTGCAGTGGGAAAGGGCCTCATCTAGTGATGACGGGGGAACCTCGTGGTTTTTCTCGAGTTGCAGCGGGATTCTCGAGTTACGACGGGGAACACAGGGAGCCTCTCTTGTTGCCCCAGGTAAGTCCAGTCTCCATTAGAGTTGCGAGGGGGAGCTGGGGATTGCTCTCGAGTCACTGCAGGGCAAATAGACCTCATGTAGGCTTGTGTCCAGAAACTCCGTGTTCCTCTCCAGTGGTGACAAGGATTTCAGGGTTGCATCCAAGGTTGCATTCAGGCCTTGTCTTGAGTTGAAGCAAAGAACTCCACTCTCTTCTTGAGTTGCCACGGGTATCTCTCAGAGCCCTTTGGCCTAAAGGGAGTCAAGCCTCCTGTGGAGTTTTGAGGGAGGATTCAGGATTGCTCTCTAGGCCCTGCACTAAAAGAAGGGCCTCATCTCGTGATGACGGGGGAATCTCGTAGTTTTTCTCAAGCTGCGTTGTGACGTGTGGGGTTTCTCTCAAGTTACAATGGGGAACTCAGGGAGCATCTTGTGTGGCCCCAGGGAAGTCCAGTCTCCATTTGAGTTATGAGGGAGAGTGTGGCATTTCTCTTGAGTCACGGCAGGGGAATCAGGCCTCAAGACGCTTTGAAGGGGGAATCTCAAGGTCTTTCTCGAGTTGGGGCAGGAAACCCTGGGTTCCCTATACTTGTGACGGTGACTTCAGGGAGCTTCTCATGGTGCCTATGGAAAGTCAGGAATACTGTGGACTTGGGAGGGGCCTCCTGGGACTCCACTGGGGTGGATGCAGTGGAAGACGGCCTCGTTTCTACTTTAGGCAGGAACCTCAGGGTTCCTCTCCTGTTCTGACGTAGGTCTCGGGCTGGGTATGCCATTTCAAAAGGGAGTCAGGTCTCGACTTGTTTGGAGGCATAAACTCTGCTTCCCTGTCGAGTTGTCAAGGGGGTTTCAGGCCTCCAGGCAAGTTAAATTTGGGACCTGGGGCACTTTTTGATTTAGTAACCGGGGCTTCAGAACTCCCTGCATGTTGTGAGTTGATTCTAGGCTGACATTCAAATCGGTGCAAGGGAATCAGGCCTGATCTCGAGTGGATGGGGAAATACGTGGCTTTCGAATTGTGACAAGACCCCCGAGTTCCCCTCCAGTGTCAAGTAGATACCAGCCTCCTCTTGAGGTGCGACGGGGACGAAGGCATTCCTTTCCAGGCGAAGCAGGTCAATCGACCCTCATCTCGAATTGAGGAGGGGAAAACGAGGCTTTTCTTGACATGTGGTGGGAAATTCAGTTTCTCTCGAGTGGGGACGGGTATCTGGGGAAACTTCTGGAGTTTCCTAAAACGTGTCAAGTACACTTTCGAGTTCCAAGAGGGAAAGGGGGCTTTCTTTGGAAACACTGCATCGTACAAGGGCCTCCTGAAGCATGCAGGGGAGAATGACGTGGTTTGCGTGGAGTTGTGCCAGGAAGCTTAGGGTTCCTCTCGAGTTGTGTGTTGACCTGTGGGACCCGATCATGTCTCCTCAGGGAAGTCAGATCTCCTTTGGCGATGCGAGGGGCAACTCGGGATTCCTTGCGCATCGCTGCAGGGATGAATAGGGCCTCAGTCGAGTTGAGGCGGGAACCTCAGGATTCCTCTCCATTTCTGACATCGATCTCGCGGTCTCTGCAGAGTTGGATCAGGGAAGTCAGGCCTTGTCTTGTGTTGAGGCACGGAACTCCACTTGCCTCTCGAGTTGTTCATGGGGTGTCAGGCTACTTCTCGAGTTGTATATGGAACCTGTGACTTTTTCTGGAGGATTTTACCAGGGTGTCAGTGCCCCTGTGTGTTGTGACTCCATCCTCGGGGTTACATTTGAAGAGGCACCCGATCAACTGGACTTAGCTTGAGTGTATGGGGAAATCAGTGTCTTTTGGAATGTGGCACGACCCACGTGTCTTCTTTTCGAGTTTCAATGTGAGTCCTTCTGAGGTGCGACGGGAAGGTCGGGATCCCTTTCCAGACAAAGTAGGGGAATCGACCCACATATCGAGATCAGGAGGGGAGAAGGGGCTCAGAATAAGTTGTGCCGGGAAGTTGGGTGTTCCTCTCGAGTGAGAACGATATGTCGGGGAACTTTTTGAGTTGTCAGGGGTGTCAAGTACCGTTTCGAATTTCAGGAGGGAATGTGGTATTTCTCTCAAGACGCTGCAGTGGGAAAGGGCCTCATCTGGCGATGATGGGGGAACCTCGTGGGTTTTTTCAAGTTGTGATGGGATTCTTGAGTTACGAAGGGTAACGAAGGGAGCCTCTCGTGTTTACGCAGGAAAGTCCAATCTCCATTCGAGTTGTAAGGGGGAGCTGGGGATTGCTCTCAAGTCACTGCAGGGCAAATAGATCTCATCTAGGCTTGTGTCCAGAAACTCCGTGTTCCTCTCCAGTGGCGACAGGGACCTCGGTGATGCATTCAAGGTTCACCCTGGGAGTCAGGCCTCTTCTCGAGTTGAAGCAAAGAAATCTGCTCTCCTCTCGAGTTGCCATGGGTATCCCAGAGCCAATTGAGTGGCCTAAAGGGGGTCAAGCCTCCTGTGGAGTTTTGAGAGGGGACACGGGATTGCTGTCTAGGCCCTGAAGGAAAAGAAGGGACTCATCTCATGGTGACAGGGGGATCTTATGGTTTTTCTTGAGCTGCGACACGACGTGTGGGGTTTCTCTCGAGTTATGAAGGGGAACTCAGGAAGCCTCTCATGTGGCCCCAGGGAAGTCCAGTCTCCATTCGAATTGCGAGGGGGAGCACGGCATTGCTCTCGAGTCACGGCAGGGGAATCAGGCCTCAAGACACACTGAGGGGGAATCTCGAGTTCTTTCTCGAGATGCGGCAGTAAATTCTGGGTTCCCTCGACTTGGGACGGTGACCTCAGGGAGCTTCTCATGGTGCCTATGGGAAGTCAGCAATACTGTGGAGTTGGAAGGGGCCTCTTGGGAGTCCACTGGGTTTGGTGCAATGGAAGAGGGCATCATCTCGAGTTGAGGCGGGAACTTCAGGGTTCCTCTCCTGTTCTGACTTGGGTCTCGGTGTGTGTATGCCACTTCAAACAGGGAGTCAGGTCTCGACTTGTTTGGAGGCATGAAACTCTGCTTTCCTCTCGAGTTGTCAAAGGGGTTTCAGGCCTTCAGGCGAGTTGACTTTGTGACCTGGGGCTCTTTTCGAATTAGCAACAGGGGCATCAAAACTCCCTTCATGTTGTGAGTTGATTCTCGGCTGACATTCAAATCGGTGCAAGGGAATCAGGCCTGATCTCGAATGGATGGGGAAATACGTGGCTTTCGAATTGTGACAAGACCCTCGGGTTCCCTACCAGTGTCAAGTAGATACCAGCCTCCTCTCGAGGTGTGACCGGGACGTCAGCATTGCTTTCCAGGCGAAGCAGGGCAATCGATCCTCATCTCAACTTGAGGAGGGGAAAACGGGGCTCTCATTGACTTGTGGCGGGAAATTCAGCATTCCTCTCTAGTGAGGACGGGTGTCTGGGGAAACATCTGTAGCTTCATAAAGCCTGTCAAGTACCCTTTCGAGTTCCAAGAGGGAACGTGGGCTTTCTATGGAAATGCTGCAGCATCAAAGGGCCTCCTCAAGCGTGTAGGGGATAATTTTGTGGCTTCCGTGGAGTTGTGGCGGGAAAATTAGGGTTCCTCTCGAGTTGCGTGTCAACCTGGGGGAACCGCTCGTGTCTCCTCAGGGAAGTCAGATCTCCTTTGGCTTTGCAAGGCGGCACGGCGGGATTCCTCGCACATCACTGCAGGGATGAATAGGGTCTCATCTCGAGTCGAGGCTGGAACCTCAGTGTTTCTCTCCATTTCTGACATCCATCTCGGGGTCTCTGCAGAGTTGTAACAGGGGAGTCAGGCCTCGTCTTGTGATGAGGCATGGAACTCTGCTTGCCTCTCGCATTGTTCATGGGGTATCATGCCACTTGTTGAGTTGTATTTGGAAGCTGAGGCTTTTTCCCAAGGATGCAACCGGGGTGTCTATGCCCCTTCATGTTGTGACTTCATCCTCGGGATTACATTTGAAGAAGTGCCCGGGCATCGGGACTTATCTTGAGTAGACGTGGAAACCGGTGTCTTTCAGAATGTGGCACGACCCACGAGGCTTCCTCTCGAGTTTCAATGTGCGACCGGCCTCCTCCTGAGGTGCGACGGGAAGGTTGGGATCCCTTTCCAGACAAAGCAGGGGAATCGACCCTCATGTCGAGATCAGGAGGGGAGAAGGGGATCAGAGTAAGTTTTGCTGGGAAACACGGTGTTCCTCTTGAATGAGACTGGTATGTCGGGAAACTTTTTGAGTTGCATCAAGAGTGTCAAGTACCTTTTCGAATTTCAAGAGGGAACATGGGATTTCTCTCAAGACGCTGCAGTGGGAAAGGGGCTCATCTCGCGATGACGGGGGCACCTCGTGGTTTTTCTCGAGTTGTGGCTGGATTCTCGAGTTGAGACGGGGATTTAAGGGAGCCTCTCGTGTTGCCCCAGGGAAGTCCAATCTCCATTCGAGTTGTGAGGGGGAGGTGGGGATTGCTCTCGAGTCAATGCAGTGCAAATAGACCTCATCAAGGCTTGTGTCCAGAAACTCCGTGTTCGTCTCCAGTGGCAACAGGGATCTCGGGGTTGCATTCAAGGTTCACCCAAGGAGTCAGGCCTCGTCTCGAGTGGAAGCAAAGAACTCTGCTCTCCTCTCGAGTTGCATCTGTTATCTCTTGGAGCTCTTGAGTGGCATAAAGGGAGTCAAGACTCCTGTGGAGTTTTAAGAAGGGACTCAGGATTGCACTCTAAGCCCTGCAGGAAATGAAGGGCCTCATCTCGTGATGACGGGGGAATCTCAAGATCTTTCTCGAGTTGCGGCAGGAAACCCTGGGTACCCTTGACTTGTGACAGTGACCTCAGGGAGCTTCTCATGGTGCCTATGGGAGGTCAGGAATACTGTGGAGTTGGGAGGGCCTCTCTGGACTCTACTTTGGTGGGTGCAATGGAAGAGGGCCTCATCTCGAGTTGAGGCGGGAACCTCAGGGTTCCTCTCCTGTTCGGATGTAGGTCTCAGGGTGTGTATGCCATTTCAAACAGGGAGTCAGGTCTCGACGTGTGTAGAGGCATGAAACTCTGCTTTCCTCTCGAGTTGTCAAAAGGGTTTCAGGCCTCCAGGTGAGTTAAATTTGGGACCTGGGGCAGTTTACGTTTTAGAAACCGGGGCATCAGAACTCTCTTTGTGTTGTGAGTTGATTGTCGGCTGACATTTGAATCAATGCAAGGGAACCCGGCCTGATCTCAAGTGGATGGGGAAATAAGTGGCTTTTTAATTGTGACAAGGCCCCAGGTTCCCCTGCAGCATTAAGTAGTTACCAGCCTCCTCTCGAGGGGCGACATGGACAAGGGCATTCCTTTCCACATGAAACAGGACAATCGACCCTCATCTCGACTTGAGCAGGGGAAAACGGGCTTCTTGACTTGTGGCGGGAAACTCAATGTTCCTTTCGAATGGGGACGGGTATCTGGGGAATCTTCTGGAGTTTCCTAAAGCGTGTCAAGTACCCTTTCGAGTTCCAAGAGGGAACGTGGGCTTTCTTTGAAAACCCTGTAGCGTAAAAGGGACTTCTCAAGTGTGCAGGGGAGAATTTCGTGGTTTGCATGGAGTTGTGGCAGGAAGCTTAGGGTTCTGCTCGATATGTATGTCAACCTAGGGGACCTGCTCTTGTCTCCTCAGGGAAGTCAGATCTTCTTTGGCATTGCCAAGGGCACCTCGGGATTCATCTCGAATAGCTGCAGGGATGCATAGGGCCTCATCTCAAGTTGAGGCGGGAACTTCAGTGTTCCTTTCCATTTTTGACATCGATCTCGGAGTCTCTGCGGAATTGGAACAGGGTAGTCAGGCCTCATCATATGTTGAGGCACGGAACTCCGCTTGCCTCTCGAGTTGTTCATCGGGTGTCAGGCCACTTGTCGAGTTGTATTTGGATCTTGCAGCTTTTTCCGGAGGATGCAACCGGGGTGTAACTGCCCCTTCGTGTTGTGACTTCATCCTCGTGGTTACATTTGAAGAGGTGCCCGGGCATCGGGACTTACCTTGTGTGGACGGGGAAATCGCTGTCTTTCGGAATGTGGCATGACCCATGAAGCTTCCTCTTGAGTTTCAATGTGAGACCCGCCTCCTCCTGAGGTCAACGGAAAGGTCAGGATACTGTTCCATCCAAAGAAGGGGAATCGACCCTCATGTATAGATCAGGAGGGGAGAAGGGGCTCAGATTTAGTTGTGCCGGGAAACTCAATCTTTCTCTCGAGTGAGACCGGTATGTTGGAGAACTTTTTGAGTTGCATCAAGGTATCAAGCACCATTTCGAATTTCAAGAGGGAACGTGGGATTTCTCCTGAAACGCTGCAGTGACAATGGGCCTCATTTTGTGATGACCTTGGCACCTCGTGGTTTTTCTCGAGTTATGGCAGGATTCTGGAGTACGACGGGGAACTCAGGGAGCCTCTCGTGTTGCCAAGGGAAGTCCATTCTCCAATCGAGTTGCAAAGGGGAGCTGGGGATTGCTCTCGAGTCACTGCAGGGCACATAGACCTCATCTAGTCTTGTGTCCAGAAACTCCATGTTCCTCTCCAGGGGCGACAGGGATCTTGGGGTTGCATTCAAGGTTAACCCGGGGAGTCAGGCCTCGTCTTAAGTGGAAGCAAAGAACTCTATTCACCTCTCGAGTTGCCACGGGTACCTCTTGGAGCCCATTGAGTGGCCTAAAGGGAGTCAAGCCGCCTGTGGAGTTTTGAGAGGCTGACTTGGGATTGCTGTCTAGGCCCTGCAGGAAGAGAAGGGCCTCATTTCGTGATGACGGGGGAATCTCATGGTTTTTATCGAGCTGCGGCGCAATGTGTGGGGTTTCTCTCGAGTTACGACTGGGAACTCAGGGAGCCTCTCGTGTGGCCCCAGGGAAGTCCAGTCTCCATTTGATTTGTGAGGGGGAGCGCAGCATTGCTCTCGAGTCACGGCAGGGGAATCGGACCTCAAGATTCCTTGAAGGGGGAATCTTGAGGTCTTTCTCGAGTTGCAGCAGGAAACCCTGGGTTCCCTTGACCTGTTTCGGTGACCCCACGGAGCTTCTCATGGCGCCTATGGGAAGTCAGGTATACTGTGGAGTTGGGATGGGACTCCCAGAACTCCACTGGGGTCGGGGCAAAGTAAGAGGGCCTCATCTCAAGTTGAGGTGGGAACTGCATGGTTCCTCTCCTGTTCTGATGTGGGTCTCGGGGTGTGTATGCCGTTTCAAACAGGGAGTCATGTCTCGAATTATGTGGAAGCATGAAACTCTGTTTTCCTCTTGAGTTGTCAATGGGTTTTCAGGCTTCCAGGCGAGTTGAATTTGGGACCTGGGGCTCTTATCCAATTAGCACACGGGACATCAGAACTCCTTTCATGTTGTGAGTTGATTCTCGGCTTACATTCGAATTGGTGCAAGGGAATCAGGCCTGACCTCGAGTGGATGGGGAAATACAGAGCTTTCGAATTGTGACAAGACCCCCGTTTCCCCTCCAGTGTCAAGTAGATACCAGCCTCCTCTCGAGGTGTGACAGGGACATCACATTCCTCTCCAGGAGAAACAGGGCAATCGACCCTCATCTCGACATAAGGAGGGGAAAATGAGGCTCTTCTTGACTTTTGGCAGGAAACTCAGCGTTGTTCTCGAGTGGGGACGGGTATCTGGGGAAACTTCTGGAGTTTCCTAAAGCGTGTCAAGTACCCTTTAGAGTTCCAATAGGGAACGTGGGCTTTCTTTGGAAATGCTGCAGCGTAAAAGGGCCTGTTCTGTTCCTCTCCTGTTCTGATGTTGGTCTCAGGGTGTGTGTACTTTTTCAAATGAAAGCCGAGAATCAACTCACAACCCGAAGGGAGTTCTGATGCCCTGGTTGCTAACTCGAAAAGAGCCCCTGGTCCCAAGTTCAACTCACCTAGAGGCCTGAAACCCCTTTGACAACTCGAAAGGAAAGCAAAGTTCCATGCCTCCACACAAGTCAAGACCTGACTCCCTGTTTAAAATGGCATACACACCCTGAGACCCACATCAGAACAGGAGAGGAACCCTTAGGTTGCTGCCTCAACCTGAAATGAGGCCCTCTTCTACTGCACCGACCCCAGTGGAGTCCTGAGAGGCCCCTCCCAACTCCACAGTATACCTGACTTCCCATAGGCACCATGAGAAGCTCCCTGAGGTCACCATCACAAATTGAGGGAAACCTGGGCTTCCTGCTGCAACTCGAAAAAGACCTTGAAATTCCCCCTTCAATGCGTCTTGAGGCCCTATTTCCCTGCCGTGACTCGAGAGCAATGCCGCTCTCCTCCTCACAACTCGAATGGAGACTGGACTTCCCTGGGCCACATGAGAGGCTCCCTGAGTTCCCAGTCATAACTCGAGAGAAACCCCACACAATGCAACACAGCTCAAGAAAAACCATGAGAATCTTCCGCCATCGCGAGATGAGGCCCTTCTTTTCCTGCAGGACCTAGAGAGCAATCCCGAGTCCCATCTCAAAACTCTGCAGGAGATTTGACTCCCTTTAGGCCACTCAGTGGGCTCCAAGTGATACCCATAGCAACTCGAGAGAAGAGCGGAATTCTTCAACTTGAGACAAAGCCTGCCTCCCCAGGTGAACCTTGAATGCAACCCCGAGATCCCTGACACCACTGGAGAGGAACATGTAGTTTCTGGACACAAGCCTAGATGACGTCTATTTTCCCTGCAGTGACTCGAGAGCAATCCCCAGCTCCCCCTCACAACTCGAATGGAGATTGGACTTCCCTAGGGCAACACGAGAGGCTCCCTGAGTTGCCCGTCGTATCTCGAGAATCCCACCACAACTCCAGAAAAACCACGAGGTTCCCCAGTCATCACGAGAAGAGGCCCTTTCCCACTGCAGCATCTCGAGAGAAATACCACGTTCCTTCTTGAAACTTGACACCCTTGATGAAACTCAAAAAGTTCCCAGACATACCGGTCTCACTCGAGACAAACACCGAGTTTCCCAGCACAACTTAATCTGAGCTCCTTCTCTCCTCCTTATTTCAACATGAGGATCGATTCCCCTGCTTTGTCTGGAAAGGGATCCCATCTGTCCCATCGCACCTTAGGAGGAGGCTGGCCTCACACTGAAACTCGAGAGGAAGCTTCGTTGGTCGTGCCACTTTCCGAAAGACACCGATTTCCTCGTCCACTCAAGGTAAGTCCTGATGCCGGGGTACCTTTTCGAATGTAAGCCCGAGGATGAAGTCACAACATGAAGGGGCACTGACACCCCGGTTGCATCCTCCGGAAAAAGCCACAGGTTCCAAATACAACTCAACAAGTGGCCTGACACCCCATGAACAACTCAAAATGCAAGCAGAGTTCCATGCCTCAACACAAGCCGAGGCCTAACTCCCCTGTTCCAACACCGCAGACCCTGAGATCGATGTCAGAAATGGAGAGCAACCCTGAGGTTCCCACCTCAACCTGATATGAGGTCCTATTCATCCCTGCAGCGATTCACCTGGAATCCCAAGGTGCACCTCGCAACGCCAAAGGAGATCTGACTTCCCTGAGGAGATATGAGTGGGTCCCCCAGGTCCACATGAAACTAGAGATGAACCCTAAGCTTCACGCCACAACCCCACACAAACCACGAAATTCTCTTCTGCACTCTTGAGGAGGCCCTTTTACGCTGCAGCGTTTCCAAAGAAAGCCCACTTTCCCTCCTGGAACTCGAAATCGTACTTGACACGCTTTATGAAACTCCAGAAGTTTCCCTAGATACCCATCCCCACTCAAGAAGAATGCTGAGTTTCCCCTCACAAGTCAAGAAGAGCCCAGGTTTCCCCTCCTCAAGTGGAGATGAGGGTCGGTTGCCCTGCTTCGCCTGTAAAGGAATGCTGACGTCCCTGGTATCTAAATGACACAGGGGGGAAACTTGGGGACTTGTCACAATTCGAAAGCACATATTTTCCCATCCACTCGAGATCAGGCCTGATTTCCTTGCTCCGATTCGAATGTCAGCCGAGAATCAACTCACAACACGAAGGGAGTTCTGATGCCCCGGTTGCTAATCCGAAAAGAGCCCCAGGTCCCAAATCCAACTCGCATGGAGGCCTGAAACCCCTTTGACAACTCCAGAGGAAAGCAGAGTTCCATGCCTCCACACAAGTTGAGATCTGACTCCCTGTTTGAAATGGCATACACAAACCGAGACATACATCAGAACAGGAGAGGAACCGTGAGGTTCCCACCTCAACTCGAGATGAGGACCTCTTCCATTGCACTGACCCCAGTGGATTCCATTGAGGCCCCTCCCAACACCAGGGTATTCCTGACATCCCATAGGCACCATGAGAAGCTCCCTGAGGTCACTGTCACAAGTCGAGGAAAACCAGGGTTTCCTGTCACAACTCGAGAAAGACCTTGAGATTCCCCCTTCAACTCGTCTTGAGGCCCGATTTCCCTGCCGTGACTCGAGAACAATGCTGCGCTCCCACTCACAACTTTAATGGGGACTGGACTTCCCTGGGGCCACACGAGAGGCTCTCTACGTTCCCCGTTGTAACTCGAGAGAAACCCCACACGTTTCACCACAGCTTGAGAAAAACCACGAGATTCCCCTGTCATCCCCAGATGAGGACCTTCTTATCCTGCAGGGCCTAGAGAGTAATCCCGAGTCCCCTCTCTTAACTCCACAGGCGGCTTGACTCCCTTTAGGCCACTCAATGGGCTTCAACAGATACGTGTGGCAACTCGTGAGGAGACTGGAGTTCTTTGCTTCAACTCGAGAGGAGGCCTGACTCCCCAGAATAACCTTGAATGCAACCCCGAGATGCCTGTCGCCACTGGAGAGGAACACGAAGTTTCTGGACACAAGCCTAGATGAGATCTATTTGCCCTGCAGTGACGCGAGAGCAATACCCAGCTCCCCCTCACAACTCCAATGGAGATTGGACTTCCCTGTGGCAACACGAGAGGCACCCTGAGTTCCCCATTGTAACTCGAGAATCCCACCGTAACTCGAGAAAAACAACGAGGTGCCCCCGTAATCATGAGATAGGCCCTTTCCCAATGCAGCGTCTCGAGAGAAATCCGACTTTCACTCTTTGAATTCGAATCGGTACTTGACATTCTTGATGCAACTCAAAGAGTTCCCCGACATAGAGTTCTCACTCTAGAGGAACACCAAAGTTCCCGGCACAACTTAATCTGAGGCCCTTTTCCCCTCCTTTTCTTGACATGAGGGTCAATTCCCCTGCTTTGTCTAGAAAGGGATCCCGAAGTTCCCTTCGTACCTCAGAACTCTGGTATCACATTGAAACTCGAGAGGAAGTCTCGTGGGTCGTGCCACATTCCAAAAGACATCGGTTTCCCCGTCCACTCAAGATAAGTCACGATGCCCCGGCACCTCTTCAAATGTAACCTCGAGGATGAAATCACAACAGGAAAGGGCACTGACACCCCGGTTTCATCCTCTGGAAAAAGCCACAGGGTCCAAATACAACTCAACAAGTGGCCTGATACCTCATGAACAACTCGAAAAGCAAGCGGAGTTCCATGTCTCAACACAAGACGAGGCCTGACTCCCCTGTTGCAATTCTGCAGAGACCATGAGATCGATGTTAGTAATGGAGAGGAACCCTGAAGTTCCCGCCACAACTGGAGATGAGGCCCTATTCATCCCTGCAGTGATGCACGAGCAGTCCCGAGGTGCCCCTCCCAACACCAAAGGAGATCTGACTTCCCTGAGGAGACACCAGTGGGTCCCCCAGGTCGACATGCAACTCGAGAGGAACCCTAAGCTTCCTCGCACAACTCCATGCAAATGACGAAATTCTCACCTGCACACTTGAGGAGGCCTTTTTACGTTGCAGCAATTCGAGAAAAACCACGAGGTTCCCCCATCATCGCCAGATAAGGCCCTTTCCCGCGGCAGTGTTCGAGAAAAGTCCCACGTTCCCTCTTGAAATTAGAAACAATACTTGACACCCTTGATGCAACTCAAAAACTTCCCCGACATACTGGTCTCACTATAGAGGAACACCGAGTCTCCCAGCACAACTTAAACTGAGCCCCTTCTCCCCTCCTGATCTTGACATGAGGGTAGATTCCCCTGCTTGGTCTGGAAAGGGATCCCGACCTTCCCATAGCACCTCAGGGGGAGGCCGGTCTCACACTGAAACTCAAGAGGAAGCCTCGTGGTTCATGCCATATTCCAAAAGACACCTATTTCCCAGTCCACTCAAGGTATGTCCCGATGCCCAGGCAACTCTTCGAATGTAACCCCGAGGATGATGTCAAAACATGAAGGGGCAGTGACAGCCCACTTGCATCCTCTGGAAAAAGCCGCAGGTTTCAAATACAACTTGACAAGTGGCCTGACACCCCATGAACAACTCGAGAGGCAAGTGGAGTTCCGTTCCTCAGCACAAGACGAGGCCTGACTCACCTGTTCCAACTCCGCAGAGACACCGAGATCGATGTCATAAATGGAGAGGAACTCTGAGGTTCCCGCCTCAACTCGAGATGAGGCCTTATTCATCCCTGCAGCGATGCGCGAGGAATCCCGAGGTGCCACTCGCAGTGCAAAAGGAGATATGACTTCCCTGAGGAAACACGAGGGGGTCCCCCAGGTGACACACAACTCGAGAGGAACCCTAAGCTTCTCGCACAACTCCACACAACCCACTAAATTCTCCCCTGCATGCTTGAGTAGGCCCTTTGACGATGCAGCATTTCAAAAGGCCACGTTTGCTCTTGGAACTTGAAAGGGTACTTGACAAGCTTTACGAAACTCGAGAGATTTCCCCAGATACCCGTCCCCATTCAAGAGGAACTCTGAGTTTCCCACCGCAAGTCAAGAAGAGCCCCGTTTTTCCCTCCTCACGTGGAGATGAGGGTCAGTTGCCCTGCTTCACCTCGAAAGGAATGCTGACATCCCTGTCGCACATGGATAGGTGGCTGGTATCTACTTTACACTGGAGGGGAACCCTGGGGTATTGTCACAATTTGAAAACTATGTATTTCCCCATCCACTCGAGATCAGACCTGATTCCCTTACACCGATTATAATGTCAGCCGAGAATCAACTCACAACACGAAGGGAGTTCTGATGCCCCAGTTGCTAATTGGAAAAGAGCCCCAGATCCCAAATCAAATCACCTGGAGGCCTGAAAACCCATTGACAACTCGAGAGGAAAGCAGAGTTCCATGCCTCCACACAAGTCGAGACTTGACTCCCTGTTTGAAATGGCATACACACCCCGAGACTCACGTCAGAAGAGGAAAGGAACCCTGAGGTTCCTGCCTCAACTGGAGATGAGGCCCTCTTCCATTGCACCGACCCCAGTGAAGTCCCAAGAGGCCCTTCCCAACTCTACAGTGTTCCAAACTTCCCATAGGCACCATGAGAAGCTCCGTGAGATCACCGTCAAAAGTCGAAGGAACCCAAGATTTCCTGCCGCCACACGAGAAAGACCTCGAGATTCCCCATTCAATGCATCTTGAGGCCCGATTCCCCTACCGTGACTCGAGAGCATTACCACGCCCCTGCTCCCAACTCGAATGGAGACTGGACTTCCCTGGGTCCACACAAGAGGCAACCTGAGTTCCCCATCGTAACTCGAGAGAAACCCCACACGTCGCGCCACAGCTAGAGAAAAACCACGAAATTCCCCATCATTGCGATTGAGGCCATTTCTTTTCTGCAGGGCCTAAAGAGCAATCCAGTGTCCCCTCTCAAAACTCCACAGGAGGCTTGACTCCCTTTAGGCCACACAATGGGCTCTGAGAGATACCCGTGGCAACTCAAGAAGAGAGCGGAGTTCTTTGCTTCAATGCGAGACAAGGCCTGACTCTCCAGGTGAACCTTGAATGCAACCCCGAGATCCCTGTCGCCACTGGAGAGAAAGACAGAGTTTCTGGACACAAGCCTACATGAGGTCTATTTGCTGCAGTGACTCGAGAGCCATCCCCAGATCTCCCTCGCAACTCGAATGGAGATTGGACTTCCCTGTGGCAACACGAGAGGCTCCCTGAAACCCTGTCGTAACTCGAGAATCCCACCGCAACTCGAGAAAAACCACGAGGTTCCCCCCGTCACTGCAAGATGAGGCCCTTTCCCACTGCAGCATCTCAAGTGAAATCCCACGTTCCCTCTTGATATTTGAAATGGTACTTGACACCCTTGATGCAACTCAAAAACTTCCCCGACATACCAGTCTCACTTGAGAGGAACACCAAGTTTCCTGGCACAACTTCATCTGAGCCCCTTCTCCCCTCCTTATCTCGACATGAGGGTCGATTAACCTGCTTTGTCTGGAAAGGGATCCCGACTTTCCCATCGCACCTCAGTAGGAGGCTGGGCACACATTGAAACTCGAGTGGAAGCCACGTGGGTTGTGTCACATTCCAAAAGACACTCATTTCCTCGTCCACTCAAGGTAAGTCCGGATGCCTGGACACCTCTTCGAATGTAACCCCGAGGATGAAGTCACAACAGGAAGGGGCACTGACACCCTGGTTGCATCCTGGGGAAAAATCTGCAACTTCCAAATACACTCAACAAGTGCCCTGACACCCCATGAACAACTCAGGAGGCAAGCGGACTTCTGTGCCTCAACACAAGACGAGGCCTGACTCCCCTGTTCCAACTCGGCAGAGACCCTGAGATCGATGTCAGAAATGGAGAGGAATAATGAGGTCCCCGCCTCAACTCGAGATGAGGCCCTATTCATCCCTGCAGCGATGCAGGAGGAATCCTGAGGCACCCTTCGCAATGCCAAAGGAGATCTGACTTCCCTGAGGAGACATGAGTGGGTCCGCCAGGTCGACACACAACTTGAGAGGAACCCTAAACTTCCCATCACAATTCCACACAAACCATGAAATCCACCAATGCACGCTTGAGGAGGCCCTTTATCGGGCTACAGCGTTTACAAAGACAGCCCACGTTCCCTCTTGGAACTCGAAAGAGTACTTGATACACTTTAGGAAACTCCAGAATTTTTACCAGATACCAGTCTCTACTCGAAAGGAACACTGAGTTTCCCCCCACAAGTCAAGAAGAGCCCCGTTTTGCCCTCCACAACTCAAGAAGAGGGTCGATTGCCCTGCTTACCCTGGAAAGGAATGCCAAAGTACCTGTCGCACCTCGAGAGGAGGCTGGTATCTACTTGACACTGGAGGGGAACCTGTGGGTCTTGTCACAATTTGTAAGCCACGTATTTCCCCATCCACTTGAGATCAGGCCTGATTCCCTTGCACCGATTCGAATGTCAGCCAAAAATCAACTCACAACACGAACAGAGTTCTGATGCCCCGGTTGCTAATCTGAAAAGAGCCCCAGGTCCCAAATTCACCTCGCCTGGAGGCCTGAATCCCTTGGACAATTCTAGAGGAAAGCAGAGTTCCATGCCTCCACACAAGTCGAGACCTGACTCCCTGTTTGAAACAGCATACACACCCAGAGACCCACGTCAGAACAGAAGAGAAACCCCGAGGTTCCTGCCTCAACTCGAGATGAGGCCGTCTTCCATTGCACAGATCCCAGTGGAGTCTCCAGAGGCCACTCCCAACTCCACAGTATTCCTGACATCCCATAGGCATCATGAGAAGCTCCCTGAGGTCGCTGTCACAAGTCGAGGGAGCCCAGGGTTTCCTGCCGCAACTCGAGAAAGACCTCGAGATTCCCCCTTCAATGAGTCTTGAGGCCCCATTGCCTTGCCGTGACTCAAGAGCAATGCTGCGCTCCCCCTCACAACTAGAATGGAGACTGGACTTCCCTGGGGCCATACGAGAGGCTTCCTGAGTTCCCAGTCATAACTCAAGAAATTGATTAATATAATTGGTGTATAGAATGTAAGTAGTAGCTTTAATGTTTGTAACCTTGGACCCTTGAGTTAATTGTTTTCTTGTTATAGCCCACCACATCTTTGCCCTATAGGAATGCAACTTTATCTAATGATTTGGAGGGTGGCACCTGACTTTAGAATAATCACCTTTAGAGAAAAATAAGTTCTCTGAAGAAAGGATCTTAAAATGTTAACAGGCCTCTTGGCCAGAATATGATGTAATTCACCTAAACTTTTGCATATGATAAGTTTGCAGGAAAAAAGCCTGGCTTACTGCTGACTCTACCTCTTCCCCAATTATACTCTATGCACAACTTAAGGTATAAAAACTACTTTGGAAAATAAAGTGTGGGCCCTGTTCACCGAAACTTGGTCTCCCCAGGTCGTTCTTTCTCTCACCTTCTGGCTGAATTTCCATCTGGGGCGTGGAGGCTCATCAAGCCTACTAATTTTGCCTGGGCTTCTAAGATCTGACCAGGGAGGGCTTAGTGTCTCCTCTCCTTCGGGAGAATGGGAGGATGCCTGCAGCCTATGTAGGTGACGTGAATTCCTTATTTTGGAATTTTATTACCTTTCCACCTAAACCAAGTTATTCAGCCTCTTTTCTCCACTGAATTTTCTCACTGACCTATCCTTATTTAACCACTCTTTATATCTTTAATTCTATCATATCCTGATCACTGAAGTCATCTCCCCTTTGAATTCCCTGGATCCACTGGGGCTGGATCCCGGCTAGTGGCACCTGGACAGGCTTTTCAAAGGTAGGTCCCTTTGGAACAATTAGGGTCATCAGCCCTATTGCTCCCCCTCTGAACAATCTGGGTCATCAGCCCTGTTGTTCCCCCCTCGGAACAATTAAGGTCATCAGCCCTATTGTTCCCCCTTTGTTGAGTTTTCGGGAAGGCTAGGACCCCACTCAGGGTGCCGAGGACCCCCTGTAGGATAGACAGGGTGAGTAGGAGTGGGAAGTATTGAAAGTGTTAAAGGGTTGAGGAAAACCCGGTTTCTGAAGACTAAAACTAAATCTTTTACTACACTTAACTTTCTGACATGGGTAACAGTGAATCAAACGAAAGGCAGCTCTTTATAGGAGTAATTTTGCAGCTATTAAGTAAGACAGGAATTAAAGTTAAAAAATCTACTATTCATTCATTTTTTTCATTTGTGCAAGAACATCATCCCTGGTTTCCAGAAGAGGGCACGGTTAACTTAGACACCTGGGAGAGAGTAGGAAAACAGCTGAAAACTTACCATGCCGAACATGGCTCAGAAAAGGTACCTAATGACGCCTTTTCCTTATGGAATATCATTAGAGATGCTTTAGACCCTGCCCCAGAATCTGAAAAAGTACATTTTAAAGAGGAAAGAGAGGAAAAAAACTGTAGTTAAACCTGAGGAGGATGAGAAAGAGGAGGACCCGCCTGACTATCAGCAACTAAGAAAAATGTTAGCCGCCATGACTGCTCAGGAACAAATTAAAGATAGGGAGGAGAAACAAGATCAGCTTTCCCCTCAGGATGAAGAAGATTTAGATGAGATAGCAGCTCGATATCACTCTAACTAAGATTGGCCTCTTTTAAATGAAAACGCCCCAAGGAGCTTAAGAGAAACTCCCCCCATCAAGCCATCTGCTCCAAGGAGCTTAAGAGAAATGTCTCCTATTAGGCCATATGCCCCTAAGAGCTTACAGGAGACATCCCCAGTTCAGTCATCTGTAAAATCTGAACACCAAACAGCCCAACGAGCCCTGGAGTACAGAGCAAGAGACATAGGACCCATACCTTTGCCACCACCTCCTAGAGTGGGGTGTGTGGGACCCATACCTCTGCCATCACCTCCTAGACCAAGCAATATAGGATCCATTCTGAGGGACATGAGACTCATGCCATTGACACCACCACCTTATCAAGGAGGAAGAGCTTCACTATCAGCTCCGTGAGGAAGGGTTTTTTCTGCCCCTGACAATAAATTTGATCCCCAACTTGAGGCTTGTTTTCCTATAATATTTGAGCCGACTGACAATGGAAGGACTATCAGATGGGAAGCCGTTCCTTTAAAATTGGTAAAAGAACTTAAAGATGCTTGTGCTTTGTATGGGCCTAAAGCCCCATACACAATGCAGCTGGTAGAAGCCTTAGCAGGCAAATGGCTGACACCCTATGATTGGAAATCAGTCTCTAAGGCCTGCCTGTCTGGAGGACACTTTATACTTTGGAAAGCTGAATATGATGATCTTGCTCACTGGCATGCCAATAATAATCAACAGGGACATTTAAACTATATCACTGAAGGTATGCTAGCTGGAAAATATGATCACCCCACACTTAACAAGCAGATGGAACTAGAAAAAAATACGCTCTACAACAGGTAGCTGATTGTGGTTTTACTGCTTGGTGCTCATTGCCCGACGGTAGAGAATTAAATTCTGCTCTATCTAATATTAAACAAAAGTCAGAGAAGCCATATGAAGACTTTGTCTCACAGCTTTCAGAGGCTGTCCAGAGAATAATCTCTGATTCTGAGCCAGCTGGAATATTGACAAAACAATTGGCTTTTGAAAGTGCTAACTCTACCTGCCAAGCTATTTTACACCCTATAAGAAGATATGGAGACCTAATTGATTATATAAGGCAATGTGCAGATGTAGGACCATCCATGCTGCAAGGTGTTGCTATAGATGCAGCAATAAAAGGGAATTCTTATCAGCAGGCAGTCCAGTCCTTTTTTACTAACAAGAATAAGCCACCACAAGGTGATCCCAGTAGCCAAGGCGGGAATTATTTGCCCAGAACTTGTTTTTCCTGTGGCCAGGAGGGACACATTTTCCGTGCTTGCCCTCAAAGAACACTTGGTTCTTATCCACCTAATCCTGCCCCACCGGCTGTTTCTGCTCCGCAAAATCCTGCTCCCCGCCCGTGAACCCTAGGTCTCTCTGCTCTCGCTGTCAAAGAGGATATCATTGGGCAAGGAACTGTAAGTCAAGATTCCATAGAAATGGAACATTTTTGGGCCCCGACCAGCAGTCTGGAAACAGATTGAGGGGCCAGCCCCAGGCTCCGACAACGATTGGGGCAGCCTCACTGAACCCATTCATTCCCTTCGTCCCGTCACAGAATTCATCAGAGCAACCCCAGGCAGCGCAGGACTGGACCTCAGTTCCACCACCTCAACAATGTTAACACCAGATAGCCCCACTATAAACATCCCTACAGGAGTTAAAGGTCCATTACCAAAAGGCTTGGTGGGAATTATACTAGGCAGAAGTTCCTTAGCTATGCAAGGTCTTACAATTATTCCTGGAGTAATTGATTCAGATTATACAGGAGAAATTCAGATAATGATTTCACTCCCAACTAAAACTTTCCAAATACATCAGGGACAGAGAATAGCCCAACTTTTACTTTTGCCTTACCATACTGCAATTGGGCATACAGCTACTCAAAATGAAAGGTCAGACAAAGGATTTGGGTCTAGTGATGTGGTTTTTTGGGTAACAGAAATTACTCAGAAACACCCTGTGAAAACTATTCTTGTCAGTGGCAAGTCTATTGTAGGACTACTAGATACAGGAGCAGATGTTTCTTGTATTTCTGGGAAAGACTGGCCCAGCTCCTGGTCCACCCATATTACTGAAAATGAGTTGGTGGGCATAGGAAGGGCCCCTGCAGTAGCTAAAAGTGCAAAGATTTTAGACTGGCAATTTGATGATACTCGTGGAACATTCCAACCATATGTAGTTCTTCGCTCCCCTTTACCCTGTGGGGGAGGGATGTGCTGTCTCAAATGGGAGTGTTACTTTTTAGACTTGATGATAAAGTGACCTCTCAAATGCTACATATGTGTTATGATCCTTCAAAAGGATTGGGTAAACAGCAGACAGGAATAATTGAGCCAATTTGCCCAACTCCTCAAAAGCTACGTACTGGATTGGGGTATCCAAATTTTTAATGGAGGCCATTGTTTTTGCTGCCGACCCCATTACATGGAAATCTCAGGACCCATTGTGGGTGGAACAATGGCCTCTGCCTAAAGAAAAATTACTGGCAGCTAAAACGTTAATTTTTGAACAACTAGATTAGGGGAATATTGAGCCCTCCAATAGCCCTTGGAATACTCCTATTTTTGTCATTAAGAAACAATCTGGTAAATGGAGACAGGATTTAAGAGCCATTAATGCCACCATGGAGGACATGAGGGCCCTACAACCTGGGCTCCCTTCCCCTGTAGCCATTCCAGAGGGACATAATGTAATTATAATTGATTTACAAGATTGCTTTTTCATCATTCCCTTAAATACTGAGGATAAAAAGTGATTTGCTTTTAGTCTGCCATCAGAAAATCTTAAGCAGCCTTATTTAGGTTTCAATGGAAGATTTTGCCTCAGGGAATGAAAAATAGCCCCACCCTATGTCAAAAATCTGTTAGTCCTGCTTTAGAAGATGTTAGAGCTAAATATGAACAAGTCTATAGGATTCACTGTATGGATGACATTTTAAAAGCTCATCCTGATAGAGCTCGTTTACAAACTGTCCTCCAAGATTTGACCCAGGCATTGACAGCCAGAGGCTTAAAAATTTCCCCAGAGATGATCACTACATAATGACCAAAGGATCAATCCAAGAAGAAGATATAACAATTATAAATATATATGCACCCAACACGGGAGCAATGCAGTATGTAAGACAAATGCTAACAAGTATGAAAGGAGACATTAATAATAACACAATAATAGTGGGAGACTTTAATACCCCACTCACACCTATGGATAGATCAACTAAACAGAAAATTAACAAGGAAACACAAACTTTAAATGATACAATAGACCAGTTAGACCTAATTAATATCTATAGGACATTTCATCCCAAAACAATGAATTTCACCTTTTTCTCAAGCGCACATGGGACGTTCTCCAGGATAGATCACATCCTGGGCCATAAAGCTAGCCTTGGTAAATTCAAAAAAATAGAAATCATTCCAAGCATCTTTTCTGACCACAATGCAGTAAGATTAGATCTCAACTACAGGAGAAAAACTATTAAAAATTCCAACATATGGAGGCTGAACAACACACTGCTGAATAACCAACAAATCACAGAAGAAATCAAGAAAGAAATCAAAATTTGCATAGAAACGAATGAAAATGAAAACACAACAACCCAAAACCTGTGGGACACTGTAAAAGCAGTCCTAAGGGGAAAGTTCATAGCAATACAGGCACACCTCAAGAAACAAGAAAAAAGTCAAATAAATAACCTAACTCTACACCTAAAGCAACTAGAAAAGGAAGAAATGAAGAACCCCAGGGTTAGTAGAAGGAAAGAAATCTTAAAAATTAGAGCAGAAATAAATGCAAAAGAAACAAAAGGGACCATAGCAAAAATCAACAAAGCCAAAAGCTGGTTCTTTGAAAGGATAAATAAGATTGACAAACCATTAGCCAGACTCATCAAGAAACAAAGGGAGAAAAATCAAATCAATAAAATTAGAAACAAAAATGGAGAGATCACAACAGACAACACAGAAATACAAAGGATCATAAGAGACTACTATCAACAATTATATGCCAATAAAATGGACAACGTGGAAGAAATGGACAAATTCTTAGAAAAGTACAACTTTCCAAAACTCGACGAGGAAGAAATAGAAAATCTTAACAGACCCATTACAAGCACGGAAATTGAAACTGTAATCAAAAATCTTCCAGCAAACAAAAGCCCCGGTCCAGACGGCTTCACAGCTGAATTCTACCAAAAATTTAGAGAAGAGCTAACACTTATCCTGCTCAAACTCTTCCAGAAAATTGCAGAGGAAGGTAAACTTCCAAACTCATTCTATGAGGCCACCATCACCCTAATACCAAAACCTGACAAAGATCCCACAAAAAAAGAAAACTACAGGCCAATATCACTGATGAACATAGATGCAAAAATCCTTAACAAAATTCTAGCAATCAGAATCCAACAACACATTAAAAAGATCATACACCATGACCAAGTGGGCTTTATCCCAGGGATGCAAGGATTCTTCAATATCTGCAAATCAATCAATGTAATAGACCACATTAACAAATTGAAAAATAAAAACCATATGATTATCTCAATAGATGCAGAGAAAGCCTTTGACAAAATTCAACACCCATTTATGATAAAAACTTTCCAGAAAGCAGGAATAGAAGGAACATACCTCAACATAATAAAAGCTATATATGACAAATCCACAGCAAACATTATCCTCAATGGTGAAAAATTGAAAGCATTTCCTCTAACGTCAGGAACAAGACAAGGGTGCCCACATTCACCATTACTATTCAACATAGTTTTGGAAGTTTTGGCCACAGCAATCAGAGCAGAAAAAGAAATAAAAGGAATCCAAATTGGAAAAGAAGAAGTAAAACTCTCACTATTTGCAGATGACATGATCCTCTACATAGAAAACCCTAAAGACTCCACTAGAAAATTACTAGAACTAATCAATGACTATAGTAAAGTTGCAGGATATAAAATCAACATACAGAAATCCCTTGCATTCCTATACACTAATAATGAGAAAACAGAAAGAGAAATTAAGGAAACAATTCCATTCACCATTGCAACGGAAAGAATAAAATACTTAGGAATATATCTACCTAAAGAAACTAAAGACCTATATATAGAAAATTATAAAACACTGGTGAAAGAAATCAAAGAGGACACTAACAGATGGAGAAATATACCATGTTCATGGATTGGAAGAATCAATATAGTGAAAATGAGTATACTACCCAAAGCAATTTATAGATTCAATGCAATCCCCATCAAGCTCCCAACAGTATTCTTCATAGAGCTAAAACAAATAATTTCACAATTTGTATGGAAATACAAAAAACCTCAAATAGCCAAAGCGATCTTGAGAAAGAAGAATGGAACTGGAGGAATCAACCTACCTGACTTCAGGCTCTAGTACAAAGCCACAGTTACCAAGACAGTATGGTACTGGCACAAAGACAGAAATATAGATCAATGGAACAAAATAGAAAGCCCAGAGATAAGTCCACGCACATAAGGACACCTTATCTTTGACAAAGGAGGCAAGAATATACAATGGATTAAAGACAATCTCTTTAACAAGTGGTGGTGGGAAATCTGGTCAACCACTTGTAAAAGAATGAAACTAGAACACTTTCTAACACCATACACAAAAATATACTCAAAATGGATTAAAGATCTAAACGTAAGACCAGAATCTATAAAACTCCTAGAGGAGAACATAGGCAAAACACTCTCCGACATACATCACAGCAGGATCCTCTATGACCCACCTCCCAGAATATTGGAAATAAAAGCAAAAATAAACAAATGGGACCTAATTAACCTTAAAAGCTTCTGCACATCAAAGGAAATTATTAGCAAGGTGAAAAGACAGCCTTCAGAATGGGAGAAAATAATAGCAAATGAAGCAACTGACAACTAATCTCAAAAATATACAAGCAACCCCTACAGCTCAACTCCAGAAAAATAAATGACCCGATCAAAAAATGGGCCAAAGAACTAAATAGACATTTCTCCAAAGAAGATATACAGAGGGCTAACAAACACATGAAAAGATGCTCAACATCACTCATTATTAGAGAAATGCAAATCAAAACCACTATGAGGTACCATTTCACACCAGTCAGAATGGCTGTGATCCAAAAGTCTACAAATAATAAATGCTGGAGAGGGTGTGGAGAAAAGGGAACCCTCTTACACTGTTGGTGGGAATGCAAACTAGTACAGCCACTATGGAGAACAGTGTGGAGATTCCTTAAAAAACTGGAAATAGAACTGCCTTATGATCCAGCAATCCCACTGCTGGGCATACACACTGAGGAAACCAGAAGGGAAAGAGACACGTGTACCCCAATGTTCATCGCAGCACTGTTTATAATAGCCAGGACATGGAAACAACCTAGATGTCCATCAGCAGATGAATGGCTAAGAAATCTGTGGTACATATACACAATGGAGTATTACTCAGCCATTAAAAAGAAAACATTTGAATCAGTTCTAATGAGGTGGATGAAACTGGAGCCTATTATACAGAGTGAAGTAAGCCAGAAGGAAAAACACCATTACAGTATAATAACGCATATATATGGAATTTAGAAAAATGGTAACAATAACCCTGTGTACGAGACAGCAAAAGAGACACTGATGTATAGAACAGTCTTATGGACTCTATGGGAGAGGGAGAGGGTGGGAAGATTTGGGAGAATGGCATTGAAACATGTAAAATATCATGTATGAAACGAGATGCCAGTCCAGGTTCAATGCACGATACTGGATGCTTGGGGCTGGTGCACTGGGATGACCCAGAAGGATGGTATTGGGAGGGAGGAGGGAGGAGGGTTCAGGATGGGGAACACATGTATACCTGTGGCGGATTCATTTTGATATTTGGCAAAACTAATACAATTATGTAAAGTTTAAAAATAAAATAAAATTAAAAAAAAAATTCCCCAGAGAAAATTCAGGTCAATCTGCCCATAACTTACTTAGGACGGGTTATCAATTCAGAAACAGTGACTCATGCCGCATTACAATTAAGAAAAGATCACCTTGTTACTTTAAATGATTATCAAAACCTTTTAAGTGATATTAATTGGATTCAGATCTGATCAGATTAGATCAGTCGCTCAGTCGTGTCCAACTTTTTTTGACCCCATGAATCGCAGCACGCCAGGCCTCCCTGTCCATCACCAACTCCCAGAGTTCACTCAGACTCATGTCCATCGAGTCAGTGATGTTATCCAGCCATCTTATCCTCTGTCGTCCCCTTCTCCTCCTGCCCCCAATCCCTCCCAGCATCAGAGTCTTTTCCAATGAGTCAACTCTTCGCATGAGGTGGCCAAAGTACTGGAGTTTCAGCTTTAGCATCATTCCTTCCAAAGAAATCCCAGGGCTGATCTCCTTCAGAATGGACTGGTTGGATCTCCTTGCAGTCCAAGGGACTCTCAAAAGTCTTCTTAGACCCTATTTAAAATTAACCACTGCTTAATTAAAGCCTCTTTTTAATATTTTACGTGGTGATCCTGACCCAACTTTTAAAAGAAAATTAACTGCTGAGGCTCGGGAGGCTTTAGACAAAGTAGAAGCAGCCTTATCTGATAGCTAGGTAAAAAGAATTGATTTACAAGCAAACTGGCAATTCCTTTGCCTAGCTACTCCAACTGCACCTATGGGAGTCTTATAGCAAAACGGCCCCCTAGAATGGGTTCATCTTCCTGCCCAAGCTAAAAAAGTAGTAGCTTCTTATCCAGGATTGATAGCTACGTTGATATTAAAAGAAAGAAAGTGGAGCATTGAATTGTTCGGTAAAGAGCCAGCAGAGATTGTAATTCCACAACTTGATGCTTTTCTAATGTTTGATGAGGATTGGCAGATTGCCATAGGAAATTATTGTGGTCAAATTTTGCATCATTTACCCTCGCATGTTTTGCTGAATTTTATGTCTAAACATCCAGTTATTTTTCCCATCAGATGCAAACAGTCTCCTATTCCAAATGCTCAGATACCTTACTGACGGGTCAGCAAATGGTAAAGCCTCCATAGTTACTAAAAATCATCAGAAAGTTTTAGAAACACAGGAAACTTCAGCTCAAAGAGCTGAAATAACAGCAGTCATAGAGGCTTTTGCTATGTTTGCAGATGAGGAATTTAACCTTTCTTCTGATTCTCAGTATGTATTCAGGCTGTTTCCACACATTGAAACTGCAGTTTTGCCTGAAAATAAGACTACCATATTTCATTTGTTAAGTAAATTACAGCAACAAATTTGGAAAAGAAATAAAATATTTTTCACTGGACACATTCAGGCTCATTCCAGATTGCCCGGCCCTTTAAATGCCTTTAATGATTTGGCTGACTCACTAACCAGAAATAAAGTGGCTACTGTGATTGAGGAGGCCAGAGCCTCTCATTTACTTCATCACCAAAATGCTACTGCCTTAAGATATCAATTCCAAATTCCCAGAGAGACTGCTCGAGAGATTGTGTGTTTTTGCTTACACTTCCCCACTGTTTATAATATTCTACCTATGGGAGTTAATCCTCGCAGTCTCAAACCTAACGTACTCTGGCAGATGGATGTAACTCATGTCTCTTCATTTGGAAAACTGTCTTTTGTTCATGTAACTGTAGATACTTTTTCTCACATTATTATTGCAACTGCTTATACCAGAGAGGCAGTTAAAGATGTGATACAACATTTCTTTACTTGTTTTTCATATGTGGGCCTTCCAAAAGCTCTGAAAACTGATAATGCCCCTACTTACACTTCTAAGTCTTTTCAGGAATTTTGTATAAAGTTTCAAATTAAACATAATACCGGCATCCCCAGGGACAGGCCATTGTGGAAAGAGCACATCAAACATTAAAAATCCAAATTCAAAAACTAAAAGAAGGGGAGCTTAAGTATAGTTCTCCCCATCAAATCTTGCAACATGCTCTTTTCATAATAAATATTTTAAATACTGATTCAGCCGGAACTATTGCAATGCTTCGCCATTGGTGCCCTGAGCAATTGAATGCAAAACCATTAGTTAAATGGAAGGACCTCCTCTCTGGACAATGAAAAGGTCCTGACCCATTGTTAACCAGCGGTCGAGGATATGCTTGCATTTTTCCACAGGATGCAGATTCTTCAATTTGGGTTCCAGACAGATTGATTCGCCATGTCTCAGCCCCTCGGATACCAGATTCCCTGGCCGCCATGACCTCAAAAAAGAAAGGGACCTCCTCTACCTTCATTCCCCCTGCCAGCACGGGAAACGCCACTGGCTTCAGGACAACTGACATTGGAGATCCCGGATGAGCAAGGAATGGATCCGCACACCAAGCAGATGTCTCAACTTCACATACAGGATATTACTCCCCCAGATCCCCTGCCCCACAGGAAGATGCCAGGTCGCCTGACCCAGGCAACTCAGCATGCCCCCATACCCAGTTGGGGACAAATAAAAATACTCTGCCACCAGGCACAGGGAATAGCTTCCTTACAAGGATCTCCAGCTTCTCCTGAGAAAATGTTTATTACCATGCTTGCTTTGCTTTCCTGCCAGGTAAGTGCCTCTCCTATTCCAACCAAATATTGGGCATATCTCCCAGATTCTCCAACTTTACAAGTTGTTACTTGAAATAATGAGCCTATACGGGTCAACACAGACCAACCTCAGCTTTTGGGAGGATCCTATACTTCTTACACTAGAGATAAATATCCTATTAACTTCAGTTTTACCTTCAGGGGATTAACAGATGATTTCCCTGTTTGCTTTAACTGCCCCAATGATCCTAGAAGCTTTATTACTGCTGCCAAAGAAGGATGTGCTGGGGCTTCTAAAAAAATAATTATAACAGATTTCTGGTCTTTACCTCATTGGTCAGCTTGGGTATTATTGGCTCGTATGCCCGGGATTCTTAACCCTTATGTAATCCTGCATTTCAAATCTCCACCAAAATATCCGAATTGTTATAAGGTTGCTCCTTCAGACAAAGTATGGAACACCATAGACAGTTGTACAGGGTATCTGACTTGGACATCTTGTACTTATGATTCAAGGATTAATTATAGGATACCAGGAGGTGGAGATTATACTATTCAGGACTGGAGCAACCTGAATTCAGGTGAGGATCCATTGGCCGATGATACATTTGAGGGCAGATTCGAGAATTGGGATAGGATTCCTCTTCCTTGGCCAATACGTGCCACTAGATGGCATCGTAATCAATTTGTTCCTCCTATGCTGTCTTATACAACTAAGAAACAGACCTATTGGCAACCTGAAATTTGGAGAGCCCTTGCTGCTACTGCTCCTGTTTCCTTATACCGCCCAGATAGCAATTCTACTTATTCTGTTTTAGCTTCTCTACCCTCCCCTTATGTTTTTCTTTTTACTAATGACTCCAAAAGACTTAATGTATGCATGAATTATTCAGGTGGACCTAATATAGTAACTTGTGAACAATGCATGCTTTCATCTTGTTTGACCCCTCAATATAATGTCTGCTCTTTTGTGGTATTACAACGCCCACCCTATCTCATGATACCCGTGACCATGACTAGCCATTGGTATGACAATTACGGCCTCACTGTGTTACAACAACTACAAGATTTAATGTGACAACAGTGATTTGTGGGCTTACTTATTTTAGGAATATCAGCTTTAATAGCAGCAATTACTTCTGTTACTGCAGCAACAATATCAATGACTCAACAAGTGCATACTGCCCAATATGTTGATACCATGTCTAAAAATGTTTCTCTAACTCTAGCAACACAGGAAGTTATAGATAGAAAGTTGGAAATGAGGGTAGATGCCTTGGAGGAGGCAATAATGCATATTGGGACTGAGTTACAGGCTTTAAAGGTGAAAATGGCTCTGTCATGCCACGCTGATTACTGGTGGATATGCGTGACATCTTTAAAGGTAAACGAAACAGATTATGAAACGGAAAAAATTAAAACTCATATTTCAGGTGTTTGGAACAGCTCTGACATTGATCTGGCCTTAGGGAAACTTCATAATCAAATACAGACCCTGGAATACTCTCGACTGGATTTTACCACCGCTGGAGCAGCTAATGACTTTTTTTCACACTTTCTCTAACTTCATTTCAGGGAAAAAATATTCTGTCTATTATCCTTAGTTATGTTGAGGTTCGTGCTCTATTTTTGCTACTCATAATCATTCTTCCTTGTATTGTCAGGATTCTTCGGCAGAACATTCAGAAGCTCGTGACTGAGCTGCATCTGGCTGTTTTAAGAAATACAAAAGGGGGGATGCCGGGAGCCAGCGTGAGGAACTCCGCCTGTGGCAAAGTTCATGAGGAAGGAGGCTTGGCATACGCAAAGGTAGGATAGAGCCTCAGGAGTCCCCCTGGAAATTCTCGAGCATATACCCCCAAAACCAGAGTCTGCTTACTTTACTGCTTTGTGCTCTCACTTACACCTCTGAATTTATGGGGGTCTGTCCCCCACCACCTCTTTCTGAAAAAGAGGTAACTTACAGCTCCAGTTGATAAAGTTCCTGGGCGTGATAAGAGTGTTTCAACCTACAAACTCCTCTGAAGGTTATTCCAGCCAAATGTGATTGTTCACAGCCTCCCAACCGTGAGAGGCATGAGATGTTCTAAACTGTCTAAATACAGATTCCTTTCAGCAGTTAAAAGATTGATTAGAAATTGTATTGGTGAAGGGTTTTTCACTTGTTGGGCCAATGTTTGCTGCTAAGTTTCCATATCCCTTACCTATGGTGTCCCTGGCAGTGTATTGATTAATATAATTGGTGTATAGGAATATAAGTAGTAGCTTTAATGTTTGTAACCTTGGACCCTTGAGTTAATTCTTTTCTTGTTATAGCCCACCACACCTTTGCCCTATAGGAATGCAACTTTATCTAATGCTTTTGGAGGGTGGCACCTGACTTTAGAATAATAACCTTTAGAGAAAAATAAGTTTTCTGAAGAAAGGATCTTAAAATGTTAACAGGCCTCTTGGCCAGAAGATGATGTAATTCACCTAAACTTTTCATATGATAAGTTTGCAGGAAGAAAGCCTGGCTTACTGCTGACTCTACCTCTTCCCCAATTATACTCTATGCACAACTTAAGGTATAAAAACTATTTTGGAAGATAAAGTGTGGGCCCTGTTCACCGAAACTTGGTCTCCCCAGGTCGTTCTTTCTCTCACCTTCTGGCTGAATTTCCATCTGGGGTGTGGAGGCTCGTCAAGCCTACTAATTTTGCCTGGGCTTCTAAGATCTGACCGGGGAGGCCTTAGTGTCTCCTCTCCTTCGGGAGAATGGGAGGAAGCCTGCGGACTACATAGATGAGGTGAATTCCTTATTTTGGAATTTTATTAGCTTTCCACGTAAACCAAGATATTCAGCCTCTTTTCTCCACTGAATTTTCTCACTGAGTTATCCTTATTTAACCACTCTTTATATCTTTAATTCTATTGTATCATGAACACCGAAGCTGTCTCCCCTTTGAATTCCCTAGATCCGAAGGGGCTGGACCCTGGCAAATATCCGTCAGAACTTGAGAGGAGAGCAGAGTTCTTTGCTTCAACTCGAGACAAGGCCTGACTCCCCGGGTGAACCTTGAATGCAACTCTGAGATCCCTGTCAACACTGGAGAGGAACACGGAGTTTCTGGACACAAGCCTTGATGAGGTCTATTTGCCCTGCAGTGACTCTAGAGCAATCCCAAGCTCCCCCTGGCAACTCGAATGGAGATTGGGCTTCCCTGGGGCAACATGAGAGGCTCCCTGAGTTCCCCATTGTAACTCGAGAATCCGGCCGCAACTCCAGAAAAACCACGAGGTTCCCCCATCATCACAAGATGAGGCCCTTTCCCGCTGCAGCATCTCAAGACAAATCCCACATTCCCTCTTGCAATTTGAAACGGTACTTGACACCCTTGACGCAACTCAAAAAGTTCCCTGACATACCAGTCTCACTCGAGAGGAACAACGAGTTTCCTGGCACAACTTAATCTGATCCCCTTCTCCCCTTCTGATCTCAACATGAGGGTGGATTCCCCTGCTTTGTCTGGAAAGGAATCCTGACCTTCCCATCGCACCTCAGGAGGAGGAAGGTCTCACATTGAAAGTCGAGAGGAAGCCTCGTGGGTCGTGCCACATTCAGAAAGACACCAATTTCCCCATCCACTCAAGGTAAGTCCCAATGCCTGGGCACCTCTTCGAATGTAACCCTGAGGATGAAGTCAGAACATGAAAGGGCACTGACACCCCAGTTGCATCGTATGGAAAAATCCGCAGGTTCCAAATACAACTCAACAAGTGGCATGACACCCCATGAACAATTTGAGAGGCAAGCAGAGTTTCGTGCCTCAACACAAGATGAGGCCTGACTCCCCTGTTCCAACTCCCCAGAGACCTCGAGACCATGTCAGAAAAGGAATGGAGAGGAACACAGAGGTTCCCATCTCAACTCGAGATGAGGCCCTATTTATCCCTGAAGCAATCTACGAGGAATTCCGAGGTGCCCCCTCACAATGCCAAAGGAGATCTGACTTCCCTGAGGAGACACGTGCGGGTCCCCCATGTCGACACGCAACTCGAGAGAAACCCTAAGCTTCCGCCACAACTCCACACAACCCACGGAATTCTCCACTGCATGCTTGAGGAGACCTTTTTAGGCTGCAGCATTTCCAAAGAAAGCCCGTGTTACCTCTTGGAACTTGAAAGGGTACTTGACACGCTTTACAAAACACCAGAAGTTTCCCCAGATACCCGTCCCCACTCGAGAGGAATGCTGAGTTTCCCGCCACAAGTCAGGAAGAGCCCCATTTTCCCCTCCTCAAGTTGAGATGAGGGTCGATTGCCCTGCTTCGGGTGGAAAGGAATGCTGACATCCCTATCGCAACTTGAGGGGAGGCTGGAATCTACTTGACACTTGAGGGGAACCCGGGGGTCTTGTCACAATTTGAAAGCCATGTATTTCCCCATCCACTCAAGATCAGGCCTGATCCCTTGCACCATTTCAAATGTCAGCCGAAAATCAACTCACAACACTAAGGGAGTTCTGAAGCCCTGGTTGACAATTCGAAAAGAGGCCCAGGTCCAAATTCAACTCTCCTGGAGGCCTGAAACCCCTTTGACAACTTGAGAGGAAAGCAGAGTTCCATGCCTCCACAGAAGTCGAGACCTGACTCCCTGTTTGAAACGGCATACACACCCTAAGACCACGTCAGAACAGGAGAAGAACCCTGAGTTCCCACCTCAACTCGAGATGAGGCCCTCTTCCATTGAACCGACCCCAGTGGAGTCCTGAGAGGCCTTGCCCAACCCCACAGTATTCCTGAGTTCACATAGGCACCATGAGAAGCTCCCTGAGATCACCGTGACAAGTCGAGGGAACACAGGGTTTCCTGCTGCAACTCAATAAAGATCTCAAGATTGCCCCTTCAACACGTCTTGAGGTCCAATTCGACTGTCTAGACTCTAGAACAATGCCGCGCTCCCCCTCGTAACTCAAATGGAGACTGGACTTCCCTGGGGCCACACGAGAGGCTCCCTGAGTTCTCCATCATAAGACGAGAGAAACCCCACATGTCGAGCCACAGCTCGAGAAAAACCACGAGATTCCCCCGTCATTGTGAGATGAGGCCATTCTTTTTCTGCAGAGCCTAGAGAGCATCCCATGTCCCCTCTCAAAACTCCACAGGAGGCTTGACTCCCTTTAGACCACTCAGTAGGCTCCAATAGATACCCGTTGCAACTCGAGAGGAGAGCGGACTTCTTTGCTTCAACTCGAGATGAGGCCTGACTTCCCGGGTGAACCTTGAATGCAACTCCGAGATCCCTGTCACCCCTGGAGAGGAACACGGAGTTTCTGGAAACAAGACTACATGAGGTCTATTTGCCCTGCAGTGACTCGAGAGCAATCCCCAGCTCCCCCTCGCAACTCAAATGGAGATTAGACTTCCCTGGGGCACCACGAGAGGCTCCCTGAGTTTCCGTCATAACTCGAGAAAAACCACGAGGTTCCCCCGTCATTGAGACAGAGGCCCTTTCCCACTGCAGCGTCTCAAGAGAAATCCCATGTTCCCTCTTGCAATTCAAATCGGTACCTGACACCCTTGATGAAACAAAAAAAGTTCCCCAACATACCGGTCTCACTCGAGAGGAACACCAAGTTTCCTGGCACAACTGAATCTGAGCCCCTTCTCCCCTCCTGATCTCGACATGAGGGTCGATTCCCTTGATTTGTCTGGAAAGGGATGCCAACCTTCCCATCGCACATCAGGAGGAGGCTGTTCTCACATTGAAAGTCGAAAGGAAGCCTCCTGGGTTGTGCCACATTCCAAAAGACACCTATTTCCCAGATCACTCAAGGTTAGTCCTGATGCCCGGGCACCTATTAAAATGTAATCCCGAGGATGAAGTCACAACACAAAGGGGCACTGACACCCCGGCGGTTGCATCCTCCTCAAGAAGTCGCAGGTTCCAAGTACAACTTGACAAGTGGCTTGACACCCCATGAACAACTCGAGATGCAAGCGGATTTCCGTGCCTCAACACAAGACGAGTCCTGACTGCCCTGTTCCAACTCTGCAAAGACCCCAAGATCGATGTCAGAAATGGACAGGAACCCTTAGTTTTCTGCCTCAGCTCGAGATGAGGCCCTATTCATCCCTGCAGTGATGCACCAGAATCCCAAGCTGCCCCTCAAACAGCCAAAGGAGATCTGACTTCCCTGAGGAGACACGTGCGGGTCCCCCAGGTTGACACGCAACTCTAGAGGAACCCTAAGCTTCCTGCCACAACTCCACGAAAATCACAGAATTCTCCCCTGCATGCTAGAGGAGGCCCTTTGACGCTGCAGCGTTTCCAAAGAAAGCCCACTTTGGTCCTGCAACTCGGAAGGGTACTTGACACGATTTATGAAACTCCAGAAGTTTCCTCAGATACCCATCCGCACTCGAGATGAATGCTGAGATTCCCACCACAAGTCAAGAAGAGCCCCGTTTTCCCCTCCTCAAGTCGAGATGAGGGTCGATTGCCCTGCTTTGCCTGGAAAAGAATGCTGATGTCCCCGTCGCACCTCACGAGGAGGCTGGTATCTACTTGACACTGGAGGGGAAACCGGGGGTCTTGTCAAAACTCAAAAGCCACCTATTTCCCCATCCACTCGAAATCAGGCCTCATTCCCTTGCACCGATTCGAATGTCAGCCAAGAATCCACTCACAACACGAAAGGAGTTCTAATGCCCTGCTTGCTAATTCGAATAGAGCCCCAGGTCCCTAATTCAACTCGGGTGGAGGCCTGAAACCCCTATGACAACTCAAGAGGAAAGCAGAGTTCCATGCCTCCACAAAATTCGAGACCTGACTCCTTGTTTGAAACGGGAAAAACACCCCAAAAAACACGTCAGAACAGGAGAGGAACACTGAGGTTCCCATCTCAACACAAGATGAAGCCCTCTTTCATTGCACCAACCCCAGGGGAGTCCCAAGAGGCCCCTCCCAACACCACAGTATTCCTGACTTCCCATTGGCAGCATGAGAAACTCCATGAGTTCACCGTCACAAGTCTGGGGAACCCAGGGTTTCCTGCCTCAACTCGAGAAAGACCTCGAGATTTCCCCTTCAACGTGTCTTGAGGCTCCATTCCCATGCAGAGACGCGAGAGCAATGCCACACTCCCCCCCACCCCCTCGCAACTCGAATGGAGACTGGACTTCCCTGGGGCCACATGGGAGGCTCCCTGAGTCCCGGTCATAAATCAAGAGAAACCCCAAACGTCGTGCCGCAGCTCGAGAAAAACCACAAGATTCCCCCAACATCGCGAGATGAGGCCTTTTCCCACAGCAGCGTCTCGAGAGATGCAGGGAGCGAGCTCCGCCCGTGGCAAAGGTCATGAGGAGGGAGGCTTGGCATACGCAAAGGCGGGATCAAGCCTCAGGGGTCTCCCTGGAAATTCTCGAGCATCTACCCCCAAAACCAGAGTCTGCCTACTTTCTGCTTGTGCTTTCACCTACACCTCTGACTTTACGGGGGGCTGTTCCCCACTACCTCTCTCTGAAAAAGAGTTAGCTTACAGCTCCAGTTAATAATTCCTGGGTGTGAGAGTGTTTCAACCTACAAACTCCTTTGGAAATCCTCTAGCCTGCCTGAATAGGTTTTTCCGGCCACATGTGATTGTTCAGAGCCTCCCAACTGTGAGAGGCAAGAGATGTTCTAAACT
Organism: Bos javanicus; assembly: GCF_032452875.1. Lineage (NCBI taxonomy): Eukaryota > Metazoa > Chordata > Mammalia > Artiodactyla > Bovidae > Bos > Bos javanicus. Next base: position 212,286 of record NW_026893729.1, read on the forward strand.
GTCTAAACACAGATTCCTTTGAGTAGTTAAAAGATTGATTAGCAATTGTATTGGTGAGGGGTTTTCACTTATTAGGCCAATGTTTGCTGCTAAGTCTCCATATCCCTTACCTACTGTGTCCTTGGCAGTGTATTGATTGATATAATGGGTGTATAGAAATGTAAGTAGTAGCCTCAATGTTTGTAACCTTGGACCCTTGAGTTGATTCTTTTCTTGATTGAGCCCACCTCACCTTTGCCCTATAGGAATGCAGCTTTGTCCAGTGCTTTTTTGGAGGCTGGTGCCTGACTTTGGAATAATCACCTTTAGAGAAAGATAAGTTTCTTAAAATGTTAACAGGCCTCCTGGCCAGAAGATGATGTAGTTCACCTGAACTTTTGCATATGATAAGTTTGAAAGCCTGGCTTCGATTAGGACCAGGAACTGCTGTCCTTGCATGACTCCACCCCTTCCCCCATTATCCTCTATGCACAACTTAAGGTATAAAAACTACTTTGGAAAATAAAGTGCAGGCCTTGTTCACCGAAAGTTGGTCTCCCCATGTCACTCTCTCAAATTCTGGCTGAGTTTCCATCTGGAGCGCGGAACCCACCATGCTTGCTAATTATGCCTAGGCTTCTAAGATCCGACCAGGGAGGCCTCAGTGTCTCCTCTCCTTCGGGAGAACGGAAGGACGCCTGTGGCCTACGTAAGTGGTGCAAACTTCTTGTCTTGAAGTTTTATTGGTCTCCTGCGTAAACCAAGCTACTCAGCCTCTTTTCTCCACTGAATTTTCCTACTGAGCTATCCTCATCCTATCACTCTTTATATCTTTGATAAAATATTTAAATAAATAGCTCACCGACGCTGTCCCTGCTTCAAATACCCTGGATCAGCCGGGGCTCGTCCCCAGCAGAGAGAAATCCCATGTTTCCTCTTGAAATTTGAAACAGTACTTGACACCCTTGATGCAACTCAAAAACTTCCACGACATACCGGTCTAACTCGAGAGGAACACCTAGTCCACGGTACTACTTAATCTAAGCCACTTCTCCGCTCCTGATTTCAACATAAGGGACGATTCCTCTGCTTTGTCTGGAAAGGGATCCCGACCTTCCTGTCACACCTCAGGAGGAGGCTGGTCTCACATTGAAACTCGAGAGAAGCCTCGTGGTTCATGCCACATTCCAAAAGACACCGGTTTCCCTGTCCACTCAAGGTAATTCCCAATACCCGGGCACCTCTTCGAATGTAAACCCAAGCATGAAGTCACAACATGAAGGGGCACTGAAACCTTGGTTGCATCCTCCAGAAAAAGCTGCAGGTTCCAAATACAACTCGACAAGTGGCCTGACATGCCATGAACAACTTGAGAGGCAAGCGGAGTTCCATGCCTCAACACAAGACAAGGCCTAACTCTCCTGATCCAACTCTGCAGAGAGCCCGAGATCTAAGTTAGAAATGGAGAGGAACCCTGAGGTTCCAGCCTCAACTCGAGATGAGGCCCTATTCATACCTGCAGTGATGCATGAGGAATTCCGAGGTGCCCCTTGCAATGCCAAAAGAGATCTGACTTCCCGGAGGAGACACGAGTGGATCCCCCAGGGAGACATGCAACTCGAGAGGAATCCTAAGCTTTCCTCCACAACTCCATGCAAACCATGAAATTCTTCCTTCCACACTTGAGGAGACCCTTTTACACTGCAGCATTTGCAAAGAAAGCCAGCATTGCCTCTTGCATCTTGAAAGGGTACTTGACACGATTTATGAAACTCCAGAATTTTCCCCAGATACTCGTCCCCACTCGAGAGAAATGCTGAGTTTCCTGCCACAAGTCAAGAAAAGCCCTGTTTTCCCCTCCTCAAGTTGAGATGAGAGTCGGTTGCCCTGCTTTGCCTGGAAAGGAATGCTGACATTCAGTTGCACGTCGAGAGGAGGCTGCTATATACTTGACACTGGAGGGGAGCCTGGGGGTCTTGTCTGAATTCAAAAGCCACGTATTTCCCCATCCACTTGAAATCAGGCTTGATTCCCTTGAACTGATTCGAATGTAAGGCGAGAATCAACTCACAGCACGAACGGAGTTCTGATGCTCCGGTTGCTAATTCAAAAAGAGCCTCACTCCCAAATTCAACTCGCCTGAGGCCTGAAACCCCTTTGACAGCTCGAGAGGAAAGCAGAGTTCCATGCCTCCACACACGTCGAGACCTGACTCCCTGTTTGAAATGGAATACGCACCCCGAGACCCACATCAGAACAGGAGAGAAACCCCGAGGTTCCTGCCTCAACTCGAGATGAGGCCCTCTTCCATTACACTGACCCCAAGGGAGTCCCGAGAGGCCTCTCCCAACTCCACAGTATTCCTGACTTCCCAAAGGCACCATGAGAAGCTCCCCGAGGTCACCGTCACAAGTTGAGGGAACCCAGGGTTTCCTGACTCAACTCGAGAAAGACCTCGATATTCCCCCTTCAATGACTCTTGAGGCCCGATACCCCTGCCATGACTCGAGAGCAATGCCGTGCTCCCCCTCACAACTCGAATGGAGACTGGACTTCCCTGGGGCCACACAAGAGGCTCCCTGAGTTCCTCATCGTAACTTGAGAGAAACCCCACACGTTGCGCCGCAGCTCGAGAAAAACCATGAGATTCCCCCATCATCATGAGATGAGGCCCTTCTTTTCCTGCAGGGCCTAGAGAACAATCCCAAGTCCCCTCTCAACATCCACAGGAGGCTTCACTCCCCTTAGGCCATTCAATGGGCTCGAAGAGATACATGTGACAACTCGAGAGGACAGAAGAGTTCTTTGCTTCAACCCACGATGAGGCCTGACTCTCCGGGTGAACCTTGAATGCATCCCTGAGATTCTGTAGCCACTGGCGAGGAGCATGGAGTTTCTGGACAAAAGTCTAGATGAGGACTATTTGCCCTGCAATTACTCGAGATCAATCCCCAGCTGCCCCTCGCAACTCGAATGGAGATTGGACTTCCCTGGGGCAACACGAGAGGCTCCCTGATTTCCCTGTCATAACTCGAGAAACCCGCTGCAACTTGAGAAAAACCACAAGGTTATCCTGTCATCACGAGATGAGGCCCTTTCCCACTTCAGCCTATAGAGTGAAATCCCACATTCCATATTGAAATTCGAAACAGTACTTGACACCCTTGATGCAACTCAAAAAGTTCCATGACATACCAGTCTCACTCGAGAGGAACATGGAGTTTCCCAGCACAACATAATCTGAGCCCCTTCTCCCCTCCTGATATTGACATGAGGGTAGATTCCCCTGCTTTGTCTGGAAAGGGATCTCAAACTTCCCATTGCACATCAGAAGGAGGCCAGTCTAACATTGAAACTTGAGTGGAAGCCTCGTGGGTCATGCCACATTCCGAAAGACATCGATTTCCCCGTCCACTCAAGGTAAGTCCCGATGCCTTGGCACCTCTTCGAAAGTAACCCCGAGAATGAAGTCACAACACAAAGGGACACTGACACCCCGGTTGCATCCTCTGGAAAAAGCCGCAGGTTCCAAATACAACTCGACAAGTGGCCTGACACCAAATGAACAACTCAGGAGGCAAGCGGAGTTCCATGCCTCAACAGAGGACGAGTTCTGACTCCCCTGTTCCAACTCCGCAGAGACACTAGATCGATGTCAGAAATGTAGAGGAACCCTGGGGTTACCACCTCAACTCGAGATGAGGCCCTATTCATACCTGCAGCAATGCGCCAGGAATCCTGAGGTGCTCCTTGCAATGCCAAAGGATATCTGACTTCCCTGAGGAGACACCAGCGGGTCCCCAGGGTGACACAGAACTCTAGAGGAACCCTGAGCTTCCTGCCACAACTCCACACAACCCACCAAATTTTGTCCTGCATGCTTGAGGAGGCCATTTGACGCTGCAGCATTTCCAAAGAAAGCCCACGTTCCCTCTAGGAACTCGAAAAGGTACTTGACAAGATTTATGAATCTCCAGAAGTTTCCTCAGATTCCGGGCCCCACTCAAGAGGAATGCTGAGTTTCCGCCACAAGTTAAGAAGAGCCCCGTTTTCCCCTCCTCATGTCGAGATGAGAGTCGATTGCCCGGCTTCGCCTGGAAAGGAATGCCGACATCCCCGTTGCACCTCGAGAGGAGGCTGGTATCTATTTGACACTGGAGGGGAGCCCGGGGGTCTTGTCAGATTCAAAAGCCACGTATTTACCCATCCACTCGGGATCAGGCCTGATTCCCTTGCACCTATTGGAATGTCAGCCAAGAATCAATTCACAAAACGAAGGGAGTTCTGATGCCCCGGTTGCTAATTCAAAAAGAGCCCCAGGTCCCAAATTCAACTCGCCTGGAGGCCTGAAACCCTTTTGACAACTCAAGAGGAAAGCAGAGTTCCATGCCTGCACACAAGTCGAGACCTGACTAAACGGCATACACACCCTCAGACCCATGTCAGAACAGCAGAGGAAACCTGAGGTTACGGTTTCAACTCGAGATGACCCCTTCTTCCATTGCACCGACCCCAGTGGGAGTCCTGAGAGGCCCCTCCCAACTCCACAGTATTCCTGACTTCCCATTGGCACCCTGAGGAGCTCCCTGATGTCACGGTCATAAGTCGAGGGAACACAAGGTTTCTTACCTCAACTCGAGGAAGAACACGAGATTCCCCCCTTCAAAGCATCATGAGGCCCGATTCCCCTCCAGTGACTCGAGAACAATGCCGTGCTCCCCCTCTCAACTCGAATGGAGACTGGACTTCCCTGGGGCCACACCAGAGGCTCCCTGACTTCCCAGTCATAACTCGAGAGAAACCCCACACATCGCACCTCAGCTTGAGAAAAACAACGAGATTCCCCCGTCATCGCGAGATGAGGCCCTTCTTTTCCTTCAGGGCCTAGAGTGCAATCCCGAGTCCCCTCTCAAAATCCACAGGAGGCTTGACACCCTTTAGGCCACTCAATGAGCTCCAAGAGATACACGTGGCAACTCGAGAGGAGAGTGGAGTTCTTTGCTTCAACTCAAGACGAGGCCTGACCTCCCGGGTGAACCTTGAATGCAACACTGAGATACCTGTTGCCATTGAAGAGGAACACAGAGTTTATGGACACAAGCCTAGATGAGGTCTATTTGCCCTGCAATGACTTGAGAGCAATCCCCAGCTCACCCTTGCAACTCGATTGGAGATTCAACTTCCCTGGTGCACCACAAGAGGCTCCCTGAATTCCCCTTCATAACTCGAGAATCCTGCCACAACTCGAGAAATACCAAGAGGTTCTCTCATCATCACGAGATGATGCCGTTTCCCACTGCAGCATCTCGAGAGAAATCCCACGTTCCCTCTTGAAATTTGAAACGGTGCTTGAAACCCTTTATAGAACTCAAAAAGTTCCCTGACCCTGTCTCACTCGAGAGGAACACCAAGTTTCCCGACACAACTTAATCTGAGCCCCTTCTCCCCTCCTCCTCTCGCCATGAGGGTCGATTCTCCTGCTTTAGGTGGAAAGCGATCCCGAACTTCCCATCGCACCGCAAGAAGAGGCTGGTCTCACTTTGAAACTCGAGTGGAAGCCTCGTGTGTCATGCCACATTCCCAAACACACCAATTTCCCCGTCCACTCAAGATAAGTTCTGATGCCTGGAACCTCTTCGAATGTAACCCCGAGGATGAATTCATAACACGAAGCGGCACTGACACCCTAGTTGCATCCTCTAGAAAAAGACACTGCTTCCAAATACAACTCGACAAGTGGTCTGACATCCCATGAACAACTTGAGAGGCAAGCGGAGTTCCATGCCTCAGCACAAGAAGAGGCCTGACTCCCCTGTACCAAGTCCGCAGAGACCCCGAGATCAATGTCAAAAATGGAGAGGAATGCTGAGCTTCCTGCCTCACCTCCAGATGAAGCCCCATTTATCCTGCAGCTATGCGTGAGGAATCTGAAGGTGCCCCTCTCAACGCAAAAGGAGATCTCACTTCCCTGAGGAGACACCAAGTGGTCCCCCAGGTCGACACGCAACTCGAGAGGAACCCTAAGCTTCCTGCCACAACTGCACGCAAACCAGAAATTCACCCTGCACGCTTGATGAGGCCCTTGACACTGCAGCATTTCCAAAGAAAGCCCACGTTCCCTCTTAGAACTTGAAAGGGTACTCGACACACTTTAGGAAACTCCAGAAGTTTCCCCAGATACCCATCCCTACTCGAGAGGAACACTGACTTTCCCACCACAAGTCAAGAAGAGCCCCGTTTTCCCCGCCTCAAGTTGAGATGAGGGTAGATTGCCCTGCTTCGCCTGGAAAGGAATGTTGACATCCCCGTCGCACCTCGAGAGGAGGCTGGTATCTATGTGACACTGGTGGGGAACATGGAAGTCTTGTCACAATTTGAAAGCCACGTATTTCCCCATCTACTCGAGATCAGGCCTGATTCCCCTTCACCGAAGCGAATGTCAGCCGAGAATCATCTCACAACATGAAAGGAGTTCTGATTCCCCATTTGCTAATTGGAAAAGAGACCCGGCCCAAACTCAACTCGCCTGGAGGCCTGAAACACCTCTGACAACTTGAGAGGAAAGCAGAGTTCCATGCCCCCACACAAGTCGAAACCTGAGTCCATGACTGAAATGCCATACACACCCCAAGATGGTCGTCAGAATATGACATGAATCCTGAGGTTCCCGCCTCAACTCGAGATGAGGCCCTCTTCCATTGCACCGACCCCAGTGGAGTCCCGAGGTGCCCCTCCCAAATCCAAAGTATTCCTGACTTCCCATAGGCACCATGAGAAGCTCCCTGAGGTCACTGTCACAAGTTGAGGGAATGCAGGGTTTCCTGCCGCAGCTCGAGAAAGACCTCTAGATTCCCCCTTCAACACGTCTTGAGGACCGATTCCACTGCTGTGATTCGAGAGCAATGCCTTGCTCCCCCTCGCTACTCGAATGGAGACTGGACGTCCCTGGGGCCACATGAGAGGCTCCCTGAGTTCCCCGTGGTAACTCCAGAGAAAACCCACACATCGCGCCACAGCTCGAGAAAAACCACATGATTCCCCCGTCATCGGGAAGAGGCCCTTCTTTTCCTGCAGGGCCTAGAGAGCAATCCCGAGTCCCCTCTCAAAACGCCACAGGAGGCTTGACTCCTTTTCAGCCACTCAATGGGCTCGAAAGAGGAACACAGAGTTTCTGGAAACAAACCTAGATGAGGTCTATTTGCCCTGCAGTGACTCGAGAGCAATCCTCAGCTCCCACTCACAAGTGGAATGGAGATTGGACTTCCCTGGGACACCACGAGAAGCTCCCTGTGTTCCCTGTCATAACTCGAGATTCCCGGTGCAACTTGAGAAAAACCACAACATTCCCCCATCATCGCGAGATGAGGCCCTTTCCCACTGGAGTGTCTCGAGAGAAATCCCACGTTCCCTCTTGAAATTCAGAACGGTACTTGACACCCTTGATGCAACTCAGAAACTTCCTTAACATACGGGTCTCAATCGAGAAGAACACCAAGTTTCCTGGCAGAGCTTCAACTGAGCCCCTTCTCCCCTCCTGATCTTGACAAGAGGGTCTACTCCCCTGCTCTGTCTGGAAAGGGATCCCGAACTTCCCGTTGCACCTCAGGAGGAGGCCAGTCTCACATTGAAACTCGAGAAGAAGCCTCGTGGTTCATGCCACATTGCGAAAGACCGATTTCCCCGTCCACTCAAGGTAAGTCATGATGCCCAGGCACCTCTTCAAATGTAACCCTGAGGATGAAGTCATAACACGAGGGGCATTGACACCCCGGTTGCATCCTCCATAAAATGATGCAGGTTCCAAATACAACTGGAAGGTGGCCTGACACCCCATGAACAACCCGAGAGGCAAGCTGAGTTCCGTGCCTCAACAAAAGACGAGTCCTGATTCCCCTGTTCCAACTCCACAGATACCCCGAGATCAATGTCAGAAATGGAGAGGAACCCTGAGATTCCCGCCTCAACTCGAGACAAGACCTGACTCCCCGGGTGAACCTTGAATGCAACCCCGAGATACCTGTTACTACTGGAGAGGAAACGGAGTTTATGGACACAAGCCTAGATGAGGTCTATTTGCCCTGCAGTGACTCGAGAGCAATCCCCAGCTCCCATTCACAACGTGAATGGAGATTGGATTTCCCTGGGGTACAACGAGAGGCTCCCTGTGTTCCCCATCGTAACTCGAGAATCCCACTGCAACTCGAGAAATACCACGAGGTTTCCCCATCATCGCGAGATGAGGCCCTTTCCCACTTCAGCATCTCGTTAGAAATCCCACGTTCCCTCTTGTAATTCGAAATGGTACTTGACACCCTTGAGGCAAATCAAAAAGTTTCCCGACATACCGGTCTCACTTGAGAGGAAAACCAAGTTTCCCAGCACAACTTCATCTGAGCCCCTTCTCCCCTCCTGATCGCAACATGAGGGTTGATTCCCCTGCTTTGTCTGGAAAGGGATCCCGACCTTCCCGTTGCAACTCAGGAGGAGGCCAGTCACACCTTGAAACTCGAGAGGAAGCCTCGTGGTTTGTGCCACATTCTGAAAGGCACCAATTTCCCAGTCCACTCAAGGTAAGTCATGATGCCCGGGCAACTCTTTGAATGTAACCTCGAGGATAAAGTCACAACACGAAGCGGCACTGACACCCCGGATACATCCTCTGGAAATGACTCATTTTCCAAATACAACTGGACAAGTGGTCTGACACCCCATGAACAACTCGAGAGGCAAGCAGAGTTCTGTGCCTCAACATAGGACGAACCCTGACTCAGCTGTTCCAACTCCGTAGAGACCCCAAGTTAGATGTCCGAAATGGAGAAGAACCCTGAGGTTCCCGCCTCAACTCGAGATGAGGTCCTATTCATCCCTGCAGGGGTGCATGAGGAATCCCGAGGAGCCCCTCCCAATGCCAAGCAAGATCTGACTTCCCTGAGGATACACAAGCAGGTCCCCCAGGTCAACACGCTACTCGAAAGGAACCCTAAGCTTCCCGCCACAACTCAACACAAACCACGAAATTCTCCCCTGCACGCTTGAGGAGGCCCTTTCACACTGCAGCGTTTCCAAAGAAAGCCAACGTTCCCTCTTGGAACTCGAAAGAGTACTTGACACGCTTTAGGAAACTCCAGAAGTTTCTCCAGATACCCGTCCCCATTTGAGAGGAATGCTGAGTATCCCACCACAAGTCAAGAAGAGCCCCGTTTTTCCCTCCTCAAGTCGAGATGAGGGTCGATTGACCTGCTTAACCTGGAAAGGAATGCTGAGATCCCCGTCGCACCTTGAGAGGAGGCTGGTATCTACTTGACCCTGGAGGGGAACCGGGGTTCTTGTCACAATTCGAAAGCCATGTATTTACCCATCCACTCGAGATCAGGTCTGATTCCCTTGCACCAATTCGAATGTCAGCTAAGAATCAACAAAGGGAGTTCTGATGCCCCAGTTGCTATTTGAAAAGAGTCTCAGATCCCAAATTCAACTCGCCTAGAGGCCTGAAACCCTTTGACAACTCGAGAGAAAAGCAGAGTTCTGTGCCTCCACATAAGTCGAGATCTGACTCCTGGTTGCAACGTCAATCACAACTCGAGCCAAACTCAGAACAGGAAAGGAACCCCGAGTTTCCTGCCTCCATTCGCGATGAGGCCCTCTTTCATTGCACCAACCCCAATGGAGTCCCGAGAGCCCCCTCCCAACTCGACAGTATTCCTGACTTCCCATAGGCACCATGAGAAGCTCCCTGAGGTCACAGTCACAAATCTAGGGAACCCAGGGTTTCCTGCCACAACTGGAGAAAGACCTTAAGATTCCCCCTTCAATGCGTCTTGACACCTGATTCCACTGCCGTTATTCGAGAGCAATGCCGCGCTCCCCCTCTCAACTCAAATGGAGACTGGACTTAACTGGGGCCACACGAGAGGCTCCCTGAGTTCCCCGTCATAACTCGAGAGAAACCCGACACATCGCACCGCAGCTCGAGAAAAACCACGAGATTCCTCCGTCATTGTGGGATGAAGCCCTTCTTTTCCTGCAGGGCCTAGAGAGCAATCCCGAGTCCCCTCTCAAAACTCCTCAGAGGCTTGAGTCCATAGATACCTGTGGAGACTGGAGAGGAGAGCCAAGTTCTTTGCTTCAACTCGAAACGAGGCCTGACTCCACAGGTGAAACTTGATTGCAACCCTGAGATCTCTGTCGCCACTGCAGAGGAACATGGAGTTTCTGGACACAAGTGTAGATGAAGTCTATTTTCCTTGCAGTGACTCGAGGGCCATCCCCAGCTCCCCCTCGCTACTCAAATGGAGATTGGACTTCCCTGGGGCAACAAGAGAGGCTCCCTGAATTCACTGTCCCAACTCGAGAATTCTGCCGCAACTCGAAATGTAACAAGAGGTTTCCCCATCATCGCGAGATGAGGCCCTTTCCCATTGCAGCATCTCGAGAGAATCCCACGTTCCCTCTTGAAATTCGAAACTACTTGACACCCTTGATGTAACTCAAAAAGTTCCCTGACTTACCGATCTCACTCGAGAGGAACACCGAGTTACCCGACACAACTTAATCTGAGCCCCTCCTCCCCTCCTTATCTCGACAAGAGGGTTGATTCCCCTGCTTTGTCTGGAAGGGGATCCCCACCTGTCCATCACATGGTAGGAGGAGGCCGATCTCACCTTGAAACTCGAGAGGAAGCCTCATGGGTCGTGCTACATTCTGAAAGACACAGATTTCCCTGTCCACTCAAGATAAGTCCTGATGCCCGGGCACCTCTTAATGTAACCCCAAGGAAGAAGTCACAACACGAAGGGGCATTGACACCCCGGTTGCATCCTCTGGAAAAAGCCACAGGTTCTAAATGCAACTCGACAAGTGGCCTGCCATCCCATGAACAACTCAAGAGGCAAGCGGAGTTCCATGACTCAACACAAGACGAGGCCTGACTCCCTTGTTCCAACTCCACAGAGACCCCGAGATAGATGTCAGAAATGGAGAGGAACCCTGAGGTTGCCGCCTCAGCTCAAGATGAGGCGATATTCATCCCTGCAGCGATGTGAGAGGAATCCGGAGGTGCCCACGTAAAGCCAAAGAATATCTGATTTCCCTGAGGAGACATGAGAGGGACCACAGGTCGACACGCAACTTAAGAGGAACCCTAAGCTTCTCGCCAAAACTCCACGCAAACTACAAAATTCTCCCCTGCACACTTGAGGAAGCCCTTTTACGCTGCAGCGTTTTCAAAGAAAGCCCACCTTCCCTCTTGGAACATGAAAGGGTACTTGACAGGCTTTAGGAAACTCCAGAACATTCTACATATACCCGTCCCCACTCAAAGGAATGCTGAGTTTCCCGCCACAAGTCAATAGAGACCCTTTTACTCTTCTCAAGTCGAGATGAGGGTCGATTGCCCTGCTTCACCTGGAAAGGAATACCAATGTCCCCGTCGCACCTCGAGAGGAGGCTGGTATCTACTTGACACTGTAGGGGAACCTGGGAGTCTTATCACAATTCGAAAGCCACATATTTCCCCATCCACTTGAGATCAGGTCTGATTCCCTTGCACTGATTCGAATGTCAGCCGAGAATCAACTCACAACACGAAGGGAGTTCTGATGTCCCAGTTGCTAATTCAAAAAGAGCCCCAGGTCCAAAATTCAACTCAGCTGGAGGCTAGAAACCACTTTGACAACTCGAGAGGGAGGCAGGGTTCCATGCCTCCCCACAAGTCAAGACCTGACTCCCTGTTTGAAACGGCGTACACACCCTGAGAACCACGTCAGAACAGGAGAGGAACCCTGAGGTTCCCGCCTCAACTTGAGATGAGGCCCTGTTCCATTGCCCCGACCTCAGTGGAGACCCAAGAGACCCCTCCCAACTCCACAGTATTCCTGACTTCACATATGCACCTTGAGAAGCTCCCTGATGCCGGGGTCCTGCCCCGGCTGATCCAGGGTATTCGAAGTGGGGACGGCATCGGCGACCTATTTATTTAAATATTTTATCAAAGATATAAAGAGTAATAGGATGAGGATAGCTCAGTAGGAAAATTCAGTGGAGAAAAGAGGCTGAGTAGCTTGGTTTATGCGGGAGACCAATAAAACTTCAAGACAAGAAGTTTGCACCACTTACGTAGGCCACAGGCGTCCTTCCATTCTCCTGAAGGAGAGGAGACACTGAGGCCTCCCCGGTCGGATCTTAGAAGCCCAGGCATAATTAGTAAGCATGGTGGGTTCCGCGCTCCAGATGGAGACTCAGCCAGAGTGAAAGAGAGAGCGACATGGGGAGACCAGTATTTCGAGAAACTGATCCCAATTCTTTATTTTCCATGGTCTACTTTTACACACTGAGATGTTATGCAAAAGTCACGCGGGGTCAGCAGTCCTGACTTTTATCAAAGTCAGGTGCTTCATACAAATGTATACAGAGGTCTTAGGGGTGTTACATCATCTTCTGGCCAGGGGGGCCTGCTGACAATTTATGACCCTCTCCTTGTGGCAACAGTCAACCAGGACACTTATTTCTCCAGGGGTGATTATTCTTAAAACAGACACCACCCAAATAAAGTTACATTCCTATAGGGTGAGGGTGTAGTGGGTTTTAGTTAAGGAAAGAATTTACTTAGCCTAAGGTATAACGTGATTAATATCAAAGGTTAATACTTATTTCTTCTATATATTCATTAATGTGTGTAAGGGCAGGGGATGTGGAGACTTAGCAACAAACATTGGCTCAACAAATGAAAAACCCTTCACCAATACAATTTCTAATCAGCCCATTATACTTATACTAATAGTTTTCTAACTTTTCTAAGGAACCTGTTTTTAGAAGGTTTAAAGCATCTCATGCCTCTCATGGTTGGGAGGCTGTGAGCAATCACATGTGAGCGGACAAGCCTGTGAGGCAGGCTAGAGAACCTTCAGAGGAGTTTGTAGGTTAAAACACTCTTATCACGCCCAGGAATTATTATTAACTGGAGCTCTAGGTTAACTCCTTCTCCGAAAGAGGTGGTGGGGGACAGCCCCCCGTAAAGTCAGAGATGTAGGTGAGAGCACAAAGTAGTAAAGTAGGCAGGCTCTGGTTATGGGGGTAGATGCTCGAGGAGTTCCAGGGGGACTCCTGAGGCTCGATCCCGCCTTTGTGTATGTTGAGCCTCCTTCCTCATGACCTTTGTCACGGGAGGAGTACCTCACTCTGGCCCCCAACATCTCCCCCTTTTTTATTTCTTAAAACAACCAGATGCAGCTCAGTCGTGAATGCTCTGCCAGAGAATCCTGACAATACAAGGAAGAATATGAGAAGTAGGATTAGAGACTAGGGATATTAGACAGAATATTTTTTCCAGAAATAAAGTTAGAGAAGGTGTGAAAAAAGTCATTAGCTGCTCCAGCGGTGGTAAAATCCAGTTGAGAGTGTTCCAAGGTCTGTATTTGATTATGAAGTTTCCCTAAGTCCAGGCCAATATCAGAACTATTTCAAACACCTGAGATATGCTTTTTAATTCTTTCCCATTCATAATCTGTCTCGTTTACCTTCAAAGATGTCACGCATATCCACCTGTAATCAGCGTGGCATGTCAAAGCCATCTTCACCTTTAAAGCCTGTAACTCAATCCCAATATGCATAATTGCCTCTTCTAAGGCATCTACTCTCATCTCTAATTTCCTATCTATAGCTTCCCGAGTTGCTAGAGTTAAAGAAACAATTTTAGACATGGTATCAACATATTGGGCAGTATGCACTTGTTGAGTCAATGATATTGCTGCCGCAGTAACAGAAGTAATTGTTGCTATCAAAGCTGATATTCCTAGGATAAGCAAGACCACAAACCGTCGCGATTGCATTAAATCCTGCAGTTGTTGTAACACAGTAAGACCATAGCTATCATATAGGCACCATAAGATAGGATGGGCATTGTAACACTACAAAGGAGCAAACATTACATTGAGGGTTTAAACAAGATGAAAGCATACATTGTTCACAAGTCACTACGTTAGGTCCACCTGAATAATTCATGCCTACATTAAGTTTGTTGGAGTCATTAGTAAAAAGGAAAACATAAGGCGAGGGTGGACAAGCTAAAACAGAATAAGTAGAATTATTTTCTGGTTGGAGTTCACGCTGCAGCAGCCCTGTCAGTCTTGCCGGGATCTCGATGTTTATCTTGTCTCCCCTGCTGGTGGGGGTCGCGCTGGTCTGGTCGGCACTTTGCGGGTGCGCTCTCCTCTCTGGCCCTCACTCGCTGCACAAACTTCTTTGCTCTAGGTCGCGGGGTGCAGCGAGGAGGGTGCGGGGCGAGGCTGGAGGCGCAGAGGCGAGGGCTGCCTGGTGGGCGGGGTGAGCTAGTGCACGCCGGGAACCTGGCCTGTCTGGAACCCAAATTGGTGAATCTGCGTCCTGTGGAAAAATACAAGCACATCCTCGACCGCTAGTTAATAATGGGTCAGGAACCTTCCATTGTCCGGAGAGGAGGTCCTTCCATTTGACTAATGGCTTTGCATTCAATTGCTCTGGGCACCAATGGCGAAGCATTGCAGTAGTTCCGGCGGAATCGGCATTTAAAATATTTATTACAAAAAGAGCATGTTGCAAGATTTGATGGGGAGAGCTATACTTAAACTCCCCTTCTTTTAATTTTTGAATTTGAAGCTTTAATGTTTGATGTGCTCTTTCCACAATGGCTTGTCCCCGGGGATTATAAGGGATGCCTGTATTGTGTTTAATTTGAAACTGTAAACAAAATTCCTGAAAAGACTTAGAAGTGTAAGCAGGAGCATTGTCAGTTTTCAGAGCTTTTGGTAGGCCCAAGTATGAAAAACAAGTAAAGAGATGTTGTATAACATCTTTAACTGCCTCTCCGGTACGAGAAGTTGCAATAATAATGTGATAAAAGGTATCTACAGTTACATGAACAAAGAAAAGTTTTCCAAATGAAGAGACATGAGTTACATCCATCTTCCAGAGTACGTTAGGTTTGAGACCATGAGGATTAACTCCCGTAGGTAGACTATTATAAACAGTGGGGCAGTGTAAGCAAGAACTCACAATCTCCCTAGCAGTTTCTCTGGGAATTTGGAATTGATATCTTAAGGCAGTAGCATATTGATGATGAAGTGAGTGAGAGGCTCTGGCCTCCTCAATCACAGTAGCCACTGTATTTCAGGTTAAGTCAGCCAAATCATTAAAGGCATTTAAAGGGCCGGACAAACCGGAATGAGCCCGAATGTGTCCAATGAAAAATATTTTATTTCTTTTCCAAATTTGTTGCTGTAAATTACTTAACAGATGAAATATGGTAGTTTTATTTTCAGGCAAAACCGCAGTTTCAATGTGTGGAAACAACCTGACAATATACTGAGAATCAGAATAAAGGTTAAATTCTTCATCTGCAAACATAGCAAAAGCCTCTATGACTGCTGTTATTTCAGCTCTTTGAGCTGAAGTTTTCTGTGTTTCTAAAACCTTTTGGTGATTTTTAGTAACTATGGAGGCTTTACCATTTGCTGCCCATCAGTAAAAACTATATGAGCATTTGGAATAGGAGATTGTTTACATCTGACAGGAAAAATAACTGGATGTCTGGATATAAAATTCAAAACATGCGAAGGTAAATGATGCAGAATTTGACCACAATAATTTCCTACGGCAATCTGCCAGTCCTCATCAAACATTAGAAGAGCATCAAGTTGTTCTTTATTATATGGAATTACAATTTCTGCTGATTCTTTACCGAACAATTCAATGCTCCATTTTCTCCCTTTTAATATCAACATAAGTATCAGTCCTGGATAAGAAGCCACTATTTTTTTAGCTTGGGCAGGGAGATGGACCCATTCTAGGGGGCCGTTTTGCCATAAAACTCCCGTAGGCACAATTGGAGTAGCTAAGCAGAGGAATTGCCAGTTTGTCTGTAAATTAACTCTTTTTACATAGCTATCAGATAGGGCTGCTTCTGCTTTGTCTAAAGCTTCCTGAGCTTCAGCAGTTAATTGTCTTTTAGAAGTTGGGTCAGGATCCCCACGTAAAATATTAAAAAGAGGCTTTAATTCAGCAGTGGCTAATTTTAAATAAGGTCTGATCCAATTAATATTTTCTAAAAGTTTTTGATAATCAATTAAAGTAACAAGGTGATCTTTTCTCAATTTTAATGGGACATGAGTTACAGTTTCTGAACTGATAACCTGTCCTAAGTAGGTTATGGGCAGATTGACTTGAATTTTCTCTGGGGCAATTTTTAAGCCTCTATCTGTTAATGCCTGGGTCAAATCCTGGAGGACAGTTTGTAAATGAGCCCTATCAGGGTGGGCAATTAAGATGTCATCCATATAATGGATCATATAGACTTGTTCATATTTACTTCTAACATCTTCTAAAGCAGCACCAACAAACTTTTGACATAGGGTGGGGCTATTTTTCATTCCTTCCATTGAAACCATAAATAAGGCTGTTTAAGATTTTCTGATGGAAGACTAAAGGCAGATTGCTTTTTATCCTCAGTATTTTTATCCTCAGTATTTATGGGGGGCTGTTTTGCCATAAAACCAATTTTTTGTCTGGCTACCCCAATTACACCCATGGGGGTTCTATGGCAAAGGAACTGTCAAGCAGTTGTCAATTTAATTTTTTAAATTTTTAAAATTTACATTTTAACAACATAAATTTAGGGATATGTTAATTTAGGTCTAATGTTTAGTTTAGGTCTCTGTATAAATTTAAATAATAAATGTATAACCTCCTTATCTCATTTTGGTAAACAGATATACCTAAATGCAAAATGTATTTATATATGTATTTATATATGGCAACAAGTATAAACTTATTGACATATAATATATATAAATCAATATACTTGAATCAATCTTTATAATTAATATATTAATTAATATATATTACAGCAATACAACACGTACACAGCTAATACCAACCAACACAAACCAATGTACTGCAATAATATATGTCACACATATATAATATAATTATACAGTATATAGAACATATATCATCACAGCACATCAATCCATACCAATTAATATCAGCCACACACACATTATATTACTGCAATACACATTTGATTATACAGTATATGCATAATATGCATATATAGTATACATATTAATTATATACAAATTAATTAAGTATAGATCTATAAATAGAATTAGGTATACCTTTATTATATTTTATTTATACCCATACCTAATTAGGCAAACTGCAATTAGGCAAATATATTTATATTATGTATTTATGATAATATATATAGTATTATTAATTGTACTGCCTGTTGATAACTAAGAAATTGAGAAAACCCTTCTCTGAGTACCTCCTATTTGAGACAGCATGTCCCTCCCCCATAGGGTAAAGGGGAGCGTAGGAACTACATAGAGTTGGAAAGTTCCACAGGTATCTTCAAACTGCCAATCTAACATTTTTGAACTTTTAACTACTGTGGGGGCTTGAGGGCAAATGAAACAAAATCTGACCCCTGAAATCTATCAGGGCAACTTGCCAATTATCACTATTTTGTAAAAGACTTGCAGTTGATCCTTATTGAATGGAATTACTATATTTGCTACTTCTTTTCTAAAAAGTTCCACACTTTTTTCCCCCTCTTTTTATAATTAATTGTGCCACCAAGTTGGGATAAGATAAAACTATTTTTCTTGGGGTCACTGGTAGATGGAACCAATGGGCCTTTTTGTCACAATCACCCTGTAGGTGTATGTTTTATGGCAAGAATAATTTAATCTCATCTTTTGGTAGTATTAATCTTAATTAACTGATCATTTAAAGTCTCATACATTTCAACAAGAGCTAACTCTGTCTCATTAGTCAACTTTCTCTTAGAACTGGAATTAGGATCAATTTTTAAGCAATCAAATAAAGGCTTTAAATCTGCAGTAGTCAGTTTTAAATGAGGGCATATCCAATTAATGTCCCCTAATAATTTTTGGAAATCATTTAAAGTTAGTAAACAATCTCTCCACAGCTTCAAAGGGGCATTATCAGTTTTTAAAACTTTTGGCACACCTAAATATGAGAAGCAAGTAAAGAGGTGTCGCACAACATGTTTATAAGCTTCTCCAGTTAGTTTTGTAAACTAAATCTGGTCTATAGCTTTTTAGATGACAAGTAACCATCTAATCTTTGCTTGAATACTTCCAACAACAGGAAACTCACTACTCTTCAAGGTTTTAAATTCTCCCTCACCTTTTTTTTTTTTTCTACAGCATTCTCACCCTGCATATCACTTTCTCTAATCCCACCAACTCATTTTCAGTATTATGCGTGGGCCAGGAACTGGGCCAGTCTTTCCCAGCAATGTTAAGAGACGTCTGTTCTTGTGTCTAATAGCCCTGACATTTTATTTTCTTGAATTAAAAGATCTTTTAAAGGCCTTGGAGCTGTAATTTTGTGCACCCAAAAGGCTAGATCACTAAATCCAAATGTTCTGTGGCTCCTAGCCTGAGAAGTCAAGGTTTTTTCTTGTCTGATAATAAGGTAAAAAGCAAAAGCTGTGTTACTCTTTGACCTTTATTAATTTGCACAGTTTTAGTAGGCGGTGAGAACAAAACTTTAATTTCTCAATATAATCAGAATCTACTACACCATGCACCACCGAAATTTTCTTTTTCTTTTCTTTCTTTCTTCTTCTTTTTTTTTTTTAGAAAGCGAGCTACGCCCTAGCACAAGTCCTACAATGCCCTCAGGTAGGGGGCCAGCCACTCCCATTGGAATTGGAGCAACGGGCAAGTCAGGGGTTAATATTGTTGCTAAATCCCCTTACCGGTCTTTTTCTTAGCCTAGGTGAGACCCCCCCTGAGGGAGTTTTCTCCAAGGAGCATGCTCTGCATACTGTGTACGCAGTCTGTTTTAAAAGCTCCACTGTTTAAAAAACTTTTTGTCTTTGTCAGGCTTAGGCAACACTTTGAGAGGCTTTGGGGGCAAAGTGGGGAACTCATGGGCCCTGGAAGGCGCAAACGGAGGCGGCGGCTATTGCCCCAAATCAGAAAGTGGTGGATACGTTTTTTTAAAAGTTTGCGCAGAGGGGGAGGTAGCTCGCCAGAGCGTCTGGCCACAGTGTCCTGTAAGTCCTCTCCTCTCTCCTCTGCTGATTTTTTCTTCCTTGTTCTCTTTAAATCTCTCTCAAGTTTTCTTTCCCTCACTCTCTTTTTTCCTTCCTCTTCTCTTTTCTTTTACTTTCTATCATTTCCTTTTTGTTTCCCTCTTTCATTCTCCCTTCTTCCTTCTTACTACCTTCTCTTTCTTTCGTTTCTTTTCCTTTACCCTCTTTCTCTCTAACTTTTTCTTTCCTCCTCCCTTTCTTTCTCTCTGTATCTCTTTTTCTAACTTCCTTTTTTTCTTTTTCTACCTTGCTGCATTCCCTGATTTCTTCTTCCTCCGTTCCTCTCTCCTTTTCACTCTTTAGTTCTTTTTCTATCTTTAGATCTTTCTCTATTTTCTTTCCTTTCTTCTTTTTCACTTTTTTTTTTTTTTCTTTTTATTTTTCTCTCTTTTTTGCTTGGGTGAGGCCCCCCCCAGAGGGGGTTTTCTGCAAGGAGCAGGCTCTGTATATTGTGTATTCTTTAAAAGCTGCTTTGTTTAAAAATAAAACTTTTTTTTAATCTTTTTCAGCCTTAGGCAATGTTCTGGGAGGCTTTGGATGTAAACTGGGGAATTCTTAGGCCCTGGGAGATGCAAGTGGAGGTGGAGTAGTCGCCTTAAATCAGAAATTGTTGGGTAAAGTTTTAAAGGTTTGTGTAGAGGGAGAGGGGGCTCGCCAGGGCACCCGGCCGCAGCGTCCTGTAAGCCCTCTCACTCCTCGGGAGGTAGAGCACAGTGTCCCTCCTTTTCCTAGTCAATGGCAGAAAATATGATCTGCGCAGAAGGTGGAGACCCACTACCATCCACCGCTATAGCCTCTCCCATAGGCTATCCCACAGCCTCATGACGAGGATCCAGAACATTTTTAATCATATTTATAGGATAAGTGTTTAGTTGTTTTTTTTACCTTCACCCAAGTATCTAAATTAACAGTAGCCTCTTTAACAGTTTCAAGATTACTTGTATAAAGAGTTGCCATTCTTAGTTTCAGGGTTATCCATGTCAGAAAGTTAAATATAATAGAAGATAAAGCTTTTAGCTTTCAAAAGATCAGGCTTTTCTTTGGCCTTTCAACTTCAGAAACCATTTTTTTCTCTCTAACTCTAACTCTTTAACATTTTCAACACTTCCTACTCCTACTCGCCCTGTCTAACCTACAGGGGGGTCCGTGGCACCCTGAGTGTGGTCCTATCCGTCCCTAAAATTCAACACTGGGGGAAAGGGTTGGGGACCTACCTTCGAATCGTCCCTGTCTCGGGCGCCACCTGCCGGGGTCCTGCCCCGGCTGATCCAGGGTATTCGAAGCGGGGACGGCGTCGGCGACCTATTTATTTAAATATTTTATCAAAGATATAAAGAGTGATAGGATGAGGATAGCTCAGTAGGAAAATTCAGTGGAGAAAAGGGGCTGAGTAGCTTGGTTTACGCGGGAGACCAATAAAACTTCAAGACAAGAAGTTTGCACCACTTACGTAGGCCACAGGCGTTCTTCCGTTCCCGAAGGAGAGGAGACGCTGAGGCCTCCCTGGTCGGATCTTAGAAGCCCAGGCATAATTAGTAAGCATGGTGGGTTCCGCGCTCCAGATGGAGACTCAGCCAGAGTGAAAGAGAGAGCGACATGGGGAGACCAGTATTTCGAGAAACTGATCCCAATTCTTTATTTTCCATGGTCTACTTTTACACACTGAGATGTTATGCAAAAGTCACGCGGGGTCAGCAGTCCGGACTTTTATTAAAGTCAGGTGCTTCATACAAATGTATACAGAGGTCTTAGGGGTGTTACATCATCTTCTGGCCAGGGGGGCCTGCTGACAATTTATGACCCTCTCCTTGTGGCAACAGTCAACCAGGACACTTATTTCTCCAGGGGTGATTATTCTTAAAACAGACACCACCCAAATAAAGTTACATTCCTATAGGGTGAGGGTGTAGTGGGTTTTAGTTAAGGAAAGAATTTACTTAGCCTAAGGTATAACGTGATTAATATCAAAGGTTAATACTTATTTCTTCTATATATTCATTAATGTGTGTAAGGGCAGGGGGTGTGGAGACTTAGCAACAAACATTGGCTCAACAAATGAAAAACCCTTCACCAATACAATTTCTAATCAGCCCATTATACTTATACTAATAGTTTTCTAACTTTTCTAAGGAACCTGTTTTTAGAAGGTTTAAAGCATCTCATGCCTCTCATGGTTGGGAGGCTGTGAGCAATCACATGTGAGCGGACAAGCCTGTGAGGCAGGCTAGAGAACCTTCAGAGGAGTTTGTAGGTTAAAACACTCTTATCACGCCCAGGAATTATTATTAACTGGAGCTCTAGGTTAACTCCTTCTCCGAAAGAGGTGGTGGGGGACAGCCCCCCGTAAAGTCAGAGATGTAGGTGAGAGCACAAAGTAGTAAAGTAGGCAGGCTCTGGTTATGGGGGTAGATGCTCGAGGAGTTCCAGGGGGACTCCTGAGGCTCGATCCCGCCTTTGTGTATGTCGAGCCTCCTTCCTCATGACCTTTGTCATGGGCGGAGTACCTCACTCTGGCCCCCAACACCCTGAGGTCACCGTCACAAGTCAAGGGAACCCAGGGTTTCCTGCCACAATTCAAGAAAGACCTCGAGATTCCCCCTTCAATGCGTCATGAGGCCCAATTCCCCTGCCATAACTCGAGAGCAATGCTGCACTTCCCCTCGCAAGTCGAATGGAGACTGGACTTCCCTGGGGACACAAGAGAAGCTCCCTGAATTCCCCATCGTAACTTGAGAGGATCCCCACACGTCGCACCGCAGCTCGAGAAAAATCACGAGATTCCCCCATTATCATGAGAAGAGGCCCTTCTTATCATGCAGAACCCAGAGAGCAATCCCAAGTCTGCTCTCAAAATTCCACAGGAGGCTTGACTCCCTTTAGGCCTCTCAGTCGGCTCCAAGACATATCCATGGCAACTAGAGACGAGAGTGGAGATCTTTGCTTCCACTCGAGACAAGGCCTGACTCCCCAGGTGAACCTTGAATGCAACCCCGAGATCCCTGTCGCCACTGGAGAGGAACAAGGAGTTTCTGGACACAAGCCTAGATAAGGTTTTTTGCCCTGCAGTGACTCAAGAGCAATCCCCATCTCCCCCTCGCAACTCGAATGGAGATTGGACTTCCCAGGGGACACACGAGAGGCTCCCTGAGTTTCCCGTCATAACTCGAGAATCACGCAGCAACTTGAGAAAAACCACGAGGTTCCCTCATCATTGCGAGATTAGGCCCTTCCCACTGCAGCATCTCGAGAGAAATCCCATGTCCCCTCTTGAAATTCGAAATGGTACTTGACACCCTTGATGCAACTCAAAACATTCCCAATACTGATCTCACTTGAGAGGAACACCGAGTTTCCCAGCACAAATTAATCTGAGCCCCTTCTTTCCTCCTGATCTCAACATGAGGGTCGATTCGCCTGCTTTTTCTGGAAAGGAATCCAGAACTTCTGGTCGCACCCTAGGAGGAAGACGGTCTCACATGTAAACTCGAGAAGAAGCCTAGTGGGTCATGCCACATTCTGAAAAACACCGATTTTCGCGTCCTCTCAAGATAAGTACTGATGCCCGGGCACCTTTTCGAATGTAACCCTGAGGATGAAGTCACAACACGAAGACACACTGACACTCCAGTTGCAACCTCCGGAAAAAGCCGCAGGTGCCAAATACAACTCGACAAGTGGCCTGACATCCCATGAACAACTCGAGAGGCAAGCGGAGTTCCGTGGCTCAACACAAGACGAGGCCTGACTGCCCTGTTCCAATTCCACAGAGACCCTGAGATTGATTTCAGAAATGGAGAGAAACCCTGAGGTTCCTGCCTCAACTCGAGATGAGGCCCTATTCACCCTGCAGTGATGTGCGAGGAATCCTGAAGGGCCCTTCCCAACGCCAAAAAGATCTGACTTCCCTGAGGAGACATGAGCGGATCCCCTGGTCGACATGCAACTCAAGAGGAACCCTAAGCTTCCAGCCATAACTCCATGCAAACCACGAAATTCTCCCCTGCACGACTGAGGAGGCCCTTTGATGCTGCAGCATTTCCAAAGAAAGCCCACGTTCCTTCATGGAACTCAAAAGGGTACTTGACATGCTTTACGAAACTCCAGATGTTTCCCCAGATACCCGTCCGTACGCGAGAGCAATGCTGAGTTTCCCACCACAAGTCAAGAAAAGCCTCGATTTCCCCTCCTCAAGTCGAGATGAGGGTTGATTGCCCTGCGTCGCCTGGAAAGGAATGCAGATGTCCCCATCACATCTTCAGAGGAGGCTGGTATCTACTTAACACTAGAGGGGAACACGGGGGTCTTGTCACAATTAAAAAGCCACGTATTTCCCCTGCCACTCGAGGTCAGGCGTGATTTCCTTGCACTGATTCCAATGTCAGCCGAGAATCAACTCACAACACGAAGG
Source organism: Bos javanicus (assembly GCF_032452875.1). Taxonomy (NCBI): domain Eukaryota; kingdom Metazoa; phylum Chordata; class Mammalia; order Artiodactyla; family Bovidae; genus Bos; species Bos javanicus. The sequence goes on from NW_026893729.1 coordinate 235,775, forward strand.
GAGTTCTGATGCCCCGTTTGGTATTCTGAAAAGAGGCCCAGGTCCCAAATTCAATCGCCTGGAGGCCTGAAACCCCTTTGACAACTCCAGAGGAAAGCAGAGTTCCATTCCTCCACACAAGTTGAGACCTAACTCCCTGTTTGAAACGGCCTAACACCCCGAGACCCACGTCAGAACCGGAGAGGTACCCTGAGGTTCCCGCCTCAACTCGAGATGAGGCCCTCTTCCATTGCACAGACCCGTGTGAACTCCCGAGAGGCCCGTCCCAACGCCACAGTATTCGTGACTTCCATTAGACACCATGAGAAGCTCTCTGAGGTAACCATCACAAGTCGAGGGACTCCAGCGTTTCCTGCCGCAACTCGAGAAAGACCTCGAGTTTCCCCCTTCAATGTGTCTTGAGGACTGATTCCCCTACAGTGACTGGACAGCAATGCCACGCTCCCCCTCACAACTCGAATGGAGACTGGAATTCCCTGAGGCCACACGAGAGGCTCCCTGAGTTCCCCGTCGTAACTCGAGAGAAACCACACATGTCGTGATGCAGCTCGAGAAAAACCACAAGATTCCCCGTCATCACGAGGTGAGGCCCTTCTTTCCAGTAGGGCTTAGAGAGCAATCCCGAGGCCCTGTCAAAACTCCACAGGAGGCTTGACTCTGTTTATGCCACTCAATGGGCTCCAAGAGATACCCGTCGCAACTCGAGAGGAAAGCGGAGTTGTTTGCTTCAACTCGAGACGAGGCCTGACTCTCCAGGTGAACCTTGAATGCAACACCGAGATCCCTGTCGCCACTGGAGAGGAACACGGAGTTTCTGGACACAAGCCTAGATGAGGTCTATTTTCCCTGCAGTGATTCGAAAGCAATCCCCAGCTCCCCCTCACAACTTGAATAGGGATTGGATTTTCTGGGGCAACACGATAGGCTCCCTGCATTCCCCGTTGTAACTCGAGAATCCCACCGCAACTCGAGATACCACGAGGTTCCCCCGTCATTGCCAGGTGAGGCCCCTTCCCACTGCAGAGTCTCGAGAAAAATCCCACATTCCCTCTTGAAATTCGAAACGGTACTTGACACCCTTGTTGAAACTCAAAAAGGTCCCCGACATACCGGTCTCACTTGACAGGAACAGCGACATTCCAGGTCCAGCTTAATCTGAGCCCCTTCTCCCCTCCTATCTCAACACAAGGGTCGATTCCACTGCTTTGTCTGGAATGGGATCCCGACCTTCCTGTCGCACATCAGGAGGAGGCCGGTCTGACATTAAAACTCGAGAGGAAGCCTCTTGGTTCATGCCACATTCTGAAAGGCACCGATTTCCCTGTCCACTCAAGGTAAGTCCCAATGCCCGGGCAACTATTCGAATGTAACCCCGAATGAGGTCACAACACAAAGGGGAACTGACAACCTGATTGAATCCTTTGGAAAAAGATGGAGGTTCCATATGCAACTCGACAAGTGGCCTAACACCCCATGAACAACTCGAGAGGCAAGTGGAGTTCCATGCCTCAACACAAGATGAGGCCTGACTCCCCTGTTACAACTCCGCAACAACCCTGAGATCGATGTCAGTCATGAAGAGGAACCCTGAAGTTCCCACCTTAACTCGAGATGACACCCTATTCATCCCTGCAGAGATGTGCCAGGATTCCTGAGGTGCCCCTCGCAATGCCAAAGGAGATCTGACTTCACTGAGGAGACACGAGCGGGTATCCCAGGTCGACACGCAACTCAATTGGAACCCTAAGCTTCTGGCCACACATCCACTCAAACCACGAAATTCTCCCCTGCACTGTTGAGGAGGCCCTTTTATGCTGCAGCAATTACAAAGAGAGCTCACCTTCCCTCTTGGAACTCGAAAGGGTACCTGACATGCTTTATGAAACTCCAAAAGTTTTCCCAGATACCCGTTCCCACCCAAGAGATATGTTGAGTTTCCCGACACAAGTCAAGAAGAGCCCCATTTTCCCCGCCTCAAGTTGAGATGAGGGTCGATTGCCCTGCTTCGCCTGGAAAGGAATGTCTACATGCCCGTCACACCTCGAGAGGAGCTGGTATCTACCTGACACAGGAAGGGAACCTGGGGGTCTTGTCAAAATTCGACAGTCACGTATTTCCCCATCCACTGGAGATCAGGCCTGAATCCTTGCACCAATTCGAATGTCAGCCAAGAATCAACTCACAACACGAAGGGAGTTCTGATGCCCCGGTTGCTAATCTGAAAAGATCCTCAGGTCCCAAATTCAACTCGCCTGGAGGCCTGAAACCCCTTTGACAACTCGAGAGGAAAGCAGAGTTCCATGCCTCCAAACAAGTCGAGACCTGACTCCCTGTTTGAAACGGCATACACATCCATTCAGACCCATGTCAGAACAGGAGGGGAACCCTGAGGTTCCTACCTCAACTGGAGATGAGGCCCTCTTCCATTGCACTGACCCCAATGAAGTCCCAAAAGGCCCCTCCCATCTCCACAGTATTCCTGACATCCCATAGGCACCATGAGAATCTCCCTGAGTTCACTGTCACAAGTCGATGGAACCCAGGGATTCCTGCCGCAACTCGAGAAAGGCCTCGAGATTTTCCATTCAACGTGCCTTGAGGTCCGATTCCCCTGCCGAGACTCGAGAGAAATGCCGCGCTCCCCCTCACAATTCAAATGGAGACTGGACTTCCTTGGGGCCACAAGAGAGGCTCCCTGAGTTTTCCATCATAACTCGAAGGAAACCCCAGACATCACGCCGCAGCTCGAGAAAAACCACCAGATTCCCCAGTCATCATGAGATGAGGCCCTTCTTTTCCTGCAGGGACTAGAGAGGAATCCCGAGTTCCCTCTCAAAACTCTACAGGAGGCTTGAATCCATTTAGGCCACTCAGTGGACTCCAAGAGATACCTGTCGCAACTTGACAGGAGAGTGGAGTTCTTTGCTTCCACTCGAGACGAGGCCTGACTCCCTGGGTGAACTTTTAATGCAACCTTGAGATTACTGTAGCCACTGAGAAGAACACGCACGAAGGTTCTCAGCACAAGCCTAGATGGGGTCTATTTGCCCTGCAATGAATCTAGAGCAATCCCCAGCTCCCCCTCGCAACTTGAATAGACAATGGACTTCCCTGCGGCAACACGAGAGGCTCCCTGAATTCCCCGTCATATTTCGTGAATCCTGCCACAACTTGAGAAAAAGCACGAGGTTCCCCCGTTACTGCAAGATGAGGCCCTCTCCACTGCAGCGTCTCGAGAGAAATCCCATGTTCCCTCTTGAAATTTGAAATGGTATTTGACACCCTTGATGCAACTCAAAAGTTCCCAAACATACCGGTCTCATTCGAGGTGAACACTGAGTTTCCCGGCACAACTTAATCTGAGCCCCTTCTCCCCTCATGATCTCGACATGAGGATCAATTCCCCTGCTTTGTCTGGAAAGGGATCCCGACTTTCCTTTTGCACCTCAGGAGGAGGCCGGTCTCACATTGAAACTCGAGAGGAAGCCTCATGGGTCGTGCCACATTAAGAAAGAAACCGATTTCCCTGTCCACTCAAGATAAGTCCTGATGCCTGAGCACCTCTTCGAAGGGAACCCTGTGGATGAAGTCACAACACGAAGGGGCACTGACAACCCAGTGCATCCTAAGGAAAATTCAGCAAGTTCCAAACAGAACTCAACAGGTAGCCTGACACCCCATAAACAACTTGGGAAGCAAGTGGAGTTCCATGCCTCAACACAAGACGAGGAGTGCCTCTCCTGTTCCAACTCCGCAAGACCCCGAGATCAATGTCAGAAATGGAGAGGAAGCCTGAAGTTCCTGCCTCAACTCCAGATGAGGCCCTATTCATCCCCGCAGCGATGCAAGAGGAATGCCGAGGTGCCCCTCACAAAGCCAAAGGAGATCTGACTTCCCTGAGAAGACACTAGCGGGTCTCTCAGGTCAACACGCAACTTGAGAGGAACCCTAAGCTTCTGCCACAACTCCACGCAAACCACGAAATTCTTCACCGCACACTTGAAGAGGCCTTTTGACGCTGCAGTGTTTGGAAAGAAAGCCCACGTTCCCTCTTGGAACTCGAAAGGGTACTTGACACACTTTATGAAACTCCAGAAGGTTCCCCAGATACCCGTCCGCACTTGAGAGGAACGCTGAGTTTCCCGCCTCAACTCCAGATGAGGCCCTATTCATCCCTGCAGCGATGCGTGAGGAATCCCGAGGTGCCCCTTGCAACGCCAAAGGAGATCTGACTTCCCTGAGGAGACACGAGCAGGTCCCCCAGATTGATACCCAACTCGAGAGGAACGCTAAGCTTCCCACCACAACTCCACACAAACCACGAAAATCTCCCCAGCCTGCTTGAGGAGCCCTTTGACGCTGCAGCATTTCCAAAGAAAGCCCACCTTCCCTCTTGGAACTCGAAAGGGTACTTGACATGCTTTATGCAGCTCCAGAAGTTTCCCCAGATACCCGTCCCCACTTGAGAGGAACGCTGAGTTTCCTGCCACAAGTCAAGAGGAGCCCTGATTTCCCCTCCTCAAGTCGAGATGAGGGTCGACTGCACTGCTTCACATTGGAAAGGAATGCTGATGTCCCCGTTGCACCGCGAGAGGAGGCTGGTATCTACTTGACACTGGAGGGGAACCTGGGGGTCTGGTCACATTTTGAAAACCTCATATTTCCCCATCTACTCAAGATCAGGCATGATTCCCTTGCACCGATTCGAATGTCAGCCGAGAATTAACTCACAACACGAAGGGAGTTCTGATGCCCTGGTTGCTAATTCCAAAAGAGCCCCAGGTCCCAAATTCAACTCGCCTGGAGGTCTGAAATCCCTTTGACATCTCTAGAGGAAAGCAGAGTTCCATGCCTCCACACAAGTCGAGACCTGACTCCCTGTTTGAAACTGCATACACACCCCGAGAACCACATCAGAACAGGAGAGGAACACTGAGATTCCCACCTCAACTCGAGATGAGGCCCTCTTCCATTGTGCCGACCCCAGTGGAGTCCCGAGAGGCCCCTCTCAACTCCACAGTATTCCTGACTTCCCATAGGCACCATGAGAAGCTCCTTGAGGCCACTGTCACAAGTAGAGGGAATCCAGGGTTTCCTGGCGCAACTCAAGAATACCTCGAGATTCCCCCTTCAATGCATCTTGAGGCCTGATTCCCATGCCATGACTCAAGAGCAATTCCGTGCTCCCCCTTGCAATTCGAATGGAGACTGAAATTCCCTGGGGACACAAGAGAGGCTCCCTGAGTTCCCCGTCATAACTGGAGAGAAACAACACAGGTCGCGCCGCAGCTCGAGAAATACCATGAGATTCCCCTGTCATCGCGAGATGAGGCCGTTCTTTTCCTGCAGGGCCTAGAAAGCAATCCCAATTCCACACTCAGAACTCCACAGGAGGCTTGACTCCCTGTAGGCCACTCAATGGGCTCCAAGAGATACCCTTGGCAACTCGAAAGGATAGCAGAGTTCTTTGCTTCAACGCCTGATTCCCTGGGTGAACCTTGAATGCAACCCCGAGATTCATGTCTCCACTGGAGTGGAACTTATTTTCTGGACACAAGCCTAGATGAGGTCTATTTGCCTTGCACTGACATAAGAGCAATCCCCAGCTCCTCCTGGCAACTCAAATTGATATGGACTTCCCTGGGGCAACATGAGAGGCTCCCTGAGTTCCCCGTGGTAACTCGAGAATCCTGCTGGACCTTGAGAAAAACCACGAGGTTCCCCCGTCTTCGCGAGATGAGGCCCTTTCCCACTGCAGTGTCTCGAGAGAAATCCCACGTTTCCTCTTGAAATTCGAAACTGTACTTGAAAGTCTTGATGCAATCAAAAAGTTCCCAGACATACCGGTCTTACTCGAGAGGAACACCGAGTTTCCCGTCACAACTCAATCTGAGCCCCTTCTCCACTCCTGATCTCGACATGAGGGTTGATTCCCCTCATGTGTCTGGAAAGGGATCCCGACCTTCCCGTCGCACCTCAGGAGGAGGCTGGTCTCACATTGAAACTCGAGAGGAATCCTCACGGGTCGTGCCACATTATGAAAGACACCAATTTCCCTGTCCCCTCGAGGTAAGTCCCTATGGCCTGGCATCTTCGAATGCAACCCCGAGGATGAAGTCCAAACATGAAGGGGCACTGACACCCTGGTTGCATCCTCTGGAAAAAGCCACAGGTTCCAAAACAACTCAATAACTGACCTGACACTCAATGAAGAACTCGAGAGGCAAGCAGAGTTCTGTGCCTCAACACAAGACGAGGCCTGACTCCCCTTTCCAACTTCGCAGAGACCCTGAGATTGATGTCAGAAATGGAAAGCAACCCTGAGGTTCCCGCCTCAACTAGAGATGAGGCCCTATTCATCCCTGCAGTGATGCACGAGGAATCCTGTAGTGTCCCTCACAAAGCCAAAGGAGATCTGATTTGCCTGAAGAGACACCAGCGGGTGCCCCAGGTCGACACGCAACTCGAGAGGATCTCTAAGCTTCCCACTGCAACTCCACCAAACAAACGAAATTCTCCCTTGAATGCTTGGGGAGGCCCTTTGACACTGCAGCCTTTCCACAGAAAGCCCACGTTCCCTCTTGGAACTCGAAAGAGAACTTGACATGCTTTAGGATACTCCATAGGTTTCCCCAGATACCCGTCCCCACTCGAGAGGAACGCTGAGTTTACCGCCACCAGTCAAGAAGGGCCCTGTTTTCCCCTCCTCAAGTCGAGATGAGGGTCGATTGCCCTGCTTCGCCTGGAAAGGAATGTCGACGTCCCCGTTGCACCTCGAGAGGAGGTTGGTATCTACTTGACACTGGAGGTGAACCCGGGGGTCTTGTCACAATTCGAAAGCCACGTATTTCCCCATACACTCGAGATCAGGCCTGATTTCCTTGCACTGATCCGAATGTCAGCCGAGAATCAACTCACAACACAAAGGGAGTTCTGATGCCCCGGTTGCTAATTCAAAAAGAGCCCCAGGTCCCAATTTCAATTCCCCTGAAGCCTGAAACCCCTTTTACAACTCGAGAGGAAAGCGGAGTTCCATGCCTCCACACAAATCGAGACCTAACTCCCTGCTTGAAACGGCATACACACCCCGAGACCCACATCAGAACAGGAGAGGAACCCTGAGGTTTAACGGATCCACTCGAGATGAAGCCCTCTTCCATAGCTCCGACCCCAGGGGAGTCCCGAGAGGCCCCTCCCAACTCCACAGTATTCCTGACATCCTGTAGGCACCCATGAGAAGCTCCCTGAGGTCACCGTCACAAGTCAAGGGAACCCAGGATTTGCTGCCACAACTCGAGAACAACCTAAAGATTCGCCCTTCAACGCATCTTGAGGCCCGTTTCTCCTGCCGTGACTCTAGAGCAATGCCACGCTCCTCCTCGCAACCCAAATGGAGACTGGAATACCCTAGGGCCACATGATAGGCTCCCTGAGTTTCAGGTAGTAACTCGATAGAAACACCACAGGTCTCGCTACAGCTCGAGAAAAACCACAAGATTCCCCTGTCATCACGAGATGAGGCCCTTCTTTTCCTGTAGGGCCTAAAGAGCAAATCCGAGTTCCCGCTCAAAACTCCACAGGAGTCTTGACTCCCTTTAAGCCACTCCATGGGCTTCAAGAGATGCATGTATCAACTAGCGAGGAGAGTGGAGTTCTTTGCTTCAACTCAAGACAAGGCCTGACTCCCCGGGTGAGCCTTGAATGCAACCCCGAGATCCCTGTCACCACTGGAGAGGAACACGGAGTTTCTGGACACAAGCCTAGATGAGATCTTTTTGCCCTGCAGTGACTTGAGAGCAATCCCCAGTTCCCCCTCGAAACTCAAATGGAGATTGGACTTCCCTGGGGCAACATGAGAGGCTCCCTGAGTTCCCGGTCGTAACTCGAGAATCCCACCACAACTCGAGAAAAACCACGAGGTTCCCCCGTCATTGCCAATGAGGCCATTTCCCACTGCAGCATCTCGAGAGAAATCCCACGTTCCCTCTTGAAATTCGAAACGGTACTTGACGCCCTTGATGCAACTCAAAAAGATCCCCGACATACTGGTCTCATTCCAGAGGAACACCAAGTTTCCCGGCATAACTAAATCTGAGCCCCTTCTCCCCTGAAGATCTCGCCAAGAGGGTCAATTCCCCTGCTTTGTCTGGAAAGGGATGCTGACCTTCACTTTTCACCTCCGGAGGAGGCCGGTCTCACATTGAAACTCGAGAGGAAGACTCGTGGGTGTTGCCACATTCCAAAAGACACTGATTTCCCCATCCACTCAAGGTAAGTCCCGATGCCTGGGCACCTCTTCGAATGTAACCCCGAGGATGAAGTTGCAACACTAAGGGGCACTGACACCCAAGTTGCATCCTCTGGAAAAAGCTGCGGGTGTCAAATACAACTCAACAAGTGGCCTGAAACCCCACGACCAACTCGAGAGGCAAGTGGAGTTCCATGCCTCAACACAATACGAGGCCTGAATCCCCTGTTCCAACTCCACAGAGACCCCGAGATCTATGTCAGAAATGCAGAGGAACCCTGATGTTCCCGCCTCAACTTGGATGAGGCCCTATTCATCCCTGCAGTGATGCAAGAGGAATGCTGAGGTGCCTTCACAACGCCAAAAAAGATCTGATTTCCCTGAGGAGGCACGAGCGGGTGGCGAGGTCGACACGCAACTCAAGTGGTAAGCAACTAGGCTTACCACCACAACTCCACGCAAACCATGAAATTGTGCCCTGCACGCTTGAGGAGCCCCTTTTCCACCGAAGTGTTTCCCAAGAAAGTCCACATTCTGTCTTCGAACTCGAAAGGGTACTTGACACGCTTTATGAAACTCCAGAAGTTCCCCCAGATACCCGTCCCCACTCGAGAGGAACGCTGAGTTTACCGCCACCAGTCAAGAAGAGCCCTGTTTTCCCCTCCTCAAGTCGAGATGAGGGTCGATTGCCCTGCTTTGCCTGGAAAGGAATGCTGACATACTCGTCTCACCTTGAGAGGAGGCTGGTATCTACTTGACACTGGAGGGGAAACCAGGGGTCTTGTCAAAATTCAAAAGCCACGTATTTCCCCATCCACTCGAGATCAGGCCTCATTCCCTTGCACTGATTCGAATGTCAGTGGAGAATCACTCACACCAGAAAGGGAGTTCTGATGCCCCTGTTGCTAATTCGAAAAGAACCCCAAGTCCCAAATTGAACTCGCCTGGAGGCCTGAAACCCTTTTGACAATTCGAGAGGAAAGCAGAGTTCCATGCTTCCATACAAGTCGAGACTTGACTCCCTGTTTGAAACGGCATACACACCCTGAGACCTACATCAGAACAGGAGAGGAACCCTGAGGTTCCAGCCTCAACTCGAGATGAGGCCCTATTCATCCCTGCAGTGATGCGAGAGGAATCGCGAGGTGCCCCTCACAACACCAAAGGAGATCTGACTTCCCTGAGGAGACATGAGCAGGTACCCCAGATCGACATGCAACTCGAGAGGAACCCTAAGTTTCCTGCCACAACTCCATGCAAAGCATGAAATTCTCCCCTGAACGCTGGAGGAGGCCCTTTCACGCTGCAGCATTTCCAAAGAAAGCCCACGTTCCTTCTTGGAACTTGAAAGGGTATTGACACGCTTTATGAAACTCCAGAAGTTTCCCCAGATACCCGTCCCCACTCGAGAGGAACGCTGAGTTTCCCGCCACAGGCCTGATTCGCTTGCACGGATTCAAATGTGAGCCGAGAATCAACTCACAACACGAAGAGAGTTCTGATGCCCCAGTTGCTAATTTGAAAAGAACCCCAGGTCCCAAATTCAACTCGCCTGGAGGCCTGAAACCCCTTTGACAACTAGAGTGGAAAGCAGAGCTGCATATCTCCACACAAGTCGAGACTTGACTCACTGTTTGAAGTGGCATACCCCATAACCCACGTCAGAACAGGAGAAGAAACCTGGGGTTCCTGCCTCAACTCGAGTAGAGGCCCTTTTCCATTGCTCCGACCCCAGTGGAGTCCCAAGAGGCCCCTGCCAACTCCAGTGTATTCCTGACTTGCCATAGGCACCATGAGAAGCTCCCTGAGGTCACCGTCACAAGTCGAGGTAACCCAGGGTTTCCTGCCGCAACTCAAGAAAGACCTTGAAATCCCCCCTTCAACGCATTTTGAGGCCTGATTCCCCTGCCATGACTCGAGAGCAATGCCGCACTCCCCCTAGCAACTCAAATGGAGCCTGGACTTCTCTGGGGCCACAAAAGAGGATCCCTGAGTTCCCCATCGTAACTCAAGAGAAACCCCACACGTCATGCTGCAGCTCGAGAAAAACCACAAGATTTCCTGTCATTGAGAGATGAGGCCCTTCTTTTGCTGCAGGGCCTAGAGAGCAATCCCGATTCCCCTCCCCAAACACTACAGGAGGCTTGACTCCCTTTAGGCCACTCAATGGGCTCCAAGACATACCCGTGGCAACTCGAGAGGAGAGCAGACTTCTTTGCGTCCACTCGAGACGAGGCCTGACTCCCCGTGTGAACCTTGAATGCAACCCCAAGATCCCTGTCGCCACTGGAGAGGAACATGGAGTTTCTGGACACAAGACTAAATGAGGTCTATTTGCCCTGCTGTGACTCGAGAGCAATCCCCAGATCCCCCTCGAAACTCAAATGGAGATTGGACTTCCCTGGGGCAACACAAGAGGCTCTGAGTTCCTGTTGTAACTCGAGAATCCTGCCTTAACACGAGAAAAACCGCAAGGTTCCCCCGTCATCACGATATAAGGCCCTTTCCCACTACAGTATCTCGAGAGAAAGCCCACGTTCCCTCTTGAAATTCGAAATGGTACTTGACACCCTTAATGCAACACAAAAAGTTCCCCGACGTACCAGTCTCACTCCAGAGGAACACCGAGTGTCCCAGCACAATTAAATTTGAGCCCTTTCTCCCCTCCTGATCTCAACATGAGGGTGGATTCCCCTGCTTTGTCTGGAAAGGGATCCCTACCTTCCCTTCGATTGCAGCTGCTTGATTAGTCCCTGCTCAGCTGCGTGATTAGTGCCTGCTCAGCTGTGTGATTAGTCCCTGCTCAGCTGCTTGATTCATGCCTGCTCAGTTGTGTGATTCGTGCCTGCTCAGCTCCTTGATTATTGCCTGCTGAGCTGCGTGATTAGTGTCTGCTCAGTCACGGATTTAGTGCCTTCTCAACCAAGTTATTCATTCCTGCTTAGCTCCATGATTAGTGTCTGCGAAGTCACGGGATTAGTGCCTGCTGAGTCACATGATTAGAGTCTGCTTAGCCACGTCATTACAGCCTGCTCAGCTCCTTGATTATTGCCTGCTGAGTCAAGTGATCAGTGCCTGCTCAGTCACGTGATCAGTGCCTCTCAGCCACGTGATCAGTGCATGCTCAGTCACGTGATCAGTACATGCTCAGTCACGTGATTAGTGCCTGCTCAGTTACGTGATCAGAGCCTGCTGAGTCACAGGATTAGTGCCTGCTCAGCTGCTTGATTTGTGCCTGCTCAGCTCCGTGGTTAGTGTCTGCTCAGTCACGGGTTTAGTTCCTTCTCAACCAAGTGATTAGTTCCTGCTCAGCTCCATGATTAGTGTCTGCTCAGTCACGGGTTTAGTACCTGCTGAGTCACGTGATTAGAGTCTGCTTAGCCACGTCATTACAGCCTCCTCAGCTCGATTATTGCCTGCTCAGCCAAGTCATTAGTGCCTTCTCAGTCACGGGTTTAGTGCCTACTCAGTCACATGATCTGTGCTTCTCAGCCACGTGATCAGTGCATGCTCAGTCACGTGATCAGTACCTGCTTAGTCACGTGACTAGTGCCTGCCCAGTCACAGGTTTGGTGCCTGCTCAGTCACGTGATCCATGACTGCTCAGCCACGTCATTAGTGACTGTTGAGTCAAGTGATTAGTGCCTGCTTGGCCAAGTGATTAGTGCCTGCTCAGCTCCGTGATTATTGCCTGCTCAGTCACGGGTTTAGTGCCTGCTGAGTCATGTGATCAGTGCCTGCTCAGTCACACCATTAGTGCCTGTTCAGTCACGTGATTAGTGTTGCATAGCCACGTCATTACAGCCTGCTCACCTCCGTGATTATTGCCTGCTGAGCTGTGTGATTAGTGTCTGCTCAGTCATGGGTTTAGTGCCTGCTTGCCAAGTGATTAGTGCCTGCTCAGCTCCGTGACTTGTGCCTGCTCAGTCACGGGTTTAGTGCCTTCTGAGTCACTTGATCAGTGCCTGCTCAGTCATGTGATCAGTGCCTCTCAGCCACGTGATCAGTGCATGCTCACATTGAAACTAGGGAGAAAGACTCGTGGGTCGTGCCACATTCCGAAAGACACCGATTTCCCTGTCCACTCAAGATAAGTCCCGATGCCCAGGCACATCTTCGAATGTAACCCTGAGGATGAAGTCACAACACGAAGGGGAACTGACACCCCAGTTGCTTCGTCCGGAAAAATCCGCAGGTTCCAAATAATCAAAAAGTAGCCTGTCACACCCTGAACAACTATCGAGGCATGCCAGAACAGGAGAGTAACCCTGAGGTTCTCACCTCAACTTGAGATGAGACCCTGTTCCATTGCACCAAACCCAGTGGAGTCCTGAGAGGCCCCTCCCAACTCCACAGTATTCCTGACTTCCTATAGGCACCCTACGAAGCTCCCTGAGGTCACCATCACAAATTGATGGAACCCAGGGTTTCTAGCTGCAACTCGAGAAAGACCTCGAGATTCCCCTTTCAAAGCGTCTTGAGGCCGGATTCCCGTGCCGTGACTCGAGAGCATTGCTGCACTCCCCCTTGCAACTCGAATGGAGACTGGACTTCCCTGGGGCCACACAAAAGGCTCCCTGAGTTCCCCGTCATAATTCTAGTGAAGCCACACACGTCGCACCGCAGCTAGAAGAAAACCACGAGATTCCCCCGTCATCGTGAGATAAGGCCCTTCTTTTCCTGCAGGGCCTAGAAAGCAGTCCCTAGTCCTCTTCAAAACACCACAGGAGGCTTGACTCCCTTTAGGCCACTCAATGGGCTCGAAGAAATACCGTTGCAACTCGAGAGGGGAGAGGAGTTCTTTGCTTCCACTCGAGACGAGGCCTGACTCCAAGGGCGAAACTTGAATGCAACGCCGAGATCCCTGTCGCCACTGGAGAGGAGCACGGAGTTTCTAGACACAAGCCTAGATGAGGTCTATTTGCCATACAGTGACTCGAGAGCAATCCCCAGTTCCCCCTTGCAACTCGAATGGAGATTGGACTTCCCTGGGCCAACACGAGAGGCTCCCTGAGTTCCCTGTCGTAAGTCGAGAATCCCGCTGCAACTCGAGAACAAACAAGAGGTTCCCCCTGTCATCCCCAGATGAGGCCCTTTTCATCTGCAGCGTCTCAAGAGAAATCTCACATTCCCTCTTGAAATACGAAATGGTACTTGACACCGTTGATGCAACTCAAAATGTTCCCTGACATACCGTTCTCACTCGAGAGGAACACCGAGTTTCCCAGCACAACTTAATCAGAGACCCTTCTCCCCTCCTGATCTCTACACGAGGGTTGATTCCCCTGCTTTGTCTGGAAAGGGATCCCGACCTTCCCCTCACACCTCAGGGGGAGGCTGGTCTCACATTGAAACTAGGGAGAAAGCCTCGTGGGTCGTGCCACATTCCAAAAGACACCGATTTTCCCGTCCACTCAAGTTAAGTCCTGAAGCCTGGGCACCTCTTCGAAGGTAACCCTGAGGATGAAGTCACAACAGGAAGGGGAACTGACATCCCAGTCACTTCATCCAGAAAAAGCCGCAGGTTCCAAATAACTCAAAAAGTAGCCTGTCACACCGTGAACAACTATAGAGGTAAGCGGAGTTCCATTCATCAGCATAAGATGAGGCCTGACTCTACTGTTTCAACTCTGCAGAGACCCCAAGATGGATGTCAGAAATGGAGAGGAAGCCTGAGGTTCCCACCTCGCTCGAGATGAGGCCTTATTCATCCCTGCAGCGATTCACAAATAATCCCAAGGTGCCCCTCACAAAGCCAAAAGAGATGTGACATCCCTAAGGAGCCACAAGCAGGTCCCCCAGTCAACATGCAACTTGAGAGGAACCCTAATCTTCCCACGACAACTCCACGCAACCCACGAAATTCTCCCCTGAACACTTAAGAGGAGCTTTTATGCTGCAGCGTTTCCAAAGAAAGCCCACATTCCCTCTTGGAACTCGAAAGGGTACTTGACACGCTTTACGAAACTCCAGAAGTTTTCCCAGATACCTGTCCCCACTTGAGAGGAACGCTGAGTTTCCCACCACAAGTCAAGAGCCCTATTTTCGCCTCCTCAAGTCGAGATGAGGGTCGATTGCCCTGCTTCGCCTGGAAAGGAATACTGACGTCCCCATCACACCTCGAGAGGAAGCTGGTTTCTACTTGACACTGGAGGGGAACCCGGGGGTCTTGTCACAATTTGAAAGACCGTATTCCCCCATCCACTCGAGATCGGGCCTGATTCCTTTGCACCAATAGGAATGTCAGCGTAGAATCAATTCACAACACGAAGGGAGTTCTGATGCCCCGGTTGCTAATTGGAAAAGAGCAACAGGTCCCATATTAGACTCGCCTGGAGGCCTAAAACCCCTTTGACAACTCGAGAGGAAAGCAGAGTTCCATGCCTCCACACAAGTCAAGACGTGACACCCTGTTTCAAACAGCATATACACCCCAAGAACAATGTCAGAACAGGAGAGGAAACCTGAGGTTCCCACCTCAACTCAAGAAGAGGACCTGTTCCATTGCACCGACCCCACTGGTGTCCTGATAGGCCCCTCCCAACTCCACATTATTCCTAACTTCCCATAGGCACCATGAGAAGGTCCATGAGTTCACCGTCACAAGTCGAGGGAACCCTAGGTTTCCTGCCGCAACTCAAGAAAGACCTTGTGATTCCCCCTTCAATGCGTCTTGAGGCCCGATTCCCCTGCTGTGACTCGAGAGCAATGCCGTGCTCCCCCTTACAACTCGAATGGAGACTGCACTTCCCTGGGGCCACAAGAGAGGCTCCCTGAGTTTCCCGTAGTAACTCGAGAGAAACCCCACACGTCGTGCCCCATCTTGAGAAAAACCAGGAGATTCCCCCATCATTGCAAGATGAGGCCCTTCTTTTCCTGCAGGGCCTAAAGAGCAATCCTGTGTCCCCTGTCAAACTCGATTGGAGTCTTGACTCCATTTAGGCCACTCAATGGGCTCCAAGAGATACCTGTAGCAACTCGAGAGGAGAGTGCACTTCTATGCTTCAATTCGAGATGAGGCCTGACTTCCCGGGTGAACCTTGAATGCAACCCTGAGACCCCTGTTGCCACTGCAGAGGAACACGGAGTTTGTGGACACAAACCTAGATGAGGTCTATTTGCCCTGCAGTGACTCGAGAGCAATCCCCAGATCCCACTCGCAACTCGAATGGAGATTTGACTTCCCTGGGGCACGACGACAGGCTCCCTTAGTTCCCTGTCATAACTCGAGAATCCCGCCACAACTCGAGAAAAACCACGAGGTTCCCCCGTCATCGCGAGATAAGGCCCTTTCCCAGTGCAGCCTCTCGAGAGAAATCCCACGTTCCCTCTTAAAATTCAAAACGGTACTTGACACCCTTGATGGAACTCAAAAAGTTACCCGACATATTGGACATACTGGTCTCACTCGAGAGGAACACTTAGTTTCCTGGCACAACTTAATCTGAGCCCCTTCTCCCCTCCTTTTCTCAATATGAGGGTCGATTCCCCTGCTTTGTATGGAAAGGGATCCTGACCTTCCAGTCGAACCTCAGGAGGAGGATGGTGTCACATTGAAACTCAAGAGGATGCCTCGTGGGTCGTGTCCAGAGTTTCTGGACACAAGCCTAGATGAGGTCTATTTGCCCTGCAGTGACTCGAGAGTAATCCCCATCTCACCCTCACAACTTTTATGGAATTTGGAGTTCGGAGTGGTAACATGAGTGGCTCCCTCAGTTCCCTGTTGTAACTCGAGAATCCCGCCGCAACTTGAGAAAAACCACGAGGTTCCCCCGTCATCGCGAGATGAGGCCCTTTCCCAGTGCAGCATCTCAAGGCTAATCCCATGTTCCCTCTTGAAATTCGAAATGGTACTTGACACCCTTGATGGAACTCAAAAAGTTACCCGACATACCGGTCTCACTCGAGAGGAACACTTAGTTTCCTGGCACAACTTAATCTGAGCCCCTTCTCCCCTCCTTTTCTCGATATGAGGGTCAATTCCCCTGCTTTGTCTGGAAATGGATCCTGACCTTCCCGTCGCACTTCAGGAGGAAGATGGTCTCACATTGAAACTTGAGAGGAAGCCTCGTGGGTCATGTCCAGAGTTTCTGGACACAAGCCTAGATGAGGTATATTTGCCCTGCAGTGACTCGAGAGTAATCCCCATCTCACCCTCGCAATTTAATGGAATTTGGAGTCTGGAGTGGTAACATGAGTGGCTCCCTCAGTTCCCTGTCGTAACTCGAGAATCCCGCCACAACTTGAGAAAAAACTACAACATTCCCCTGTCATCGCGAGATGAGGCCCTTTCTCACTGCAGCATCTCAAGGCTAATCCCACGTTCCCTCTTGAAATTCGAAATGGTACTTGACACCCTTGATGCAACTTAAAGAGTTCCCCGACATACCGGTCTCACTTGACAGTTACACTGAAGTTCACAGCACAACTTAATCTGAGCAACTTTTCCCCTCCTTATCTTGACATGAGGGTCGATTACCCTGCTTTTTCTGGAAAGGGATCCCGACCTTCCCATCGCACCTCAGGAGCAGGCCGGTCTCACACTGAAACTTGAGTGGAAGCCTCGTGGGTCGTGCCACATTTCGAAAGACATCGATTTCACCGTCCACTCAAGGTAAGTCCCGATTCCCGGGCACCTCTTCGAATGTAACCCCGACGATGAAGTCACAACACGAAGGGGCAATGACACCCTGGATGCATCCTCCAGAAAAAGCCGCAGGTTCCAAATACAATTCGACAAGTGGCCTGACACCCCATGAGCCACTCGAGAGGCAAGTGGGGTTCCATGCCTTGACAAAAGACCAGGCCTGACTCCCCTGTTCCAACTCCACAGAGACCCCGAGTTCAATGTCAGAAATGGAGAGGAACCCTGAGGTTCCCACCTCAACTAGAGAAGACGCCCTATTCATCCCTGCAGTGATGTGCGAGGAATCCCGAGGTGCTCCTCTCAACTCCAAAGGAGATCTGACTTCCCTGTGTAGACAAGAGCGGTTCCCCCAGGGTGACAAGCAACTCGAGAGGAACCCTAAGCTTTCTGACACATCTCCTCACAAACCACGCAATTCTCCCCTGCACACTTGAGGAGTCCATCCCCAGTGGATCCAGGAAAACTCGAAGGGGAGACAGCTTCAGTGAACTGGATACACTGGCTTTAAGTAAATGTTAATTAGAGATATAGAGAATTAGAATAAGGATAGCTCAGTAGGAAAATTCAGCAGAGAAAAGAGGCTGAATAACTTGGTCTACGTGGAAAGCTAATAAAATTGCAAGAGACAAGGAATTTGCATCACCTACATAGGCAGCAGGCGTTCTCCCATTCTCCCGAAGGAGAAGAGACACTAAGGCCTCCTTGGTCAGATCTTAGAAGCCCAGGCATAATTAGTAGGCTTGACGAGCCTCCACGCTCTGGATGGAATTCAGCCAGAAGGTGAGAGAAAGAACGACATGGGGAGACCAGTCTCTCTGGGAACTGATCCCACTCTTTGTTTTCCAGGGTCTGTTTTTATACACTGAGATGTTATACAAAAGTCATGTGGCATCAGCAGTCCTGACTTTTATTAAAGTCAGGTGCTTTATACAAATGTATACAAAGGTCTTAGGGGTGTTACATCATCTTCTGGCCAGGGGGCCTGCTAACAATTTATGACCCTCTCCTTGTGACCGTGGTGAGTCAACCAGGACATTTGTTTTTCCAAAGTGATTTTTCTTAAAACAGACGCCACATTCTGAAGGTACCAGATAAAGTTACATTCCTATAGGGTGAGAATGCAGTGGGTTCTAATTAAGAAAATAATTTATTTAGCCAAAGGTCCAACGTGATTAATATCAAGGTTAATACTTATTTCTCTTATATGTTAGTTATATTCATTAATGTGTATAAGGGGCAAGGGATATGGAGATGCAGCAGCAAATATTGGCTCAACAATGAAACCCTCCACCAGTATAATTCCTAACTAGCCCACTAATACTATAATAATAATTTTCTAACTTCTCAAAAGAATCTGTTTTTAAAAAGTTTAGAGCATCTCGTGCCTCTCACGGTTTGGAGGCTGTGAACAATCACATGTGGCCGGACAAGCCTGTCAGACAGGCTAAAGGACCTTCAGAGGAGTTTGTAGGTTGAAACACTCTTTTCATGCCCAGGATTTTTATTAACTGGAGCTCTAAGTTAACTCCTTCTCTGAAAGTGGTGGTGGGGGATAGAGGCCCATAAAGTCAGAGGAGTAGGTGAGAGCACAAAGCAGTAAAGTAGGCAGACACTGGTTGGGGGATAGATGCTCGAGAATTTCCAGGGGGACTCCTGAGGCTTGATCCCAACTTTTCAAATGTCGAGCCTCCTTCCTCATGACCTTTGTCCAGAGTGGAATGCCTCACCTGCTCCCGGCACATGATCAGTGCATGCTCAGTCACGATATCAGTGCATGCTCAGCCACGTGATCACTGACTGCACAGTCACGTGATCAGCGCATCTCAGTCACGTGATCACCTTATGATAAACACGTGATCAGTGAACAATCAGCCACGTGATCAATGCATGCACAGTCAGGTGGTCAGTTCCTGATCAGCCATGTGATCAGTGCGTGCACAGTCCCATGATCAGCGCCTGTCAGTCACTGACCACTGCCTGATAAACACGTGATCAGTGCATGATGAGCCACGTGATCAGTGCCGATCAGCCACGTCATCAGTGCATGCGCAGTCACATGATCAGTGCATGATAGCCACGTGATCAGTGCAGGCTCAGTCACGTGATCTGTACTTGATCAGCCACGTGATCAGTGCCTGCAGAGTCACGTGATCAGGGCGTGCTGAGCTGCGTGATTCCTGCCGGCTCATCTGCATGACAATTGCCAGCTGAGCTGCGTGATTCCTGCCTGGTCACCTGCTGGATTATTGCCAGTTGAGCAGCATGATTCGTCCCTGCTGAGCTCCATGCTTATTGCCTGCTGATTGCGTGGTTCGTGTCTGCTCAGCTCTTTGAGTATTGCCTCCTGAGGTCCCTTTTCGGGCGTCACCTGCTGGGGACCAGCCCCAGCTGATCCAGGGTACTCGAAGGAGAGATGGCCTAGGCGACTATTTATATGCTAATCAGAGATATCAAGAATAATAATATGAGGATAGCTCAGTAGGAAAATTCGGTGGAGAAAAGAGACTGAGTAGCTTGGTTTACGCGGGAGACCAATCAAACTTCAAGACAAGAAGTTTGCACCACTTACGTAGGCCGCAGGCGCCCTCTCGAATAGCAGAAGGTGCCTCACCCTAGACACCTTCTCGAGTGGGTCTTGGCAGCCCAGGCATAATTAGTAAGCGTGGTGGGTTCCTCGCTCCAGATGGAGACTCAGCTGGAAGTTAAAGGGAAGAATGACAAGGAACTTTATGAATTGGAGGTGTAAGTTAACTCTTTGACAGAGAGAGTGAGATGGTGGTGGTGGACAGCCCCCAGTGAAATCAGAGGTGAGAGCACAAAGCAATAAAGTAGGGAGACTCTGGTTTTTTTGGGGGGGAGTTGCTCGAGAATATGCGGGTGGACTCCTGAGGCTCGATCCCGCATTTGCGTGTGCCGAGCCTCCTTCCTCTTGACCTTTGTCCAGAATGGAATGCCTCACCGGCTCCCTGCACATGATCAGTGCATGCTCAGTCAGGATATCAGTGCATGATCTGCCACGTGATCACTGACTGCACAGTCACGGGATCAGCGCCTCTCAGTCACCTGATCACCGTATGATAAACACTTGATCAGTGAACGAACAGCCACGTGATCACTGCATGCGCAGTCAGGTGGTCAGTTCCTGATCAGCCACGTGATCAGTGCCTTCACAGTCCCATGATCAGCGCCTGTCAGTCACTGATCACTGCCTGATAAACACCTGATCAGTGCCCGATCAGCCACGTCATCACTGCATGCGCAGTCACGTGATCAGTGCATGATCAGCCACGTGATCAGTGCCTTCACAGTCCCATGATCAGCGCCTGTCAGTCACTGATCACTGCCTGATAAACACCTGATCAGTGCATGATGAGCCACGTGATCAGTGCCGATCAGCCACGTCAAAAGGTCATGCACAGTCACGTAGTCAGTGCATGATAGCCAGGTGATCATTGCATGCTCAGTCACGTGATCTGTACTTGATCAGCTACGTGATCAGTGCCTGAAGAGTCACGTGATCAGGGCCTGCTGAGCTGCGTGATTCCTGCCGGCTCATGTGCATGACATTGGCCAGCTGAGCTGCGTGACTCCTGTCGGCTCATCTGCTTGTCAATTGCCAGCTGAGCTGCGGGATTCCTGCCTGGTCACCTGCTTGATTATTGTCAGGTGAGCAGCATGATTCGTCCCTGCTGAGCTCCATGCTTATTGCCTGCTGATTGCGTGGTTCTTGTCTGCTCAGCTCTTAGAGTATTGCCTCCTGAGGTCCCTGTTTGGGCGCTACCTGCCAGGGACCAGCCCCAGGTGATCCAGGGTATTGGAAGGAGAGATGGCCTAGGCGACTATTTTTATGCTAATCAGAGATGTCAAGAATAATAGTATGAGGATAGCTCACTAGGAAAATTCGGTGGAGAAAAGAGACTGAGTAGCTTGGTTTACGCGGGAGACCAATCAAACTACAAGACAAGAAGTTTGCACCACTTACGTAGGCCGCAGGCGCCCTCTCGAATAGAGGAAGGTGCCTCACCCTAGACACCTTCTCGAGTGGGTCTTAGCAGCCCAGGCATAATTAGTAAGCGTGGTGGGTTCCGCGCTCCAGATGGAGACTCAGCTGGAAGTTAAAGGGAAGAATGACAAGGAACTTTATGAATTGGAGCTCTAAGTTAACTCTTTGACAGAGAGAGCGAGATGGTGGTGGGGGACAGCCCCCAGTGAAATTAGAGGTGAGGGCACAAAGCAATACAGTAGGCAGACTCTGGTTTGTTTGGGGGGGGCATGCTCGAGAATATCCGGGTGGACTCCTGAGGCCCGATCCCGCATTTGCGTATGCCGAGCCTCCTTCCTCATGACCTTTGTCCAGAGTGGAATGCCTCCCCGGCTCCCGGCACATGATCAGTGCATGCTCAATCACGATATCAGTGCATGATCAGCCACGTGATCACTGACGGCACAGTCACGTGATCAGCGCCTCTCAGTCACGTGATCACCGTATGATAAACAAGTGATCAGTGAAGGACCAGCCACGTGATCACTGCATGCTCAGTCAGGTGGTCAGTTCTTGATCAGCCACGTGATCAGTGCGTGCACAGTCCCATGATCAGCGCCTGTCAGTCACTGATCACTGCCTGATGAACATGTGATCAGTGCCCGATCAGGCACGTCATCAGTGCATGAGCAGTCACGTGATCAGTGCATGATAGCCACGTGATCTGTGCCTGCACAGTCCCATGATCAGCGCCTGTCAGTCACTGATCATTGCCTGAGAAACACGTGATCAGTGCATGATGAGCCATGTGATCAGTGCCTGATCAGCCACGTCATCAGTGCATGCCCAGTCACGTGATCTGTACTTGATCAGCCACGTGATCAGTGCCTGCAGAGTCAGGTGATCAGGGCCTGCTGAGCTGCGTGATTCCTGCCGGCTCATCTGCATGACAATTGCCATCTGAGCTGCGTGATTCCTGTGGGCTCATCTGCTTGACAATTGCCAGCTGAGCTGCGTGATTCCTGCCTGGTCACCTGCTTGATTATTGCCAGTTGAGCAGCATGATTCGTCCCTGCTGAGCTCCATGCTTATTGCCTGCTGATTGCGTGGTTCGTGTCTGCTCACCTCTTTGAGTATTGCCTCCTGACGTCCCTGTTCGGGCGCCACCTGCCGGGGACCAGCCCCAGCTGATTCAGGGTATTCGAAAGAGAGATGCCTTAGGCGACTATTTATATGCTATTCAGAGATGTCAAGAATAATAGAATGAGGAGAGCTCAGTAGGAAATTTCGGTGGAGAAAAGAGAGTGAGTAGCTTGGTTTACGCGGGAGACCAATCAAACTACAAGACAAGAAGTTTGCACCACTTACGTAGGCCGCAGGCGCCCTCTCGAATAGCGGAAGGTGCCTCACCCTAGACACCTTCTTGAGTGGGTCTTAGCAGCCCAGGCATAATTAGTAAGCGTGGTGGGTTCCGAGCTCCAGATGGAGACTCAGCTGGAAGTTAAAGGGAAGAATGACAAGGATCTTTATGAATTGGAGCTGTAAGTTAACTCTTTGACAGAGAGCGCGAGATGGTGGTGGGGGACAGCCCCCAGTGAAATCAGAGGTGAGGGCACAAAGCAATACAGTAGGCAGACTCTGGTTTGTTTGGGGGGGGCATGCTCGAGAATATCCGGGTGGACTCCTGAGGCCCGATCCCGCATTTGCGTATGCCGAGCCTCATTCCTCATGACCTTTGTCCAGAGTGGAATGCCTCCCCGGCTCCCGGCACATGATCAGTGCATGCTCAGTCACGATATCAGTGCATGATCAGCCACGTGATCACTGACGGCACAGTCACGTGATCAGCGCCTCTCAGTCACGTGATCACCGTATGATAAACAACTGATCAGTGAACGACCAGCCACGTGATCACTGCATGCTCAGTCAGGTTGTCAGTTCCTGATCAGCCACGGGATCAGTGCGTGCACAGTCCCATGATCAGCGCCTGTCAGTCACTGATCACTGCCTGATGAACACGTGATCAGTGCCCAATCAGCCACGTCATCAGTGCATGCGCAGTCACGTGATCAGTGCCTGCACAGTCCCATGATCAGCGCCTGTCAGTCACTGATCATTGCCTGAGAAACACGTGATCAGTGCATGATGAGCCATGTGATCAGTGCCTGATCAGCCACGTCATCAGTGCATGCGCAGTCACGCGATCAGTGCATGATAGTCACGTGATCAGTGCATGCTCAGTCACGTGATCTGTACTTGATCAGCCACGTGATCAGTGCCTGCAGAGTCACGTGATCAGGGCCTGCTGAGCTGCGTGATTCCTGCCGGCTCATCTGCATGACAATTGCCATCTGAGCTGCGTGATTCTGTCGGCTCATCTGCTTGACAATTGCCAGCTGAGCTGCGTGATTCCTGCCTGGTCACCTGCTTGATTATTGCCAGTTGAGCAGCATGATTCGTCCCTGCTGAGCTCCATGCTTATTGCCTACTGATTGCGTGGTTCGTGTCTGCTCAGCTCTTTGAGTATTGCCTCCTGAGGTCCCTGTTTGGGCGCCACCTGCCGGGGACTAGCCCCAGCTGATCCAGGGTATTCGAAAGAGAGATGCCTTAGGCGACTATTTATATGCTATTGAGAGATGTCAAGAATAATAGAATGAGGAGAGCTCAGTAGGAAATTTCGGTGGAGAAAAGAGAGTGAGTAGCTTGGTTTACGCGGGAGACCAATCAAACTTCAAGACAAGAAGTTTGCACCACTTACGTAGGCCGCAGGCGCCCTCTCGAATAGCGGAAGGTGCCTCACCCTAGACACCTTCTCGAGTGGGTCTTAGCAGCCCAGGCATAATTAGTAAGCGTGGTGGGTTCCGCGCTCCAGATGGAGACTCAGCTGGAAGTTAAAGGGAAGAATGACAAGGAACTTTATGAATTGGAGCTGTAAGTTAACTCTTTGACAGAGAGCGCGAGATGGTGGTGGGGGACAGCCCCCAGTGAAATCAGAGGTGAGAGCACAAAGCAATACAGTAGGCAGACTCTGGTTTGTTTGGGGGGGGCATGCTCGAGAATATCCGGGTGGACTCCTGAGGCCCGATCCCGCATTTGCGTATGCCATGCCTTCTTCCTCATGACCTTTGTCCAGAGTGGAATGCCTCCCCGGCTCCCAGCACATGATCAGTGCATGCTCAGTCACGATATCAGTGCATGATCAGCCACGTGATCACTGACGGCACAGTCACGTGATCAGCACCTCTCAGTCACGTGATCACCGTATGATAAACACGTGATCAGTGAACGACCAGCCACGTGATCACTGCATGCGCAGTCAGGTTGTCAGTTCCTGATCAGCCACCTGATCAGTGCGTGCACAGTCCCATGATCAGCGCCTGTCAGTCACTGATCACTGCCTGATAAACACGTGATCAGTGCCCGAACAGGCACGTCATCAGTGCATGCGCAGTCACGTGATCAGTGCATGATAGCCACGTGATCAGTGCCTGCACAGTCCCATGATCAGCGCCTGTCAATCACTGATCATTGCCTGAGAAACACGTGATCAGTGCATGATGAGCCATGTGATCAGTGCCTGATCAGCCACGTCATCAGTGCATGCGCAGTCACGCCATCAGTGCATGATAGCCACGTGATCAGTGCATGCTCAGTCACGTGATCTGTACTTGATCAGCCACGTGATCAGTGCCTGCAGAGTCACGTGATCAGGGCCTGCTGAGCTGCGTGATTCCTGCCGGCTCATCTGCATGACAATTGCCAGCTGAGCTGCGTGCTTCCTGTCGGCTCATCTGCTTGACAATTGCCAGCTGAGCTGCGTGATTCCTGCCTGGTCACGTGCTTGATTATTGCCAGTTGAGCAGCATGATTCGTCACTGCTGAGCTCCATGCTTATTGCCTGCTGATTGCGTGGTTCGTGTCTGCTCAGCTCTTTGAGTATTGCCTCCTGAGGTCCCTGTTCGGTCGCCACCTGCCGGGGACCAGCCCCAACTGATCCAGGGTATTCGAAGGAGAGATGGCCTAGGCGACTATTTATATGCTATTCAGAGATGTCAAGAATAATAGTATGAGGAGAGCTCAGTAGGAAAATTCGGTGGAGAAAAGAGACTGAGTAGCTTGGTTTACGCGGAAGACCAATCAAACTACAAGACAAGAAGTTTGCACCACTTACGTGGGCCGCAGACGCCCTCTAGAATAGCGGAAGGTGCCTCACCCTAGACACCTTCTCGAGTGGGTCTTAGCAGCACAGGCATAATTAGTAAGCGTGGTGGGTTCCGCGCTCCAGATGGAGACTCAGCTGGAAGTTAAAGGGAAGAATGACAAGGAACTTTATGAATTGGAGCTGTAAGTTAACTCTTTGACAGAGAGAGCGAGATGGTGGTGGGGGACAGCCCCCAGTGAAATTAGAGGTGAAGGCACAAAGCAATACAGTAGGCAGACTCTGGTTTTCTTTGGGGGGGCATGCTCGAGAATATCCGGGTGGACTCCTGAGGCTCGATCCCGCATTTGCGTATGCCGAGCCTCCTTCCTCATGACCTTTGTCCAGAGTGGAATGCCTCCCCGGCTCCCGGCACATGATCAGTGCATGCTCAATCATGATATCAGTGCATGATCAGCCACGTGATCACTGACGGCACAGTCACGTGATCAGCGCCTCCAGTCACGTGATCACCATATTATAAACACGTGATCAGTGAAGGACCAGCCACGTGATCACTGCATGCGCAGTCAGGTGGTCAGTTCCTGATCAGCCACGTGATCAGTGCGTGCACAGTCCCATGATCAGCGCCTGTCAGTCACTGATCACTGCCTGATGAACACGTGATCAGTGCCCGATCAGCCACATCATCAGTGCATGCCCAGTCACGTGATCAGTGCATGATAGCCACGTGATCAGACCCTGCACAGTCCCATGATCAGCGCCTGTCAGTGACTGATCATTGCCTGAGAAACACGTGATCAGTGCATGATGAGCCATGTGATCAGTGCCGGATCAGCCATGTCATCAGTGCATGCCCAGTTACGTGATCTGTACTTGATCAGCCACGTGATCAGTGCCTGTAGAGTCAGGTGATCAGGGCCTGCTGAGCTGCGTGATTCCTGCCGGCTCATCTGCATGACAATTGCCAGCTGAGCTGCGTGCTTCCTGTCGGCTCATCTGCTTGACAATTGCCAGCTGAGCTGCGTGATTCCTGCCTGGTCACCTGCTTGATTATTGCCAGTTGAGCAGCATGATTCGTCCCTGCTGAGCTCCATGCTTATTGCCTGCTGATTGCGTGGTTCGTGTCTGCTCAGCTCTTTGAGTATTGCCTCCTGAGGTCCCTGTTCGGTCGCCACCTGCTGGGGACCAGCCCCAGCTGATCCAGGGTATTCGAAGGAGAGATGGCCTAGGCGACTATTTATATGCTAATCAGAGATGTCAAGGATAATAGTATGAGGAGAGGTCAGTAGGAAAATTCGGTGGAGAAAAGAGAGTGAGTAGCTTGGTTTACGCGGAAGACCAATCAAACTACAAGACAAGAAGTTTGCACCACTTACGTAGGCCGCAGGCGCCCTCTCGAATAGCGGAAGGTGCCTCACCCTAGACACCTTCTTGAGTGGGTCTTAGCAGCCCAGGCATAATTAGTAAGCGTGGTGGGTTCCGAGCTCCAGATGGAGACTCAGCTGGAAGTTAAAGGGAAGAATGACAAGGATCTTTATGAATTGGAGCTGTAAGTTAACTCTTTGACAGAGAGAGCGAGATGGTGGTGGGGGACAGCCCCCAGTGAAATTAGAGGTGAAGGCACAAAGCAATACAGTAGGCAGACTCTGGTTTTCTTTGGGGGGGCATGCTCGAGAATATCCGGGTGGACTCCTGAGGCTCGATCCCGCATTTGCGTATGCCGAGCCTCATTCCTCATGACCTTTGTCCAGAGTGGAATGCCTCCCCGGCTCCCGGCACATGATCAGTGCATGCTCAGTCACGATATCAGTGCATGATCAGCCACGTGATCACTGACGGCACAGTCACGTGATCAGCGCCTCCAGTCACGTAATCACCGTATGATAATCACGTGATCAGTGAAGGACCAGCCACGTGATCACTGCATGCTCAGTCAGGTGGTCAGTTCCTGATCAGCCACGTGATCAGTGCGTGCACAGTCCCATGATCAGCGCCTGTCAGTCACTGATCACTGCCTGATGAACACGTAATCAGTGCCCGATCAGCCACGTCATCAGTGCATGCGCAGTCACGTGATCAGAACCTGCACACTCCCATGATCAGCGCCTGTCAGTCACTGATCATTGCCTGAGAAACACGTGATCAGTGCATGATGAGCCATGTGATCAGTGCCTGATCAGCCACGTCATCAGTGCATGCGCAGTCACGTGATCAGTGCATGATAGTCACGTGATCAGTGCATGCTCAGTCACGTGATCTGTACTTGATCAGCCACGTGATCAGTGCCTGCAGAGTCACGTGATCAGGGCCTGCTGAGCTGCGTGATTCCTGCCGGCTCATCTGCATGACAATTGCCATCTGAGCTGCGTGATTCCTGTGGGCTCATCTGCTTGACAATTGCCAGCTGAGCTGCGTGATTCCTGCCTGGTCACCTGCTTGATTATTGCCAGTTGAGCAGCATGATTCGTCCCTGCTGAGCTCCATGCTTATTGCCTGCTGATTGCGTGGTTCGTGTCTGCTCAGCTCTTTGAGTATTGCCTCCTGAGGTCCCTGTTCGGGCGCCACCTGCCGGGGACCAGCCCCAGCTGATCCAGGGTATTCGAAAGAGAGATGCCTTAGGCGACTATTTATATGCTATTGAGAGATGTCAAGAATAATAGAATGAGGAGAGCTCAGTAGGAATATTCGGTGGAGAAAAGAGAGTGAGTAGCTTGGTTTAAGCCGGAGACCAATCAAACTTCAAGACAAGAAGTTTGCACCACTTACGTAGGCCGCAGGCGCCCTCTCGAATAGCGGAAGGTGCCTCACCCTAGACACCTTCTCGAGTGGGTCTTAGCAGCCCAGGCATAATTAGTAAGCGTGGTGGGTTCCGCGCTCCAGATGGAGACTCAGCTGGAAGTTAAAGGGAAGAATGACAAGGAACTTTATGAATTGGAGCTGTAAGTTAACTCTTTGACAGAGAGCGCGAGATGGTGGTGGGGGACAGCCCCCAGTGAAATCAGAGGTGAGAGCACAAAGCAATACAGTAGGCAGACTCTGGTTTGTTTGGGGGGGGCATGCTCGAGAATATCCGGGTGGACTCCTGAGGCCCGATCCCGCATTTGCGTATGCCGAGCCTTCTTCCTCATGACCTTTGTCCAGAGTGGAATGCCTCCCCGGCTCCCGGCACATGATCAGTGCATGCTCAGTCACGATATCAGTGCATGATCAGCCACGTGATCACTGACGGCACAGTCACGTGATCACCGTATGATAAACACGTGATCAGTGAACGACCAGCCACGTGATCACTGCATGCTCAGTCAGGTTGTCAGTTCCTGATCAGCCACGTGATCAGTGCGTGCACAGTCCCATGATCAGCGCCTGTCAGTCACTGATCACTGCCTGATGAACACGTGATCAGTGCCCGATCAGGCACGTCATCAGTGCATGGGCAGTCACGTGATCAGTGCATGATAGCCACGTGATCAGTGCCTGCACAGTCCCATGATCAGCGCCTGTCAGTCACTGATCATTGCCTGAGAAACACGTGATCAGTGCATGATGAGCCATGTGATCAGTGCCTGATCAGCCACGTCATCAGTGAATGCACAGTCACGCGATCAGTGCATGATAGCCACGTGATCAGTGCATGCTCAGTCACGTGATCTGTACTTGATCAGCCACGTGATCAGTGCCTGCAGAGTCACGTGATCAGGGCCTGCTGAGCTGCGTGATTCCTGCCGGCTCATCTGCATGACAATTGCCAGCTGAGCTGCGTGCTTCCTGTGGGCTCATCTGCTTGACAATTGCCAGCTGAGCTACGTGATTCCTGCCTGGTCACCTGCTTGATTATTGCCAGTTGAGCAGCATGATTCGTCACTGCTGAGCTCCATGCTTATTGCCTGCTGATTGCGTGGTTCGTGTCTGCTCAGCTCTTTGAGTATTGCCTCCTGAGGTCCCTGTTCTGGCGCCACCTGCCGGGGACCAGCCCCAGCTGATCCAGGGTATTCGAAGGAGAGATGGCCTAGGCGACTATTTACATGCTATTGAGAGATGTCAAGAATAATAGAATGAGGAGAGCTCAGTAGGAAAATTCGGTGGAGAAAAGAGACTGAGTAGCTTGGTTTACGCGGGAGACCAATCAAACTATAAGACAAGAAGTTTGCACCACTTACGTGGGCCGCAGACGCCCTCTAGAATAGCGGAAGGTGCCTCACCCTAGACACCTTCTCGAGTGGGTCTTAGCAGCACAGGCATAATTAGTAAGCGTGGTGGGTTCCGCGCTCCAGATGGAGACTCAGCTGGAAGTTAAAGGGAAGAATGACAAGGAACTTTATGAATTGGAGCTCTAAGTTAACTCATTGACAGAGAGAGCGAGATGGTGGTGGGGGACAGCCCCCAGTGAAATTAGAGGTGAAGGCACAAAGCAATACAGTAGGCAGACTCTGGTTTTCTTTGGGGGGGCATGCTCGAGAATATCCGGGTGGACTCCTGAGGCTCGATCCCGCATTTGCGTATGCCGAGCCTCATTCCTCATGACCTTTGTCCAGAGTGGAATGCCTCCCCGGCTCCCGGCACATGATCAGTGCATGCTCAATCATGATATCAGTGCATGATCAGCCACGTGATCACTGACGGCACAGTCACTTGATCAGCGCCTCCAGTCACGTGATCACCATATTATAAACACGTGATCAGTGAAGGACCAGCCACGTGATCACTGCATGCTCAGTCAGGTGGTCAGTTCCTGATCAGCCACGTGATCAGTGCGTGCACAGTCCCATGATCAGCGCCTGTCAGTCACTGATCACTGCCTGATGAACACGTGATCAGTGCCCGATCAGCCACATCATCAGTGCATGCCCAGTCACGTGATCAGTGCATGATAGCCACGTGATCAGACCCTGCACAGTCCCATGATCAGCGCCTGTCAGTCACTGATCATTGCCTTAGAAACACGTGATCAGTGCATGATGAGCCATGTGGTCAGTGCCGGATCAGCCATGTCATCAGTGCATGCCCAGTTACGTGATCTGTACTTGATCAGCCACGTGGGAGTGCCTGTAGAGTCAGGTGATCAGGGCCTGCTGAGCTGTGTGATTCCTGCCGGCTCATCTGCATGACAATTGCCAGCTGAGCTGCGTGCTTCCTGTGGGCTCATCTGCTTGACAATTGCCAGCTGAGCTGCGTGATTCCTGCCTGGTCACCTGCTTGATTATTGCCAGTTGAGCAGCATGATTCGTCCCTGCTGAGCTCCATGCTTATTGCCTGCTGATTGCGTGGTTCGTGTCTGCTCAGCTCTTTGAGTATTGCCTCCTGAGGTCCCTGTTCGGGCGCCACCTGCCGGGGACCAGCCCCAGCTGATCCAGGGTATTCGAAGGAGAGATGGCCTAGGCGACTATTTATATGCTAATCAGAGATGTCAAGGATAATAGTATGAGGAGAGCTCAGTAGGAAAATTCGGTGGAGTAAAGAGAGTGAGTAGCTTCGTTTTCGCGGGAGACCAATCAAACTACAAGACAAGAAGTTTGCACCACTTACGTAGGCCGCAGGCGCCCTCTCGAATAGCGGAAGGTGCCTCACCCTAGAAACCTTCTCGAGTGGGTCTTAGCAGCCCAGGCATAATTAGTAAGCGTGGTGGGTTCCGAGCTCCAGATGGAGACTCAGCTGGAAGTTAAAGGGAAGAATGACAAGGAACTTTATGAATTGGAGCTCTAAGTTAACTCTTTGACAGAGAGAGCGAGATGGTGGTGGGGGACAGCCCCCAGTGAAATTAGAGGTGAAGGCACAAAGCAATACAGTAGGCAGACTCTGGTTTTCTTTGGGGGGGCATGCTCGAGAATATCCGGGTGGACTCCTGAGGCTCGATCCCGCATTTGCGTATGCCGAGCCTCATTCCTCATGACCTTTGTCCAGAGTGGAATGCCTCCCCGGCTCCCGGCACATGATCAGTGCATGCTCAGTCACGATATCAGTGCATGATCAGCCACGTGATCACTGACGGCACAGTCACGTGATCAGCGCCTCCAGTCACGTAATCACCGTATGATAATCACGTGATCAGTGATGGATCAGCCACGTGATCACTGCATGCTCAGTCAGGTGTTCAGTTCCTGATCAGCCACGTGATCAGTGCGTGCACAGTCCCATGATCAGCGCCTGTCAGTCACTGATCACTGCCTGATGAACACGTAATCAGTTCCCGATCAGCCACGTCATCAGTGCATGCGCAGTCACGTGATCAGTGCCTGCACACTCCCATGATCAGCGCCTGTCAGTCACTGATCATTGCCTGAGAAACACGTGATCAGTGCATGATGAGCCATGTGATCAGTGCCTGATCAGCCACGTCATCAGTGCATGCGCAGTCACGTGATCAGTGCATGATAGTCACGTGATCAGTGCATGCTCAGTCACGTGATCTGTACTTGATCAGCCACGTGATCAGTGCCTGCAGAGTCACGTGATCAGGGCCTGGTGAGCTGCGTGATTCCTGACGGCTCATCTGCATGACAATTGCCAGCTGAGCTGCGTGATTCCTGTGGGCTCATCTGCTTGACAATTGCCAGCTGAGCTGCGTGATTCCTGCCTGGTCACCTGCTTGATTATTGCCAGTTGAGCAGCATGATTCGTCCCTGCTGAGCTCCATGCTTATTGCCTGCTGATTGCGTGGTTCGTGTCTGCTCAGCTCTTTGAGTATTGCCTCCTGAGGTCCCTGTTCGGGCGCCACCTGCCGGGGACCAGCCCCAGCTGATCCAGGGTATTCGAAGGAGAGATGGCCTAGGCAACTATTTATATGCTTTTGAGAGATGTCAAGAATAATTCAATGAGGAGAGCTCAGTAGGAAATTTGGGTGGAGAAAAGAGACTGAGTAGCTTGGTTTACGCGGGAGACCAATCAAACTTCAAGATAAGAAGTTTGCACCACTTTCGTAGGCCGCAGGCGCCCTCTCGAATAGCGGAAGGTGCCTCACCCTAGACACCTTCTCGAGTGGGTCTTAGCAGCCCAGGCATAATTAGTAAGCGTGGTGGGTTCCGCGCTCCAGATGGAGACTCAGCTGGAAGTTAAAGGGAAGAATGACAAGGAACTTTATGAATTGGAGCTGTAAGTTAACTCTTTGACAGAGAGAGCGAGATGGTGGTGGGGGACAGCCCCCAGTGAAATCAGAGGTGAGGGCACAAAGCAATACAGTAGGAAGACACTGGTTTTCTTTGGGGGGGGCAAGCTCGAAAATATCCATGTTGATTCCTGAGGCTCGATCCTGCATTTGCGTATGCCGAGCCTCCTTCCTCAAGACCTTTGTCCAGAGTGGAATGCCTCCCCGGCTCCCGGCACATGATCAGTGCATGCTCAGTCACGATATCAGTGCATGATCAGCCACGTGGTCACTGACGGCACAGTCACGTGATCAGCGCCTCTCAGTCACGTGATCACCGTATGATATACACGTGATCAGTGAAGGACCAGCCACGTGATCACTGCCTGCTCAGTCAGGTGGTCAGTTCCTGATCAGCCCCGTGATCAGTGCGTGCACAGTCCCATGATCAGCGCCTGTCAGTCACTGATCACTGTCTGATGAACACGTGATCAGTGCCCGATCAGGCACGTCATCAGTGCATGCGCAGTCACGTGATCAGTGCATGATAGCCACGTGATCAGTGCCTGTCAGTCACTGATCATTGCCTGAGAAACACGTGATCAGTGCATGATGAGCCATGTGATCAGTGCCTGATCAGCCACGTCATCAGTGCAAGCGCAGTCACGCGATCAGTGCATGATAGCCACGTGATCAGTGCATGGTCAGTCACGTGATCTGTACTTGATCAGCCACGTGATCAGTGCCTGCAGAGTCACGTGATCAGGGCCTGCTGAGCTGCGTGATTCCTGCCGGCTCATCTGCATGACAATTGCCAGCTGAGCTGCGTGATTCCTGTGGGCTCATCTGCTTGACAATTGCCAGCTGAGCTGCGTGATTCCTGCCTGGTCACCTGCTTGATTATTGCCAGTTGAGCAGCATGATTCGTCCCTGCTAAGCTCCATGCTCATTGCCTGCTGATTGCGTGGTTCGTGTCTGCTCCGCTCTTTGAGTATTGCCTCCTGAGGTCCCTGTTCGGGCGCCACCTGCCGGGGACCAGCCCCAGCTGATCCAGGGTATTCCAAGGACAGATGGCCTAGGCGACTATTTATATGCTATTCAGAGATGTCAAGAATAATAGTATGAGGAGAGCTCAGTAGGAAAATTCGGTGGAGAAAGGAGACTGAGTAGCTTGGTTTACGCGGGAGACCAATCAAACTTCAAGAGAAGAAATTTGCACGACATACGTAGGCCGCAGGCGCCCTCTCGAATAGCGGAGGGTGCCTCACCCTAGACACCTTCTCGAGTGGGTATTAGCAGCCCAGGCATAATTAGTAAGCGTGGTTGGTTCCGCGCTCCAGATGGAGACTCAGCTGGAAGTTAAAGGGAAGAATGACAAGGAACTTTATGAATTGGAGCTGTAAGTTAACTCTTTGACAGAGAGAGCGAGATGGTGGTGGGGGACAGCCCCCAGTGAAATCCGAGGTGAGAGCACAAAGCAATACAGGAGGCAGACTCTGGTTTTTTTTGGGGGGAGATGCTCGAGAATATCCGGGCGGACTCCTGAGGCTCGATCCCGCATTTGCGTATGCCGAGCCTCCTTCTTCATGACCTTTGTCCAGAGTGGAATGCCTCCCCGGCTCCCGGCACATGATCAGTGCATGCTCAGTCAGGATATCAGTGCATGATCAGCCACGTGATCACTGACGGCACAGTCACGTGATCAGCGCCTCCAGTCACGTGATCATCGTATGATAAACACGTGATCAGTGAAGGACCAGCGACGTGATCACTGCATGCTCAGTCAGGTAGTCAGTTCCTGATCAGCCACGTGATCAGTGCGTGCACAGTCCCATGATCAGCGCCTGTCAGTCACTGATCACTGCCTGATGAACACGTGATCAGTGCCCAATCAGCCACGTCATCAGTGCATGTGCAGTCACGTGATCAGTGCATGATAGCCACGTGATCAGTGCCTGCACAGTCCCATGATCAGCGCCTGTCAGTCACTGATCATTGCCTGAGAAACAAGTGATTAGTGCATGATGAGCCATGTGATCAGTGCCTGATCAGCCACGTCATCAGTGCATGCGCAGTCACGCGATCAGTGCATGATAGCCACGTGATCAGTGCATGCTCAGTCACGTGATCTGTACTTGATCAGCCACGTGATCAGTGCCTGCAGAGTCACGTGATCAGGGCCTGCTGCGCTGCGTGATTCCTGCCGGCTCATGTGCATGACATTGGCCAGCTGAGCTGCGTGACTCCTGTCGGCGCATCGGCTTGTCAATTGCCAGCCGAGCTGGGAGATTCCTGCCGGCTCATCTGCAGGACAATTGCCAGCTGAGCTGCGTGATTCCTGCCTGGTCACCTGCTTGATTATTGTCAGTTGAGCAGCATGATTCGTCACTGCTGAGCTCCATGCTTATTGCCTGCTGATTGCGTGGTTCGTGTCTGCTCAGCTCTTAGAGTATTGCCTCCTGAGGTCCCTGTTTTGGCGCTACCTGCCAGGGACCAGCCCCAGGTGATCCAGGTTATTGGAAGGAGAGATGGCTTAAGCGACTATTTTTATGCTAATCAGAGATGTCAAGAATAATAGTATGAGGATAGCTCAGTAGGAAAATTCGGTGGAGAAAAGAGAGTGAGTAGCTTGGTTTACGCGGAGACCAATCAAACTTCAAGAAAAGAAGTTTGCACCACTTACGTAGGCTGCAGGTGCCCTCTCGAATAGCGGAAGGTGCCTCACCCTAGACACCTTCTCCAGTGGGTCTTAGCAGCCCAGGCATAATTAGTAAGCGTGGTGGGTTCCGGGCTCCAGATGGAGACTCAGCTGGAAGTTAAAGGGAAGAATGACAAGGAACTTTATGAATAGGAGCTGAAAGTTAACTCTTTGACAGAGACAGCGAGATGGTGGTGGGGACAGCCCCCAGTGAAATCAGAGGTGAGAGCACAAAGCAATAAAGTAAGCAGACTCTGGTTTTTTTTGGGGGGGAGATGCTCGAGAATATCCGGGTGGACTCCTGAGGCTCGATCCCGCATTTGCGTATGCCGAGCCTCCTTCCTCATGACCTTTGTCCAGAGTGGAATGCCTCACCGTCTCCCGGCACATGATCAGTTCATGCTCAGTCAAGATATCAGTGCCTGATCAGCCACGTGATCACTGAATGCACAGTCATGTGATCAGCGCCTCTCAGTGACGTGATCACCGAATGATAAACACGTGATCAGTGAACGACCAGCCAGGTGATCACTGCATGCCCAGTCACGTGGTCAGTTCCTGATCAGCCACGTGATCAGTGCGTGCACAGTCCCATGATCAGCGCCTGTCAGTCACTGATCACTGCCTGATAAACACGTGATCAGTGCATGATGAGTCTTGTGATCAGTGCCTGATCAGCCACGTCATCAGTGCATGCGCAGTCACGTGATCAGAACCTGCACACTCCCATGATCAGCGCCTGTCAGTCACTGATCATTGCCTGAGAAACACGTGATCAGTGCATAATGAGCCATGTGATCAGTGCCCGATCAGCCACGTCATCAGTGCATGCGCAGTCACGTGATCAGAACCTGCACACTCCCATGATCAGCGCCTGTCAGTCACTGATCATTGCCTGAGAAACACGTGATCAGTGCATGATGAGCCATGTGATCAGTGCCTGATCAGCCACGTCATCAGTGCATGCGCAGTCACGTGATCAGTGCATGAGAGCCACGTGATCAGTGCATGCTCAGTCACGTGATCTGTACTTGATCAGCCACGTGATCAGTGCCTGCAGAGTCACGTGATCAGGGCCTGCTGAGCTGCGTGATTCCTGCCGGCTCATCTGCATGACAATTGCCATCTGAGCTGCGTGATTCCTGTGGGCTCATCTGCTTGACAATTGCCAGCTGAGCTGCGTGATTCCTGCCTGGTCACCTGCTTGATTATTGCCAGTTGAGCAGCATGATTCGTCCCTGCTGAGCTCCATGCTTATTGCCTGCTGATTGCGTGGTTCGTGTCTGCTCAGCTCTTTGAGTATTGCCCCCTGAGGTCCCTGTTCGGGCTCCACCTGCCGGGGACCAGCCCCAGCTGATCCAGGGTATTCGAAGGAGAGATGGCCTAGGCGACTATTTATATGCTTTTGAGAGATGTCAAGAATAATAGAATGAGGAGAGCTCAGTAGGAAATTTCGGTGGAGAAAAGAGACTGAGTAGCTTGGTTTACGCGGGAGACCAATCGAACTTCAAGACAAGAAGTTTGCACCACTTACGTAGGCCGCAGGCGCCCTCTCGAATAGCGGAAGGTGCCTCACCCTAGACACCTTCTCGAGTGGGTCTTAGCAGCCCAGGCATAATTAGTAAGCGTGGTTGGTTCCGCGCTCCAGATGGAGACTCAGCTGGAAGTTAAAGGGAAGAATGACAAGGAAGTTTATGAACTGGAGCTGTAAGTTAACTCTTTGACAGAGAGAGCGAGATGGTGGTGGGGGACAGCCCCCAGTGAAATCAGAGGTGAGAGCACAAAGCAATACAGTAGGCAGACTCTGGAGTTTTTGGGGGGGAGATGCTCGAGCATATCCGGGTGGACTCCTGAGGCTCGATCCCGCATTTGCGTATGCCGAGCCTCCTTCCTCATGACCTTTGTCCAGAGTGGATTGCCTCCCCGGCTCCCGGCACATGATCAGTGCATGCTCAGTCACGATATCAGTGCATGATCAGCCACGTGATCACTGACGGCACAGTCACGTGATCAGCGCCTCTCAGTCACGTGATCACCATATGATAAACAAGTGATCAGTGAAGGACCAGCCACGTGATCACTGCATGCTCAGTCAGGTGGTCAGTTCCTGATCAGCCACGTGATCAGTGCGTGCACAGTCCCATGATCAGCGCCTGTCAGTCACTGATCACTGCCTGAGAAACAGGTGATCAGTGCATGATGAGCCTTGTGATCAGTGCCTGATCAGCCACGTCATCATTGCATGCGCAGTCAGGTGATCAGTACATGATAGCTACGTGATCAGTTCATGAGTAGTCACGTGATCTGTGCATGACCAGGCACGTGATCAGTGTAAGATCAACCACGTGATCAGTACATGATAGTCATGTGATCAGTCCATGCTCAGTCAGGGTATCAGTGCTTGATCAGCCAGGTGATCAGTGCATGATAGCCAAGAGATTATTGCATGATAGCCACGTAATCAGTGCATGATCAGCCAGGTGATCAGTGCATGATAGCTACGTGATCAGTTCATGATTAATCACGTGATCTGTGCATGACCAGGCAGGTGATCAGTGTATGATCAGCCACGTGATCAGTGTATGATCCGTCACCTAATGGGTCTATGATCGGTCACGTGACCGGTACATGGTAGCTACATGATCATTGCGTGATCAGCTACGTGAATAGTGCATGATAGCCAAGTGATCAGTGTATGATCAGTCACGTGATCAGTGCATGAGTAGTCACGTAATGTGTGCATGACCAGGCATGTGATCAGTGTATGACCAGGCAAGTGATCAGTGCATGATCAGTCACTTGATCCATTCATTATCAATTAGGTGATCAGTGCATGATCAGTCACGTGACCAGTACATGGTTGCTACATGATCATTGCATGATCAGCCACGTGCACGTTGCATGACAGCCACGTGATCAGTGCATGATCAGTCACGTAAACAGTGCATGATCATTTATGTGATCTGTGCATGATGAGTCACGTGACCAGTACATGGTAGCTACATGATCATTGCATGACCAGCCACGTGAGCAGTGCATGATAGCCACGTGATGTGTGCGTGATCAGTTATGTGAGTAGAGTATGATCAGCCACGTGATCAGTGCATGAGTGCCACGTGATCAGTGCATGATCAGTTACGTGAGGAGTGTATGATCAGCCATGTGAGCAGTGCATGGTCAGACACGTAATCAGTGTATGATCAGCCACGTGATCACTGCATGATATCCAAGTGATCAGTACATGATCAATCACGTGATCAGTGTATGATTAGCCTCGTGAACAGTGCATGCTCAGTCACGTGATCAGGGCCTGCTGAGCTGCGTGATTACTGTCTGCTCCTCTCCTTGACAATTGCCAGCTGAGCTGCACGATTCCTGCCTGTCATCTGCTTGACAATTGCCAGCTGTGCTGCGTAATTCCTTCCTGCTCAGCTGCTTGATTATTGCCAGCTGAGCAGCATGATTCCTCACAGCTGAGTTCCTGATTAATGCCTGCTGACTCTCTGATTCGTGCCTACTCAGCTCTTTGTTTATTGCCTCCAGAGGCACATGATCAGTGTATGATAGCAAACATGATCAGTGCATGATCAGTCACATGATCAGCACCATTAAGTCACGTGATCACTACATGATAGTCATGTGATCAGTCCATGCTCAGTCACGGTATCAGTGCATGATCAGCCACGTGATCAGAGCATGATAGCCAGGTGATCATTGCATGATATCCACGTGATCAGTGCATGATCAGCCAGGTGATCAGTACATGATAGCTACGTGATCAGTTCATGATTAGTCACGTGATCTGTGCATGACCAGGCAGGTGATCAGTGTATGATCAGCCACGGGAACAGTGCATGATAGCCACGTGATCAGTGCATGATCAGTCACCTGATGGGTGTATGATCGTTCACGTGACCGGTACATGGGAGCTACATGATCATTGAATGAGCAGCCACGTGATCACTGCATGATAGCCACGTGATCAGTGCATGATCAGTCACGTGATCAGTGCATGATCAGTCACGTGATCAGTGCATGACCAGGCACGTGATCAGTGTATGACCATCCAAGTGATCAGTGCATGAGAGCCACGTGATCAGTGCATGATCAGTCACCTGATGGGTGTATGATCAGTCACGTGACCGGTACATGGTAGCTACATGATCATTGCATGATCAGCCACGTGAGTAGTGCATGATAGCCACGTGATCAGTGCATGATCAATCACGTGATCAGTGCATGATCAGTCATGTGACCAGTACATGGTAGCTGCGTGAGCATTGCATGATCAGCCACGTGAGCAGTGCATGATAGCCACGTGATCAGTGCATGATCATTTTCGGGAGCAGAGTATGATCAGCCACTTGATCAGTGCATGATAGCCACGTGATCACTGCATGATCTGTCACATTATCAGTGTATGATTATCCACGTGTTCAATGCATTGGCAGTCATGTGATCACTGCATGATATAGACCTGATCAGTGCATGATCAGTCTCGTGATCAGTGTATGATCAACCACGTGATCAGTGCACGATAACCAGGTAATGAGTGCATGATAGCCAGATGTTCAGTGCATTATCAGTCACGAGATCAGTGTATGATCAGCCAAGTAATCAGTGCATGATAGCCAACTGATCAGTGCATGATCAGTCACGTAATCAGTGCATGGTCAGTCACGTGATCAGTGCATGATCAGTCACGTGATCAGTTTATGATCATCCACGTGATCAGTGCATGTGGAGTCATGTAATCAATGCATGATAGCGCCGTGTTCAGTGCATGATCAGTCCCGTGATGAGTGTATGATCAGTGAAGTGATCAGTGCAAGATAGCTACGTGATCAGTGCACGATCAGTCACATGATCAGTGCATGATCAGCTACATCATCAGTTCATGATAGGCACATGATCAGTGCATACAATTACGTGATCAGTGCATGCCCAATCACGTGATCAGAGCATGAGAGCCACGTGATCAGTGCATGATCAGTCAAGTGAACAGTGCGTGAACAGTCACGTGATTAGTGCATGATGAGCCACGTGATCAGTGCAGGATCAATTACGTGATCAGTGCATGATCAGTCACGTGACCAGTACATGGTTGTTAGGTGATCATTGCATGTTCAGACACGTGAGCAGAGCATGATAGCCACGTGATGTGTGCATGATCAGTTACCTGAGCAGAGTATGATCAGCCACGTGATCAGTGCATGAGTGCCACGTGGTCAGTGCATGATCAGTCATCTGATACGTGTGTGATCAGCCACGTGATCAGTGCATGATATCCACGTGATCAGTGCATGATAGCCACGTGATCACTTCATGATTAGTCACGTGATCTGTGCATGACCAGGCACGTGATCAGTGTATGATCAACCACGTGATCAGTGCATGATAGCCACGTGATCAGTGCATGATCAGTCACGTGAACAGTGCATGATCAGTCACGTGATCAGTGTATGATCAGCCACGTGATCAGTGCATGATCAATTACGTGATCAGTGCATGATCATTCACGTGTCCAGTACATGGTAGCTATGTGATCATTGTATGATCAGCCACGTAAGCAGTGCATGATCAGGCACGTGACCAGTATATGTAAGCTACGTGATCATTGCAGGATCAGCCACGTGAGCACTGCATGATAGACACGTGATCAGTGCATGATCAGCTACGTGAGCAGTGTATGATGAGCCACGATCAGTGCATGATCAGAGACGTGAACAGTGTATAATCAGCCACGTGATCAGTGCATGATACCTATGTGATCAGTTCATGATTAGTCACGTGATCTGTGCATGACAGGCACGTAATCAGTGCATGATAGCCACGTGATCAGTGCATGATCAGTCACGTAATCTGTGCATGACCAGGCACGTGACCAGTACATGGTAGCTACATGATCATTGCATGATCAGCCAAGTGCGCTGTGCATGATAGCCACGAGATCAGTGCATGATCAGTCACGTGATCAGTGCATGATCAGTCCGTGAACAGTGCATGATAAGTCACCTGATCAGTGCATGATCAATTACGTGATCAGTGCATGATCACTCACGTGACCAGTACATGGTAGCTACGTGAGCATTGCATGATCAGCCACGTGAGCAGTGCATGATAGCCACGTGATCAGTGCATGATCAGTCACGTAATCTGTGCATGACCAGGCACGTGATCAGTGTATGACCATCCAAGTGATCAGTGCATGATAGCCACGTGATCAGTGCATGATCAGTCACGTGATCAGTGCATGATCAGTCACGTGATCAGTGCATGATCAATTACGTGATCAGTGCATGATCAGTCCGTTGACCAGTACATGGTTGCTACATGATCATTGCATGATCAGCCACGTGCACAGTGCATGATAGCCACGTGATCAGTGCATGATCAGTCACGTGAACAGTGCATGATCATTTATGTGATCTGTGCATGATGAGTCACGTGACCAGTACATGGTAGCTACGTGACCATTGCATGACCAGCCACGTGAGCAGTGCATGTTAGCCACGTGATGTGTGCATTATCAGTTATGTGAGTAGAGTATGATCAGCCACGTGATCAGTGCATGAGTGCCACGTGATCAGTGCATGATCAGTCACGTGACAGGTGTGTGATCAGCCACGTGAACAGTGCATGTTCAGCCACGTGATCAGTGCATGATAGCCACGTGATCAGTGCATGATCAGTTACGTGAGGAGTGTATGATCAGCCATGTGAGCAGTGCATGGTCAGACACGTGATCAGTGTATGATCAGCCACGTGATCAGTGCATGATATCCAAGTGATCAGAGCATGATCAATCACGTGATCAGTGTATGATCAACCACGTGATCAGTTCACGATAACCAGGTAATGAGTGCATGATAGCCAGATTATCAGTGCATTATCAGTCATGAGATCAGTATATGATCAGCCCAGTAATCAGTGCATGATAGCCAACTGATCAGTGCATGATCAGTCACGTAATCAGTGCATGGTCAGTCACGTGATCAGTCCATGATCAGTCACGTGACCAGTACATGGTTGCTACATGATCATTGCATGATCAGCCCCGTGCGCGGTGCATGATAGCCACGTGATCAGTGCATGATCAGTCACGTGAACAGTGCGTGGTCATTTATATGATCTGTGCATGATGAGTCACGTGACCAGTACATGGTAGCTACGGGATCATTGCATGACCAGCCACGTGAGCAGTTCATGATAGCCACGTGATGTGTGCATGATCAGTTATGTGAGTAGAGTATGATCAGCCACGTGAGCAGTGCATGAGGGCCACGTGATCAGTGCATGATCAGTCACGTGACAGGTGTGTGATCAGCCACGTGAACAGTGCATGTTCAGCCACGTGATCACTGCATGATAGCCACGTGATCAGTGCATGATCAATTACGTGATCAGTGCATGATCAGTCACGTAACCAGTAAATGGTAGCTACGTGATCATTGCATGATCAGCCACGTGATCAGTGCATGATAGCCAGGATATCAGTGAATGATGACTCACGTAATCAGGGCATGATCAGTCACGTGATAATTGCATAATTCGACACATTATCAGTGAATGATAGCCACCAGATCAGTGAATGATAGCCACCTGATCATTGCATGATAGCCACGTGATTAGTGCATGATCAGTCACGTGATCCGTGCATGATCAGTCACGTGATCAGTGCCTGATCAGGCACGTGATTAGTGCAGGATCAATTACGTGATCAGTGCATGATCAGTCACGTGACAAGTACATGGTAGCTACGTGATCATTGCATGATCAGCCACGTGATCAGTGCATGATAGCCACGTGATCAGTGCATGATAGCCACGTGATCAGTGCATGATAGCCACGTGATCAGTGCATGATCAGTCACGTGATACGTGTGTTATCAGCCACGTGATCAGTGCATGATATCCACGTGATCAGTGCATGAGAGCCACGTGATCACTTCATGATCAGCCAGGTGCTCAGTGCATGATAGCCACATGATCAGTGCAGGATCAGTCACGTGAACAGTGCATGATTAGTCACGTGATCAGTGTATGATCA
Source organism: Bos javanicus (assembly GCF_032452875.1). Taxonomy (NCBI): domain Eukaryota; kingdom Metazoa; phylum Chordata; class Mammalia; order Artiodactyla; family Bovidae; genus Bos; species Bos javanicus. The sequence goes on from NW_026893729.1 coordinate 278,639, forward strand.
GCCACGTGATCAGTGCATGATCAATTATGTGATCAGTGCATGATCAGTCACGTGACCAGTACATGGTAGCTATGTGATCATTGTATGATCAGCCACGTAAGCAGTGCATGATAGCCACGTGATCAGTGCATGATCAGACACGTGATCAGTGTATGATCAGCCACGTGATCAGTGCATGATCAATTACGTTACCTTTGCATGATCAGTCACGTGACCAGTACATGTAAGCTACGTGATCATTGCAGGATCAGCCACGTGAACACTGCATGATAGACACGTGATCAGTGCATGATCAGCTACGTGAGCAGTGTATGATCAGACACGTGATCAGTGCATGATCAGAGACGTGAACAGTGTATAATCAGCCATGTGATCAGTGCATGATACCTACGTGATCAGTTCATGATTAGTCATGTGATCTGTGCATGACAGGCACGTAATCACTGCATGATATCCACGTGATCTGTGAATTATAGCCACGTGATGAGTTCATGATTAGTCACGTGATCTGTGCGTGAACAGTCAAGTGATCAGTGCATGATGAGCCACGTGATCAGTGCAGGATCAATTACATGATCAGTGCATGATCAATGACGTGACCAGTACATGTTTGCTACGTGATCATTGCATGATCAGCCACGTGAGCAGTGCATGATACCCACGTGATCAGTGCATGATCAGTCACGTGATCAGTACATGATCAGTCACGTGAACACTGCATGATCATTTACGTGATCTGTGCATGATGAGTCATGTGACCAATATATGGTAGCTACGTGATCATTGCATGACCAGCCACGTGAGCAGTGCATGAGTGCCACGTGATGTGTGCATGATCAGTTTCGGGAGCAGAGTATGATCAGCCACTTGATCAGTGCATGATAGCCACGTGATCAGTGCATGATCAGTCACGTGATGGGTGTATGATCAGCCACGTGATCAGTGCATGATCAGTCACGTGATCAGTGCATGATCAGACGTGATCAGTGCATGATCAGTCACGTGATCAGTGTATGATCAGCCACGTGATCAGTGCATGATCAGCCACGTGATCAGTGCATGATAGCCAGTGATCAGTGCATGATCAGTCACGTGATCAGTGCATGATCAGCCACGTGATCAGTGCATGATAGCCACGTGATCAGTGCATGATCAGTCACGTGATCAGTGCATGATCAGTCACGTGATCAGTGCATGATCAGTCACGTGATCAGTGCATGATCAGCCACGTGATCAGTGCATGTCAGTCATGTGATCAGTGCATGATAGCACGTGATCAGTGCATGATCAGTCCCGTGATCAGTGCATGATCAGTCACGTGATCAGTGCATGATAGCCACGTGATCAGTGCATGATCAGTCACGTGATCAGTGCATGATCAGCCACGTGATCAGTGCATGATAGCCACGTGATCAGTGCATGACAATTACGTGATCAGTGCATGATCAGTCACGTGATCAGTGCATGATAGCCACGTGATCAGTGCATGATCAGTCACGTGATCAGTGCATGATCAGTCACGTGATCAGTGCATGATCAGCCACGTGATCAGTGCATGATCAATCACGTGATCAGTGCATGATCAGTCACGTGATCAGTGCATGATAGCTACGTGATCAGTGCATGATCAGCCACGTGATCAGTGCATGATAGCCACGTGATCAGTGCATGATAGCCACGTGATCAGTGCATGATCAGCCACGTGATCAGTGCATGATAGCCACGTGATCAGTGCATGATCAGTCACGTGATCAGTGCATGACCAGGCAGGTGATCAGTGCATGATCAGCCACGTGATCAGTGCATGATCAGCCACGTGATCAGTGCATGATCAGTTACGTGATCAGTGCATGATCAGTCACGTGACCAGTACATGGTTGCTACGTGATCAGTGCATGATCAGCCACGTGATCAGTGCATGATAGCCACGTGATCAGTGCATGATCAGTCACGTGATCAGTGCATGATCAGCCACGTGATCAGTGCATGATCATCCACGTGATCAGTGCATGATAGCCACGTGATCAGTGCATGATCAGTCACGTGATCAGTGCATGATCAGCCACGTGATCAGTGCATGATGAGCCACGTGATCAGTGCAGGATCAATTACGTGATCAGTGCATGATCAGTCACGTGACCAGTACATGGTTGCTACGTGATCATTGCATGATCAGCCACGTGAGCAGTGCATGATAGCCACGTGATCAGTGCATGATCAGTCACGTGATCAGTACATGATCAGTCACGTGAACACTGCATGATCATTTACCTGATCTGTGCATGATCAGTCACGTGACCAGTATATGGTAGCTAGGTGATCATTGCATGATCAGCCACGTGAGCAGTGCATGATAGCCACGTGATGTGTGCATGATCAGTTACAGGAGCAGAGTATGATCAGCCACGTGATCAGTGCATGAGTGCCACGTGATCAGTGCATGATCAGTCACGTGACAGATGTGTGATCAGCCACGTGAAGAGTGCATGTTCAGCCACGTGATCAGTGCATGATAGCCACGTGATCAGTGCATGATCAGTTACGTGAGCAGTGTATGATCAGCCACGTGATCAGTGCATGGTCAGACACGTGAACAGTGTATGATCAGCCACGTGATCAGTGCATGATATCCAAGTGATCAGTGCATGATCAATCACGTGATCAGTGTATGATCAGCCACGTGAACAGTGCATGCTCAGTCACGTGATCAGGGCCTGCTGAGCTGCGTGATTACTGTCTGCTCATCTGCTTGACAATTGCCAGCTGAGCTGCACGATTCCTGCCTGTCATCTGCTTGACAATTGCCAGCTGTGCTGCGTAATTCCTGCCTGCTCAGCTGCTTGATTATTGCCAGCTGAGCAGCATGATTCCTCACAACTGAGTTCCATGATTATTGCCTGCTGACTGTTTGATTCGTGCCTACTCAGCTCCTTGTTTATTGCCTCCAGAGGCACATGATCAGTGTATGATAGCAAACATGATCAGCGCATGATCAGTCACATGATCAGCGCCATTAAGTCACGTGATCACTACATGATAGTCATGTGATCAGTCCATGCTCAGTCACGGTATCAGTGCATGATCAGCCACGTGATCAGTGCATGATAGCCACGTGATCAGTGCATGATAGCCACGTGATCAGTGCATGATCAGCCACGTGATCAGTGCATGATAGCCACGTGATCAGTGCATGATCAGTCACGTGATCAGTGCATGATCAGTCACGTGATCAGTGCATGATCAGCCACGTGATCAGTGCATGATCAGTCACCTGATCAGTGCATGATCAGTCACGTGACCAGTACATGGTAGCTACATGATCATTGCATGATCAGCCACGTGAGCAGTGCATGATAGCCACGTGATCAGTGCATGATCAGTCACGTGATCAGTGCATGATCAGTCACGTGATCAGTGCATGATCAGTCACGTGACCAGTACATGGTAGCTACGTGATCATTGCATGATCAGCCACGTGATCAGTGCATGATAGCCACGTGATCAGTGCATGATCAGTTACGTGATCAGTGTATGATCAGCCACGTGATCAGTGCATGATGCCACGTGATCAGTGCATGATCAGTCACGTGACAGGTTGTGATCAGCCACGTGATCAGTGCATGATCAGCCACGTGATCAGTGCATGATAGCCACGTGATCAGTGCATGATCAGTTACGTGATCAGTGTATGATCAGCCACGTGATCAGTGCATGGTCAGACACGTGATCAGTGTATGATCAGCCACGTGATCAGTGCATGATATCCACGTGATCAGTGCATGATCAGTCACGTGATCAGTGTATGATCAGCCACGTGAACAGTGCATGCTCAGTCACGTGATCAGGGCCTGCTGAGCTGCGTGATTACTGTCTGCTCATCTGCTTGACAATTGCCAGCTGAGCTGCACGATTCCTGCCTGTCATCTGCTTGACAATTGCCAGCTGTGCTGCGTAATTCCTGCCTGCTCAGCTGCTTGATTATAGCCAGCTGAGCAGCATGATTCCTCACAGCTGAGTTCCATGATTATTGCCTGCTGACTGTTTGATTCGTGCCTACTCAGCTCTTTGTTTATTGCCTCCAGAGGCACATGATCAGTGTATGATAGCAAACATGATCAGTGCATGATCAGTCACATGATCAGCGCCATTAAGTCACGTGATCACTACATGATAGTCATGTGATCAGTCCATGCTCAGTCACGGTATCAGTGCATGATCAGCCACGTGATCAGTGCATGATAGCCACGTGATCAGTGCATGATCAGCCACGTGATCAGTGCATGAGTGCCACGTGATCAGTGCATGATCAGTCACGTGATCAGTGCATGATCAGCCACGTGATCAGTGCATGATCAGCCACGTGATCAGTGCATGATAGCCACGTGATCAGTGCATGATCAGTCACATGATCAGTGTATGATCAGCCACGTGATCAGTGCATGATCAGCCACGTGATCAGTGCATGATCAGCCACGTGATCAGTGCATGATAGCCACGTGATCAGTGCATGATCAGTCACGTGATCAGTGCATGATCAGTCCGTGACCAGTGCATGGTAGCTACGTGATCAGTGCATGATCAGCCACGTGATCAGTGCATGATAGCCACGTGATCAGTGCATGATCAGTCACGTGATCAGTGCATGATCAGTCACGTGATCAGTGCATGATCAGTCACGTGATCAGTGCATGATCAATCACGTGATCAGTGCATGATCAGTCACGTGATCAGTGCATGATAGCTACGTGATCAGTGCATGATCAGCCACGTGATCAGTGCATGATAGCCACGTGATCAGTGCATGATCAGTCACGTGATCAGTGCATGATCAGCCACGTGATCAGTGCATGATAGCCACGTGATCAGTGCATGATCAGTCACGTGATCAGTGCATGATCAGCCACGTGATCAGTGCATGATCAGTCACGTGATCAGTGCATGATATAGACGTGATCAGTGCATGATCAGTCACGTGATCAGTGCATGATCAGCCACGTGATCAGTGCATGATAGCCACGTGATCAGTGCATGATAGCCAGTGATCAGTGCATGATCAGTCACGTGATCAGTGCATGATCAGCCACGTGATCAGTGCATGATAGCCACGTGATCAGTGCATGATCAGTCACGTGATCAGTGCATGATCAGTCACGTGATCAGTGCATGATCAGTCACGTGATCAGTGCATGATCAGCCACGTGATCAGTGCATGATAGTCACGTGATCAGTGCATGACAGCCACGTGATCAGTGCATGATCAGTCACGTGATCAGTGCATGATCAGTCACGTGATCAGTGCATGATCAGCCACGTGATCAGTGCATGATGAGCCACGTGATCAGTGCATGATCAATTACGTGATCAGTGCATGATCAGTCACGTGACCAGTACATGGTTGCTACGTGATCATTGCATGATCAGCCAAGTGAGCAGTGCATGATAGCCACGTGATCAGTGCATGATCAGTCACGTGATCAGTGCATGATCATTTACGTGATCAGTGCATGATCAGTCACGTGACCAGTACATGGTAGCTACGTGATCATTGCATGATCAGCCACGTGAGCAGTGCATGATAGCCACGTGATGTGTGCATGATCAGTTACGTGAGCAGAGTATGATCAGCCACGTGATCAGTGCATGAGTGCCACGTGATCAGTGCATGATCAGTCACGTGACAGTGTGTGATCAGCCACGTGAACAGTGCATGTTCAGCCACGTGATCAGTGCATGATAGCCACGTGATCAGTGCATGATCAGTTACGTGAGCAGTGTATGATCAGCCACGTGATCAGTGCATGGTCAGACACGTGATCAGTGTATGATCAGCCACGTGATCAGTGCATGATATCCAAGTGATCAGTGCATGATCAATCACGTGATCAGTGTATGATCAGCCACGTGAACAGTGCATGCTCAGTCACGTGATCAGGGCCTGCTGAGCTGCGTGATTACTGTCTGCTCATCTGCTTGACAATTGCCAGCTGAGCTGCACGATTCCTGCCTGTCATCTGCTTGACAATTGCCAGCTGTGCTGCGTAATTCCTGCCTGATCAGCTGCTTGATTATTGCCAGCTGAGCAGCATGATTCCTCACACCTGAGTTCCATGATTATTGCCTGCTGACTGTTGGATTCGTGCCTACTCAGCTCTTTGTTTATTGCCTCCAGAGGCACATGATCAGTCTATGATAGCAAACATGATCAGTGCATGATCAGTCACATGATCAGCGCCATTAAGTCACGTGATCACTACATGATAGTCATGTGATCAGTCCATGCTCAGTCACGGTATCAGTGCATGATCAGCCACGTGATCAGTGCATGATAGCCACGTGATCAGTGCATGATCATCCACGTGATCAGTGCATGATCAGCCACGTGATCAGTGCATGATAGCCACGTGATCAGTGCATGATCAGTCACGTGATCAGTGCATGATCAGGCACGTGATCAGTGCATGATCAGCCACGTGATCAGTGCATGATAGCCACGTGATCAGTGCATGATCAGTCACGTGATCAGTGCATGATCAGTCACGTGACAGTACATGGTAGCTACGTGATCAGTGCATGATCAGCCACGTGATCAGTGCATGATAGCCACGTGATCAGTGCATGATCAGTCACGTGATCAGTGCATGATCAGTCACGTGATCAGTGCATGATCAGCCACGTGATCAGTGCATGATCAGCCACGTGATCAGTGCATGATCAGTCACGTGATCAGTGCATGATCAGTCACGTGATCAGTGCATGATAGCTACGTGATCAGTGCATGATCAGCCACGTGATCAGTGCATGATAGCCACGTGATCAGTGCATGATCAGTCACGTGATCAGTGCATGATCAGTCACGTGATCAGTGCATGATCAGTCACGTGATCAGTGCATGATCAATTACGTGATCAGTGCATGATCAGTCACGTGATCAGTGCATGGTAGCTGCGTGATCAGTGCATGATCAGCCACGTGATCAGTGCATGATAGCCACGTGATCAGTGCATGATCAGTCACGTGATCAGTGCATGATCAGCCACGTGATCAGTGCATGATAGCCACGTGATCAGTGCATGATCAGTCACGTGATCAGTGCATGATCAGCCACGTGATCAGTGCATGATCAGTCACGTGATCAGTGCATGATATAGACGTGATCAGTGCATGATCAGTCACGTGATCAGTGCATGGTAGCTACGTGATCAGTGCATGATCAGCCACGTGATCAGTGCATGATAGCCACGTGATCAGTGCATGATCAGTCACGTGATCAGTGCATGATCAGCCACGTGATCAGTGCATGATCAATTACGTGATCAGTGCATGATCAGTCACGTGATCAGTGCATGTCAGCTACGTGATCAGTGCATGATCAGCCACGTGATCAGTGCATGATAGCCACGTGATCAGTGCATGATCAGCCACGTGATCAGTGCATGATCAGCCACGTGATCAGTGCATGATCAGCCACGTGATCAGTGCATGATCAGCCACGTGATCAGTGCATGATACCACGTGATCAGTGCATGATCAGTCACGTGATCAGTGCATGACAGCCACGTGATCAGTGCATGATAGCCACGTGATCAGTGCATGATAGCCACGTGATCAGTGCATGATCAGTCACGTGATCAGTGCATGATCAGGCACGTGATCAGTGCATGATCAGCCACGTGATCAGTGCATGATAGCCACGTGATCAGTGCATGATCAGTCACGTGATCAGTGCATGATCAGTCACGTGATCAGTGCATGATGAGCCACGTGATCAGTGCATGATCAATTACGTGATCAGTGCATGATCAGTCACGTGACCAGTACATGTTTGCTACGTGATCATTGCATGATCAGCCACGTGAGCAGTGCATGATAGCCACGTGATCAGTGCATGATCAGTCACGTGATCAGTACATGATCAGTCACGTGAACACTGCATGATCATTTACCTGATCTGTGCATGATCAGTCACGTGACCAGTATATGGTAGCTAGGTGATCATTGCATGATCAGCCACGTGAGCAGTGCATGATAGCCACGTGATGTGTGCATGATCAGTTACCTGAGCAGAGTATGATCAGCCACGTGATCAGTGCATGAGTGCCACGTGATCAGTGCATGATCAGTCACGTGACAGATGTGTGATCAGCCACGTGAACAGTGCATGTTCAGCCACGTGATCAGTGCATGATAGCCACGTGATCAGTGCATGATCACTTACGTGAGCAGTGTATGATCAGCCACGTGATCAGTGCATGGTCAGACACGTGATCAGTGTATGATCAGCCACGTGATCAGTGCATGATATCCAAGTGATCAGTGCATGATCAATCACGTGATCAGTGTATGATCAGCCACGTGAACAGTGCATGCTCAGTCACGTGATCAGGGCCTGCTGAGCTGCGAGATTACTGTCTGCTCATCTGCTTGACAATTGCCAGCTGAGCTGCACGATTCCTGCCTGTCATCTGCTTGACAATTGCCAGCTGTGCTGCGTAATTCCTGCCTGCTCAGCTGCTTGATTATTGCCAGCTCAGCAGCATGATTCCTCACAGCTGAGTTCCATGATTATTGTCTGCTGACTGTTTGATTCGTGCCTACTCAGCTCTTTGTTTATTGCCTCCAGAGGCACATGATCAGTGTATGATAGCAAACATGATCAGTGCATGATCACTCACATGATCAGAGCCATTAAGTCACGTGATCACTACATGATAGTCATGTGATAAGTCCATGCTCAGTCACGGTATCAGTGCATGATCAGCCACGTGATCAGTGCATGATAGCCACGTGATCAGTGCATGATAGCCACGTGATCAGTGCATGATCAGCCAGGTGATCAGTACATGATAGCTACGTGATCAGTGCATGATCAGTCACGTGATCAGTGCATGACCAGGCACGTGATCAGTGCATGATCAGCCACGTGATCAGTGCATGATAGCCACGTGATCAGTGCATGATCAGTCACGTGATCAGTGCATGATCAGTCATGTGACCAGTACATGGTAGCTACATGATCATTGCATGATCAGCCACGTGATCAGTGCATGATAGCCACGTGATCAGTGCATGATCAGTCACGTGATCAGTGCATGATCAGTCACGTGATCAGTGCATGATCAGGCACGTGATCAGTGCATGATCAGCCACGTGATCAGTGCATGATAGCCACGTGATCAGTGCATGATCAGTCACGTGATCAGTGCATGATCAGTCACGTGATCAGTGCATGATCAGCCACGTGATCAGTGCATGATCAGTCACGTGATCAGTGCATGATCAGCCACGTGATCAGTGCATGATAGCCACGTGATCAGTGCATGATCAGTCACGTGATCAGTGCATGATCAGCCACGTGATCAGTGCATGATAGCCACGTGATCAGTGCAAACAATTACGTGATCAGTGCATGATCAGTCACGTGATCAGTGCATGATAGCCACGTGATCAGTGCATGATCAGTCACGTGATCAGTGTGTGATCAGCCACGTGACAGTGCATGCTCAGTCACGTGATCAGGGCCTGCTGAGCTGCGTGATTACTGTCTGCTCATCTGCTTGACAATTGCCAGCTGAGCTGCACGATTCCTGCCTTCATCTGCTTGACAATTGCCACCTGTGCTGCGTAATTCCTGCCTGCTCATCTACTTGATTATTGCCAGCTAAGCAGCATGATTTCTCAGAGCTGAGTTCCATGATTATTGCCTGCTGACTGATTCCTGCCTACTCAGCTCTTTGTTCATTGCCTCCAGAGGCACATGATCAGTGTATGACACCAAACATGATCAGCACGTGATCAGTCACATGATCAGTGCATGATAAGCCACGTGATCAGTGCATGATCAATTACGTGATCAGTGCATGATCAGTCACGTGACCAGTACATGGTAGCTGCGTGATCATTGCATGATCAGCCAAGTTAGCAGTGCATGATCAGTCACGTGATCAGTGCATGATCAGGCACGTGATCAGTGCATGATCAGTTACGTGATCAGTGCATGATCAGTCACGTGACAAGTGCATGATAGCTACGTGATCATTGCATGATCAGCCACGTGATCAGTGCATGATAGCCACGTGATCAGTGCATGATAGCCACGTGATCAGTGCATGATCAGTCACGTGATACGTGTGATCAGCCACGTGATCAGTGCATGATATCCACGTGATCAGTGCATGATAGCCACGTGATCAGTGCATGATCAGCCACGTGATCAGTGCATGATAGCCACGTGATCAGTGCATGATCAGTCACGTGATCAGTGCATGATCAGTCACGTGATCAGTGCATGATCAGCCACGTGATCAGTGCATGATCAATTACGTGATCAGTGCATGATCAGTCACGTGATCAGTACATGATAGCTACGTGATCAGTGCATGATCAGCCACGTGATCAGTGCATGATAGCCACGTGATCAGTGCATGATCAGTCACGTGATCAGTGCATGATCAGCCACGTGATCAGTGCATGATCAATTACGTGATCAGTGCATGATCAGTCACGTGATCAGTACATGGTAGCTACGTGATCATTGCATGATCAGCCACGTGATCAGTGCATGATAGCCACGTGATCAGTGCATGATCAGTCACGTGATCAGTGCATGATCAGCCACGTGATCAGTGCATGATCAATTACGTGATCAGTGCATGATCAGTCACGTGATCAGTGCATGATAGCTACGTGATCAGTGCATGATCAGCCACGTGATCAGTGCATGATAGCCACGTGATCAGTGCATGATCAGCTACGTGATCAGTGCATGATCAGCCACGTGATCAGTGCATGATCAGCCACGTGATCAGTGCATGATCAGCCACGTGATCAGTGCATGATACCACGTGATCAGTGCATGATCAGTCACGTGATCAGTGCATGACAGCCACGTGATCAGTGCATGATATCCACGTGATCAGTGCATGATAGCCACGTGATCAGTGCATGATCAGTCACGTGATCAGTGCATGATCAGGCACGTGATCAGTGCATGATCAGCCACGTGATCAGTGCATGATAGCCACGTGATCAGTGCATGATCAGTCACGTGATCAGTGCATGATCAGTCACGTGATCAGTGCATGATCAGCCACGTGATCAGTGCATGATCAATTACGTGATCAGTGCATGATCAGTCACGTGACCAGTACATGATTGCTACGTGATCAGTGCATGATCAGCCACGTGATCAGTGCATGATAGCCACGTGATCAGTGCATGATCAGTCACGTGATCAGTGCATGATCAGTCACGTGATCAGTGCATGATCAGTCACGTGATCAGTGCATGATCAGTCACGTGATCAGTGCATGATCAGCCACGTGATCAGTGCATGATAGCCACGTGATCAGTGCATGATCAGTCACGTGATCAGTGCATGATCAGCCACGTGATCAGTGCATGATAGCCACGTGATCAGTGCATGATCAGCCACATGATCAGTGCATGATCAGCCACGTGATCAGTGCATGATCAGCCACGTGATCAGTGCATGATCAGTCACGTGATCAGTGCATGATCATTTACGTGATCTGTGCATGATCAGTCACGTGACCAGTACATGGTAGCTACGTGATCATTGCATGATCAGCCACGTGAGCAGTGCATGATAGCCACGTGATGTGTGCATGATCAGTTACGTGAGCAGAGTATGATCAGCCACGTGATCAGTGCATGAGTGCCACGTGATCAGTGCATGATCAGTCACGTGACAGGTGTGTGATCAGCCACGTGAACAGTGCATGTTCAGCCACGTGATCAGTGCATGATAGCCACGTGATCAGTGCATGATCAGTTACGTGAGCAGTGTATGATCAGCCACGTGATCAGTGCATGGTCAGACACGTGATCAGTGTATGATCAGCCACGTGATCAGTGCATGATATCCAAGTGATCAGTGCATGATCAATCACGTGATCAGTGTATGATCAGCCACGTGAACAGTGCATGCTCAGTCACGTGATCAGGGCCTGCTGAGCTGCGTGATTACTGTCTGCTCATCTGCTTGACAATTGCCAGCTGAGCTGCACGATTCCTGCCTGTCATCTGCTTGACAATTGCCAGCTGTGCTGCGTAATTCCTGCCTGCTCAGCTGCTTGATTATTGCCAGCTGAGCAGCATGATTCCTCACAGCTGAGTTCCATGATTATTGCCTGCTGACTGTTTGATTCGTGCCTACTCAGCTCTTTGTTTATTGCCTCCAGAGGCACATGATCAGTGTATGATAGCAAACATGATCAGTGCATGATCAGTCACATGATCAGCGCCATTAAGTCACGTGATCACTACATGATAGTCATGTGATCAGTCCATGCTCAGTCACGGTATCAGTGCATGATCAGCCACGTGATCAGTGCATGATAGCCAGGTGATCAGTGCATGATAGCCACGTGATCAGTGCATGATCAGCCAGGTGATCAGTGCATGATAGCCACGTGATCAGTGCATGATCAGTCACGTGATCAGTGCATGACCAGGCACGTGATCAGTGCATGATCAGCCACGTGATCAGTGCATGATAGCCACGTGATCAGTGCATGATCAGTCACGTGATCAGTGCATGATCAGTCATGTGACCAGTACATGGTAGCTACATGATCATTGCATGATCAGCCACGTGATCAGTGCATGATAGCCACGTGATCAGTGCATGATCAGTCACGTGATCAGTGCATGATCAGTCACGTGATCAGTGCATGATCAGGCACGTGATCAGTGCATGATCAGCCACGTGATCAGTGCATGATAGCCACGTGATCAGTGCATGATCAGTCACGTGATCAGTGCATGATCAGTCACGTGATCAGTGCATGATCAATTACGTGATCAGTGCATGATCAGTCACGTGATCAGTGCATGATCAGCCACGTGATCAGTGCATGATAGCTACGTGATCAGTGCATGATCAGTCACGTGATCAGTGCATGATCAGCCACGTGATCAGTGCATGATAGCCACGTGATCAGTGCAAACAATTACGTGATCAGTGCATGATCAGTCACGTGATCAGTGCATGATAGCCACGTGATCAGTGCATGATCAGTCACGTGATCAGTGTGTGATCAGCCACGTGACAGTGCATGCTCAGTCACGTGATCAGGGCCTGCTGAGCTGCGTGATTACTGTCTGCTCATCTGCTTGACAATTGCCAGCTGAGCTGCACGATTCCTGCCTTCATCTGCTTGACAATTGCCACCTGTGCTGCGTAATTCCTGCCTGCTCATCTACTTGATTATTGCCAGCTAAGCAGCATGATTTCTCAGAGCTGAGTTCCATGATTATTGCCTGCTGACTGATTCCTGCCTACTCAGCTCTTTGTTCATTGCCTCCAGAGGCACATGATCAGTGTATGACACCAAACATGATCAGCACGTGATCAGTCACATGATCAGTGCATGATAAGCCACGTGATCAGTGCATGATCAATTACGTGATCAGTGCATGATCAGTCATGTGACCAGTACATGGTAGCTGCGTGATCAGTGCATGATCAGCCACGTGATCAGTGCATGATCAGTCACGTGATCAGTGCATGATCAGCCACGTGATCAGTGCATGATCAATTACGTGATCAGTGCATGATCAGTCACGTGACAAGTGCATGGTAGCTACGTGATCAGTGCATGATCAGCCACGTGATCAGTGCATGATAGCCACGTGATCAGTGCATGATAGCCACGTGATCAGTGCATGATCAGTCACGTGATACGTGTGTGATCAGCCACGTGATCAGTGCATGATATCCACGTGATCAGTGCATGATCAGCCACGTGATCAGTGCATGATCAGCCACGTGATCAGTGCATGATAGCCACGTGATCAGTGCATGATCAGTCACGTGATCAGTGCATGATCAGTCACGTGATCAGTGCATGATCAGCCACGTGATCAGTGCATGATCAATTACGTGATCAGTGCATGATCAGTCACGTGATCAGTACATGGTAGCTACGTGATCATTGCATGATCAGCCACGTGATCAGTGCATGATAGCCACGTGATCAGTGCATGATCAGTCACGTGATCAGTGCATGATCAGCCACGTGATCAGTGCATGATCAATCACGTGATCAGTGCATGATCAGTCACGTGACCAGTACATGGTAGCTACGTGATCATTGCATGATCAGCCACGTGAGCAGTGCATGATAGCCACGTGATCAGTGCATGATCAGTCACGTGATCAGTGCATGATCAGCCACGTGATCAGTGCATGATCAATTACGTGATCAGTGCATGATCAGTCACGTGATCAGTGCATGTCAGCTACGTGATCAGTGCATGATCAGCCACGTGATCAGTGCATGATAGCCACGTGATCAGTGCATGATCAGCTACGTGATCAGTGTATGATCAGCCACGTGATCAGTGCATGATCAGCCACGTGATCAGTGCATGATCAGCCACGTGATCAGTGCATGATACCACGTGATCAGTGCATGATCAGTCACGTGATCAGTGCATGATCAGCCACGTGATCAGTGCATGATAGCCACGTGATCAGTGCATGATAGCCACGTGATCAGTGCATGATCAGTCACGTGATCAGTGCATGATCAGGCACGTGATCAGTGCATGATCAGCCACGTGATCAGTGCATGATAGCCACGTGATCAGTGCATGATCAGTCACGTGATCAGTGCATGATCAGTCACGTGATCAGTGCATGATGAGCCACGTGATCAGTGCAGGATCAATTACGTGATCAGTGCATGATCAGTCACGTGACCAGTACATGGTTGCTACGTGATCATTGCATGATCAGCCACGTGAGCAGTGCATGATAGCCACGTGATCAGTGCATGATCAGTCACGTGATCAGGGCATGATCAGTCACGTGAACATGCATGATCATTTACGTGATCTGTGCATGATGAGTCATGTGACCAGTATATGGTAGCTACGTGATCATTGCATGACCAGCCACGTGAGCAGTGCATGATAGCCACGTGATGTGTGCATAATCAGTTACGTGAGCAGAGTATGATCAGCCACGTGATCAGTGCATGAGTGCCACGTGATCAGTGCATGATCAGTCACGTGACAGATGTGTGATCAGCCACGTGAACAGTGCATGTTCAGCCACGTATTCAGTGCATGATAGCCACGTGATCAGTGCATGATCAGTTACGTTAGCAGTGTATGATCAGCCACGTGAACAGTGCATGGTCAGACACGTGATCAGTGTATGATCAGCCACGTGATCAGTGCATGTTTTCCAAGTGATCAGTGCATGGTCAATCACGTGATCAGTGTATGATTAGCCACGTGAACTGTGCATGCTCAGTCACGTGATCAGGGCCTACTGAGCTGCGTGATTACTGTCTGCTCATCTGCTTGACAATTGCCAGCTGAGCTGCACGATTCCTGCCTGTCATCTGCTTGACAATTGCCAGCTGTGCTGCGTAATTCCTGCCTGCTCAGCTGCTTGATTATTGCCAGCTGAGCAGCATGATTCCTCACAGCTGAGTTCCATGATTATTGCCTGCTGACTGTTTGATTCGTGCCTACTCAGCTCTTTGTTTATTGCCTCCAGAGGCACATGATCAGTGTATGATAGCAAACATGATCAGTGCATGATCAGTCACATGATCAGCGCCATTAAGTCACGTGATCACTACATGATAGTCATGTGATCAGTCCATGCTCAGTCACGGTATCAGTGCATGATCAGCCCGTGATCAGTGCATGATAGCCAGGTGATCAGTGCATGATAGCCACGTGATCAGTGCATGATCAGCCAGGTGATCAGTGCATGATAGCTACGTGATCAGTGCATGATCAGTCACGTGATCAGTGCATGATCAGGCACGTGATCAGTGCATGATCAGCCACGTGATCAGTGCATGATAGCCACGTGATCAGTGCATGATCAGTCACGTGATCAGTGCATGATCAGTCATGTGACCAGTACATGGTAGCTACATGATCATTGCATGATCAGCCACGTGATCAGTGCATGATAGCCACGTGATCAGTGCATGATCAGTCACGTGATCAGTGCATGATCAGTCACGGATCAGTGCATGATCAGGCACGTGATCAGTGCATGATCAGCCACGGATCAGTGCATGATAGCCACGTGATCAGTGCATGATCAGTCACGTGATCAGTGCATGATCAGTCACGTGATCAGTGCATGATCAGCCACGTGATCAGTGCATGATCAGTCCGTGATCAGTGCATGATCAGCCACGTGATCAGTGCATGATAGCCACGTGATCAGTGCATGATCAGTCACGTGATCAGTGCATGATCAGCCACGTGATCAGTGCATGATAGCCACGTGATCAGTGCATGATCAATTACGTGATCAGTGCATGATCAGTCACGTGATCAGTGCATGATAGCCACGTGATCAGTGCATGATCAGTCACGTGATCAGTGTATGATCAGCCACGTGACAGTGCATGCTCAGTCACGTGATCAGGGCTGCTGAGCTGCGTGATTACTGTCTGCTCATCTGCTTGACAATTGCCAGCTGAGCTGCACGATTCCTGCCTTCATCTGCTTGACAATTGCCACCTGTGCTGCGTAATTCCTGCCTGCTCATCTGCTTGATTATTGCCAGCTAAGCAGCATGATTTCTCAGAGCTGAGTTCCATGATTATTGCCTGCTGACTGATTCGTGCCTACTCAGCTCTTTGTTCATTGCCTCCAGAGGCACATGATCAGTGTATGATACCAAACATGATCAGCACATGATCAGTCACATGATCAATGCATGATAAGCCACGTGATCAGTGCATGATCAATTACGTGATCAGTGCATGATCAGTCATGTGACCAGTACATGGTAGCTGCGTGATCAGTGCATGATCAGCCACGTGATCAGTGCATGATCAGTCACGTGATCAGTGCATGATCAGTCACGTGATCAGTGCATGATCAGTTACGTGATCAGTGCATGATCAGTCACGTGACAGTGCATGATAGCTACGTGATCAGTGCATGATCAGCCACGTGATCAGTGCATGATAGCCACGTGATCAGTGCATGATAGCCACGTGATCAGTGCATGATCAGTCACGTGATCGTGTGTGATCAGCCACGTGATCAGTGCATGATATCCACGTGATCAGTGCATGATAGCCACGTGATCAGTGCATGATCAGCCACGTGATCAGTGCATGATAGCCACGTGATCAGTGCATGATCAGTCACGTGATCAGTGCATGATCAGTCACGTGATCAGTGCATGATCAGCCACGTGATCAGTGCATGATCAATTACGTGATCAGTGCATGATCAGTCACGTGATCAGTGCATGGTAGCTACGTGATCAGTGCATGATCAGCCACGTGATCAGTGCATGATAGCCACGTGATCAGTGCATGATCAGTCACGTGATCAGTGCATGATCAGCCACGTGATCAGTGCATGATCAATTACGTGATCAGTGCATGATCAGTCACGTGATCAGTACATGGTAGCTACGTGATCATTGCATGATCAGCCACGTGATCAGTGCATGATAGCCACGTGATCAGTGCATGATCAGTCACGTGATCAGTGCATGATCAGCCACGTGATCAGTGCATGATCAATTACGTGATCAGTGCATGATCAGTCACGTGATCAGTGCATGATAAGCTACGTGATCAGTGCATGATCAGCCACGTGATCAGTGCATGATAGCCACGTGATCAGTGCATGATCAGCCACGTGATCAGTGCATGATCAGCCACGTGATCAGTGCATGATCAGCCACGTGATCAGTGCATGATCAGCCACGTGATCAGTGCATGATACCACGTGATCAGTGCATGATCAGTCACGTGATCAGTGCATGATCAGCCACGTGATCAGTGCATGATATCCACGTGATCAGTGCATGATAGCCACGTGATCAGTGCATGATCAGTCACGTGATCAGTGCATGATCAGGCACGTGATCAGTGCATGATCAGCCACGTGATCAGTGCATGATAGCCACGTGATCAGTGCATGATCAGTCACGTGATCAGTGCATGATCAGTCACGTGATCAGTGCATGATCAGCCACGTGATCAGTGCATGATCAATTACGTGATCAGTGCATGATCAGTCACGTGACCAGTACATGATAGCTACGTGATCAGTGCATGATCAGCCACGTGATCAGTGCATGATAGCCACGTGATCAGTGCATGATCAGTCACGTGATCAGTGCATGATCAGTCACGTGATCAGTGCATGATCAGTCACGTGATCAGTGCATGATCAGTCCCGTGATCAGTGCATGATCAGCCACGTGATCAGTGCATGATAGCCACGTGATCAGTGCATGATCAGTCACGTGATCAGTGCATGATCAGCCACGTGATCAGTGCATGATAGCCACGTGATCAGTGCATGATCAATTACGTGATCAGTGCATGATCAGTCACGTGATCAGTGCATGATCAGCCACGTGATCAGTGCATGATCAGTCACGTGAACAGTGCATGATCATTTACGTGATCTGTGCATGATCAGTCACGTGACCAGTACATGGTAGCTACGTGATCATTGCATGATCAGCCACGTGAGCAGTGCATGATAGCCACGTGATGTGTGCATGATCAGTTACGTGAGCAGAGTATGATCAGCCACGTGATCAGTGCATGAGTGCCACGTGATCAGTGCATGATCAGTCACGTGACAGGTGTGTGATCAGCCACGTGAACAGTGCATGTTCAGCCACGTGATCAGTGCATGATAGCCACGTGATCAGTGCATGATCAGTTACGTGAGCAGTGTATGATCAGCCACGTGATCAGTGCATGGTCAGACACGTGATCAGTGTATGATCAGCCACGTGATCAGTGCATGATATCCAAGTGATCAGTGCATGATCAATCACGTGATCAGTGTATGATCAGCCACGTGAACAGTGCATGCTCAGTCACGTGATCAGGGCCTGCTGAGCTGCGTGATTACTGTCTGCTCATCTGCTTGACAATTGCCAGCTGAGCTGCACGATTCCTGCCTGTCATCTGCTTGACAATTGCCAGCTGTGCTGCGTAATTCCTGCCTGCTCAGCTGCTTGATTATTGCCAGCTGAGCAGCATGATTCCTCACAGCTGAGTTCCATGATTATTGCCTGCTGACTGTTTGATTCGTGCCTACTCAGCTCTTTGTTTATTGCCTCCAGAGGCACATGATCAGTGTATGATAGCAAACATGATCAGTGCATGATCAGTCACATGATCAGCGCCATTAAGTCACGTGATCACTACATGATAGTCATGTGATCAGTCCATGCTCAGTCACGGTATCAGTGCATGATCAGCCACGTGATCAGTGCATGATAGCCACGTGATCAGTGCATGATCAGCCACGTGATCAGTGCATGATCAGCCACGTGATCAGTGCATGATAGCTACGTGATCAGTGCATGATCAGTCACGTGATCAGTGCATGACCAGGCACGTGATCAGTGCATGATCAGCCACGTGATCAGTGCATGATAGCCACGTGATCAGTGCATGATCAGTCACGTGATCAGTGCATGATCAGTCACGTGACCAGTACATGGTAGCTACATGATCATTGCATGATCAGCCACGTGATCAGTGCATGATAGCCACGTGATCAGTGCATGATCAGTCACGTGATCAGTGCATGATCAGTCACGTGATCAGTGCATGATCAGGCACGTGATCAGTGCATGATCAGCCACGTGATCAGTGCATGATAGCCACGTGATCAGTGCATGATCAGTCACGTGATCAGTGCATGATCAGTCACGTGATCAGTGCATGATCAGCCACGTGATCAGTGCATGATCAGTCCGTGATCAGTGCATGATCAGCCACGTGATCAGTGCATGATAGCCACGTGATCAGTGCATGATCAGTCACGTGATCAGTGCATGATCAGCCACGTGATCAGTGCATGATAGCCACGTGATCAGTGCATGACAATTACATGATCAGTGCATGATCAATCACGTGATCAGTGCATGATAGCCACGTGATCAGTGCATGATCAGTCACGTGATCAGTGTATGATCAGCCACGTGACAGTGCATGCTCAGTCACGTGATCAGGGCCTGCTGAGCTGCGTGATTACTGTCTGCTCATCTGCTTGACAATTGCCAGCTGAGCTGCACGATTCCTGCCTGTCATCTGCTTGACAATTGCCACCTGTGCTGCGTAATTCCTGCCTGCTCAGCTGCTTGATTATTGCCAGCTGAGCAGCATGATTTCTCAGAGCTGAGTTCCATGATTATTGCCTGCTGACTGATTCCTGCCTACTCAGCTCTTTGTTCATTGCCTCCAGAGGCACATGATCAGTGTATGACACCAAACATGATCAGCACATGATCAGTCACATGATCAGTGCATGATAAGCCACGTGATCAGTGCATGATCAATCACGTGATCAGTGCATGATCAGTCACGTGATCAGTGCATGGTAGCTGCGTGATCAGTGCATGATCAGCCACGTGATCAGTGCATGATCAGTCACGTGATCAGTGCATGATCAGTCACGTGATCAGTGCATGATCAGTTACGTGATCAGTGCATGATCAGTCACGTGACAGTGCATGATAGCTACGTGATCAGTGCATGATCAGCCACGTGATCAGTGCATGATAGCCACGTGATCAGTGCATGATAGCCACGTGATCAGTGCATGATCAGTCACGTGATCGTGCATGATCAGCCACGTGATCAGTGCATGATATCCACGTGATCAGTGCATGATCAGCACGTGATCAGTGCATGATCAGCCACGTGATCAGTGCATGATAGCCACGTGATCAGTGCATGATCAGTCACGTGATCAGTGCATGATCAGTCACGTGATCAGTGCATGATCAGCCACGTGATCAGTGCATGATCAGTTACGTGATCAGTGCATGATCAGTCACGTGATCAGTGCATGATAGCTACGTGATCAGTGCATGATCAGCCACGTGATCAGTGCATGATAGCCACGTGATCAGTGCATGATCAGCCACGTGATCAGTGCATGATCAGCCACGTGATCAGTGCATGATCAATTACGTGATCAGTGCATGATCAGTCACGTGACCAGTACATGGTAGCTACGTGATCATTGCATGATCAGCCACGTGATCAGTGCATGATAGCCACGTGATCAGTGCATGATCAGTCACGTGATCAGTGCATGATCAGCCACGTGATCAGTGCATGATCAATCACGTGATCAGTGCATGATCAGTCACGTGATCAGTGCATGTAAGCTACGTGATCAGTGCATGATCAGCCACGTGATCAGTGCATGATAGCCACGTGATCAGTGCATGATCAGCCACGTGATCAGTGCATGATCAGCCACGTGATCAGTGCATGATCAGTCACGTGATCAGTGCATGATCAGCCACGTGATCAGTGCATGATACCACGTGATCAGTGCATGATCAGTCACGTGAT